>NC_135720.1:22869929-23469929 GCF_964656455.1 Halichoerus grypus | reverse complement strand
GTTCCCCCTTTCTTTCAGTGAGTCTCACCCAGACTGCCCTTCACTTTCCAACTTGAAGCACTGGGTATCCATCTGGTTTCGATCATTTCTTTCATAGTAAGTCCCTTGAGTTCTGATGCAAAAACTTCTATCCACTTTCCTTGGGGTATAACAACAGGAAGTTTTTACTAAACATCTCAGCAGGTCCTAATATAACACTCCCACAATGCTTGGGTAAAGTAAAACACCCATTTGCGTGATGATGTCCATTAGAGTTGTTCCATCTCTGTCAAGGTTCGTTCTGGTGTAACTTTCTTCTGTGCAACTTGGAGAATTAAATAAATGGTGAAAAATGAAGTTGCAAAGTTAGGCAGAGGCAAAATCACAAAAATCATGCTGTGCCAACATCAATAACAATAACAATAGGCAATCAAGTATAATAAATATATATCGATGGTCACGAATAGCTAGCTACTTACTATGTGCCAAAATTTTACAGGCATAATCACATTTTTTTTTTCCTTAGCATAATGCCATGAATTAGAAACTATCTTTATGGCTTAAGTTGTCACACATTGCTAATGTAAAAGCCTCAATATCTAATTCACCAAGTGACTGATTTGCTGAAGATCCAATTAACTAATGATCAATTTGTAGAGTTTCAATTTTCCAAATTTGCCAAATTAAAACATTCATCAGTTTACTAAAAATGGTTTTAACAGAATTAACAGGAGACATTATAGCATTAGCTAGAATATGAAATATGATTACAATTAATGTATTTTTGAATACTGAAATTTTAATTTAATAGTATTACTTATAATAAAGATTCCCTCATTTTTTAAAAATAATTATTTCCTATGGAAATTCTTTGTCAATAGTGATTTTTAATACTCTATATCATTTAGTCTTGTCAAACTTTTATCTTTCATCTTTGTCATTTTTAGGGTTTTAATCAATTTTTAAATTATTTTAATTGTCTCTTTATAATTAAACTACATCAAAATTTAAGAATGAAACATACAGATCATTACATTCATATTATCATTCTTACCTTTTTCTACAATCAACAGTTTCTTTTTGGGGCACCTGGGTGGCTCAGTCATTAAGCGTCTGCCTTCGGCTCAGGTCATGATCCCAGGGTCCTGGGATCAAGCCCCACATCAGGCTCTCTGCTTGGTGGGAAGGGAGCCTTTCCCACTCCTCCTGCTCATGTTCCCTCTCTCGCTGTGTCTCTCTCTGTCAAATAAATAAATAAAATCTTAAAAAAAAAAAAATAACAGTTTCTTTTTTTACCTGCAACTGCTTCTTCTTGTTGGCATATCCAAACTGCTCTGTATTAGAGGCATGGAATTTTAATACATCTGAGTAATCCCAGATATTTTAAAATTCTGATTTAACTGTAATGTATGTTTTATTTCTGAGAAATAAAAATTAGGAATTATACTAAATACCTTAAATTTGAAAAATATAAAGTGACAGTCAATCATTTAAAATTAATGAGAAGAAATAATCCTATTATAGCTATTAAATTGTCCATTCAATGAACTGTATTTTTGCAAGTTGATTTTTCTTAGTTTGATTTTAATAAATTGGCTCTTCATAAAATTGTATTTTCAAGAATTGACTTTTAGCAAACTCTTTCTATGAATCATTTTGCTTACAGTTTTATACCCACTAATAGAGGTGAAAACAGAGTTATGAATATGAGTTTTAGTAGCTTGCCCAAGGTAACTAGGGTAATAAGAGGCAAATCTGGTTTTCAAATTCTTAGGATCTATACCATACTTTAATATTTACCATACCAATTTGTATCATATTTTAATCATTACTCTATGCTGCCTTTCAGGTTATGAAAATTCTGATTTTTAAAAATTAATTCATTTTAGTTTTCATTGTTTACAGTTCAGGGGTTTAAATGGAATCATTAAGTTAAAGATTGTATTGCTTCCTAATGAGTATTTATTCTAACACATCCTGAGAATCTTCTTCAAATAGTCAGACAGCCAGGATATATAAGGTCAACTTGGGGATGTTTGCTTGAAGAGCTAGCACTACTTGATGAGGATAACTTACATGACTAATAGTGTTAGCTTTTATAATAAAAGTAACAAAGAGACATTGTAAAATATATATATACATAAGAGCATAAATACGTTTGTATTTTAGAAATACCCGTCTAGCAACATTATAGAGAAAAAGGGATGAAGCGAGAGACAGAAAGGTCAGATAGGAGACATTGATGTACCTTACAATTGGCAAGGGTCAACATGAAGTTATTAGAAGCAGTGATTGATAAGCACAACAAAGACTAGAAATAAAATAAATAGGATTTGGTAATTTATTGGGGCAAGACTGCAGGAAGAGGGAAAAAGGTTATGGTCTAAGTACCCAGGTCAATAGACCTACTTCCCATCATGATAGTAAATTGAGATGGAATGACTCTTGGTAAAGGAGATGATGAAATTAATTTCATATCTGTTGAGTTTGAATGATTGTGACTCATGCAATGTAAATGTGTACTAGGTAATAGCAATGGGTATCTGTGTGTGTGAGAGAGAGAGTGAGAGAGAGAGAGAGAGAACGTGAGCAAGAGCGAGCACACACTCGAGAGGCTGGAGTAGTCTCTATAATTTTTTTTTTTTAAAGATTTTATTTATTTATTTGACAGAGAGAGACACAGCGAGAGAGGGAACACAAGCAGGGGGAGTGGGAGAGGGAGAAGCAGGCTTCCCACGGAGCAGGGAGCCCGAAGCAGGGCTCGATCCCAGGACCCTGGGACCATGACCTGAGCTGAAGGCAGATGCTTAACGACTGAGCCTCCCAGGCGCCCTCTATAAATATTTTTGAATGATCAGCATATACGTGGAAATTGAAGCCATGGATATGCACGAGACTGCAGAAAGAGAATGTCAGGAAGAGCCACAGGCCAAAATAGAACTTCAGGAAACTCAAGCATTTAGAGCATAGAAAAAAATAAAAACATCCTGAAAAACTGAAAACGAGCAATCAGAGGAAAAGAAAGAAATCTATGATAGAGTGGTAACTTAAATGCCAAGCAATAAGGAGTTCTTTCTCAAGACTTATCTGACAAAATAAGGAAATGCCCAATGTATACTGAAAAACTTTATCAAATGCTGGAGAAAAGTAAGAGAGACATGGGCAAATGTTCAATGTGTGTCTAAATAAATCATTGGTAAAATTAAAAAAAATATATTGGTAAGAATAGTTACTGTGGTAGGGTAGGACTAGATGTAGGCTACCAAGGAAATCTTAAAATTCTTTTATCTCATAAGAAGAAACAGGTTTCTAATGTATTTTGTTGAAAGAAATCATGATTAAAAAAATTATTTGCAGGGACACCTGGGTGGCTCAGTCAGTTAAGCGTCTGCCTTGAGCTCAGGTCATGATCCCAGGGTCCTGGGATAGAGTCCTGCATCAGGCTCCCTGCTCAGCGGGAAGCCTGCTTCTCCCTCTGCCTGCCACACCCCCTGCTGTGCTCTCTCTCTCTGACAAATAAATAAAATATTTTAAAAAAGATTATTTGCAGATAGGAGGATAGAGAATGCACCAGATAAATGCTGGGTAATTCAAAGCTACTACATATTCCTTTTTTTGTCCAACCTTAAAGTTTCAGTGTCATATATTCCTGAGAAATGTAACAGTGAACCAAGAAAAATGACATCTAAATATCAGGAAATTATTACATATGTAATAATTTTCAGATCTGTTATATCCGTACATATTTCATGTCTGTATATATGTAATAAAGAATTGTTACACTTTAGTAAATCTGATAGAGATTAAAATAGATTTACTTATTGTCAATTGAGTCTTCATAATAAACATGTATATAACTCTTGTCATTAAAACACCTGACTATTAATGATGATAACCACTTATAGAAGATATCAATTCATACATATTTTTTAATCTAAGGAATATAACTTTTTTTTTAGAAAAACATTGGGAAATATACATGCAACAGAGAAACACTGTTGTTATCATGTAATATTTTAAACCTTTGTAGCAGAACAAGAATGTGTTTTAAATACACTGCTGAAGGGCATCTAGGTTGCTCAGTCCATTGGGCGTTTGCCTTCCGCTCTGGTTGTAATCCCGGGGTCCCAGCATTGAGTCCGGGGCTTGGGCTTCCGCTCCTCCCTCTTTCCCTCCCCCCTGCTTGTGCTCTCGCTCTTTCTCATGCTCTCTCACTGTCAGATAAATAAATAAATACACTGCTAAAAAAATTCAAGTTTCATAATGTAAGTTTATTGAAATGAAAGTTTAAGGTTAAGAGACAAACTGAGTCTCCCTCTCCCACTTAGACATTAAGATAGCTTATTTTGTAATAGACATTGCACTGTGTGGTTAGAAAAGAGTAAGAAGATGCTGTGTGTCTTCTTTCTAAAATTCACTACTAAATTTAGGAGAAGTTAAAAGACATACAAATATATAAATACAAGTCAGTGTGATCAATGTTTTATTTATATGCAGTCATAAGTTGGATATTTACTTCAACCCATTTAATTATCAAAATGAGCCTATGGTAAGCAAATGTTATGTTTGTTTTACAGATGGGGAAACTGAAGCTCAGAGAATTTAATCTTACCCTGCTAAAAAGCCATTATGCTCTATATTTTATGCAATATTATCTGACACCAAAACCAGTGCTCCCAACCACTACCTTATATTGCAAATTGGAAAGAAGAAAAGGGTTAATAGCCCATTGGTCTATATCTTACAGGCTTAAAGATGGTCCAGGTAAATAAATGACTTGAACCCACCTCTGTCCCCTAAAAAATGCCTTGTATACATGCTAAAGCCATGGAAAACAGACAGTTCCTATATGTAAAAGGGTTTGAGCAGGACACACCAAGTTTGCCCAGATGACTTATTATAAATTAGTCTAGAATATGAATAGATGGGGCTAACAGCCTGAAGAAAGAGGTTAGCCCTGTGAACAACCTCCTGTCTAGGTAGTTGATAGTAAACCACTGAAACAGCTAAGTAATATTTCCATGTGCATTACACAAATTCTCAACCTGCCTGTTATTCAAAAACCAAAATATGCCTAATGCAGAACAGAGAGGGTATTCCTAGAGAGCTGTGTATGCATATTTTACTTTCTTCATGGGAAGGACTGTTTCATTATGGCTATACTTTGAAACATTAACAATTTTGTTATAGGTAAGATCTATGATTTCTGTGGTCTAATTTGACCAATCAAGTAGTCTTAGGAGCACAGAGAACAGAGCATCAATTTTGCCTGAAGCAGAGTTCCAAATAAGTTCACAGAGGATATGACTACTAGGATAGTTTGTGAAGCATAAGTTCATTTGCCAACTAAAGGAGTGGGTATGGAGCACAGATGGCTGAGGGAAAGCATGATAAGCAATCATTTATTATTTGCAATGAAATAATAAATGCAACCTCTGATAACAATATGTTTAATAGCCTTTTTCTTTCAAAATAAAAAAAAAAGTTTGTAATTGACAAGGGCATGCTGTTTTCTCAGGTTGAGATAATCATCCATGAAAACATTTTGCACAAATGATCAAAGGCTAAATATAAAACAAACTCAAATTAAGGGATGAACTCAAGAGCAATTATTCACCATCATTGCAATTACTATGTTTATTGTAACTAATATTAATTACTAGGCATTATCCTTAATACTTAACATTGATCACTTTATTTAATTATTAAAATACCTTTGTATATTTTGTGCCCCTTTTCTATTTCATTCTACAGGTGAAATAAAGTTATTTAATAGATTTAAACATCCATTGGAGATAAAAACACCAATCAAACTAACAACAGAAAATAACTTTTGAAATAGATAAAGTCTATCTATAAAACAAAACCTATAACGAAAATCTTAATAGTGAAACATAAAAACAATGTCCTTTATTAAGAATTGGAAAAATACTCTGCTTCCACTAATCTTATTCAACTTTTTCAAAATGCTCTGGTCAGGACAGTAAGTAAGCATACTTAAAAATCATAAATAAAACAAAATTACAAACAGAAGAAATAAATCTCTCATTTTTATAGATATGATTAACCACATAAAAAGGTGTAAATGATCTAAAGAAAAATTATTAAAAACAAGAACTTAAGAACGTTGCTAGATATAAGATCAATTTGCTAGGTAATTGCTAAATATAAGATCAAATGCATTTCTATATGTCAATATACACTTACTTATTCTAATTTTAGAAAGAGGCCATTCAAAACAGAACCACAAATTATAAAGTGCTCAGGAATAAATGCTAAAATATATATAGTTAAGACTTTAACTCTCTAATACTTAACTTTATTATATAGTTGAGACTTTATCCATATGAAGATAATGAGAAATTTTACTGAAAAACATTAAAAGGAATGAAAATAAATGAAACTACATTATTTCTAAAGATAGTCTCAAAGTCAAAGATTCCTACAATAGACCATTAAAAAATAATTTCTGGAAAGATAAAGGCAGGATTTCTTAATAACAGCACTACTGACATTTTGGGCTGAATTACTCTGTTGTGGGGGGTTGTCTTGTGCATTTTAGAATGTTTAACAACATCCCTGGCCTCTGTTTGATAGATGCTAGTAGAATTCCCCACCCCATTATTATAACCAAACTGTCTCTACACATTTGCAAATATCTCCTGGAGGGCAAAATGAGCCCCATTTGAGAACCACTGGATTATGAACATAAAGATGAATGACAATTTTTAAAGAAAACATGTAAAGATATAAGATCACTTTTAAATAATGATACAGGAAAGACTCTTGGAAAGAAACAAAAGCATATAACAAAGAAAAATATTGATAAGTTAAAAAAAAAACTACATTTGTTACATATACCATAAAGAAATTGAACAAGCCAAGAAGTAGGTGAAGATAATATTTGCAACATATCTGAAGTTAAACATTATTATTTTGAATGCATAAAAGACTCCTAAAATAAAAAAAGTGAAAAACAAATAAGCTAATAGGAAAATACAAATTAAAACTCTAATTAGATCAAATTTTATATAGCTCACATCCACACTCTGACATATTTCACAAACAGATTAGAGAGAAAATAAATTGTAGATCAGCAAACATAGATTAATAGGTCACCAGATATAGGGATAAGGTGGTTCTGTTCAGTTAAAGTTCAAAATGAGTAATCCAATAATATAATTAAACAATGTATTAAAAGTGCATATATAAGTGGTAAAAACTACAAAAGAAGGATAAGCACAAAATTCAGGCCTGCAGCCGCCATCAAGGTAGAGCACAAGACCTTGGGATTGTTCCATTTCTTAAGCTAGAATTTAATACCTATATGCTTACTTTATAATTTTTAGACCACCATGTAAATTACAGATAATCTTTTGTAATATAGCTATTCCATAATAAAAGAAAATACTTAAAAAGCCCTAAACCTTAGAGAGGTTAAATATATTTTTCAAAGCAAGTGTGGAGCGTGTAATATTATCCCATCTGTCACACTCCACAAATTGTGTTTTCATTCTTGAGGCACAGATAAATATTTAATTTATTATTGTTCTCCTTCTGTGTTACCGTGATGCATATTTTAAATAAAGAATGCTCAGAACATCATTAAATTACTGGTAATTCTCTAGCGCCAGGCCAATTAGATATAAATTCTTTAGTTATGTATTTAAGCCAGATATTTTACTTGACAATTGCAAACTGTTGGCAGTGACAGCGAGGGTCGCTATAGCTGAGTGGCTATGCTAATAACAACGTAGACTTCAAAATGAAGACTTCTGCTAGGAAAAACAAGGTATATTTAACAATGATAACAGAAACAATTCACCAAGAAGACAAAATTCCAAGTTATGTCCAAGAGTTTGTACTCTTAATAACAAAGCTTCAACTCACTTGAAGCAAATCTTGAGAGAACTAAAAGGAGAAAAAGACAAATCCACAATCATGTTGATGTCAACACTAATTTCTGAAAGAATGACGGCAGTGTATAGAATAAGTAGACAAAAAATCAATAAGAATATAGAATTGAACAATATTATGAATTAACTTGAACTAATAGATATTTATAGAACATTCCAACCAACAACTTAAAAGTCCACATTTTTTTTTTTTTTAAGATTTTATTTATTTATTTGAGAGAGAGAGACTGAGAGAGAGAGCACATGAGAGGGGGGAGGGTCGGGAGGGTCAGAGGGAGAAGCAGACTCCCTGCCGAGCAGGGAGCCCGATGCGGGACTCGATCCAGGGACTCCAGGATCATGACCTGAGCCGAAGGCAGTCGCTTAACCAACTGAGCCACCCAGGCGCCCAAAAGTCCACATTTTTTTCCCAAGTACACAAGGGACATTTGCCAAGAAAGACTACATGCAGGGCAATGAAACAAGTTTTATCCTATGGAATATGTTTAATCTTCACAGCAGTTAAATTAAACAGTAAGTAAAAGGTATCAGGGAAATCTCCAAATATTTAGAAAACAAGTGATATAAACTTCTAAATTACTTTTCAATCAAAAAGTAAACTACAGAAGACATTACAACATCTTTAAAATACTTTATATAAAAATTTATAAAATGCAGCTCAAGAAGAGTGTATGAGAAAATTTATGGTATTAAATGTATATATCAGAAAATAAGAAATATCCAAAATTAATTATCTAAGATCTCACTTTAAGAAATTGTAAATAAAGAGCAACTAAACCAAAAGTAGGTAGAGAAGGGAAATAAAAAGATGCAATATAAGTAAATGAAGTAGAAAATAGAACTGTACACTTAAAATTGGTTTGTGTGTATATGTACTTTTTACCTCAATGAATTTGATTTACTAAAAAAGCTGTGAAGGGGTATGCAATTTATTGGAAATATTTCCAGTGATCATAGGCATAGAGTGTTTCGCCCCAAGGAAGAAAGCTGCATATATAGAAGTATTTTAGTACTTTTTTACTTAACAGTCTTTTAACAGAAAAAATGAAACAAAAGTATGATAATAGTATCTCTCCTAGCGATTCCCATTTTGTATGTGTTGCCATCAGCTGAACTTCATCCATATCCATTTTATTGATGAACATTTAAGAGGTCTCTGGATAAAACTGCCACACCGATTCACAGGTATATGTATATTTATATATGACTGCAAAGCAACACATAGGTTTAATTCTTTTGGTACAATCTCCAGCTAAATCTCAATGTTAATTAGCAAAAAATTAAAATTTCAGAGTCCGGTCATGTACCAAACAACTTTCATATATATTTTTGTTCAAGCCTTGTAATATCCTTCTTGATGTTGAATCTACTTTTTAAGATGAAGACATGAAATATTATCAGACTTAAGCAATTTACTTCCTATAGCAGTCTCTGATCGCACGTTCTCAAACAACAGCAATTCAACTGCTATATCACATTGCCTTCTTCTTAACCTATATATTTTGATTTACTCTGTCTTATGAAACAGGGATACAGATGATAATTAAACTATAATAACAATCTTTATACATAACTAGTCCAATAGATTTTTTAAAACATCACTATAAAAGGAAAAGTTAGTGAAAACTTACTAATATTTTTATACTAAAAGGAGCCTTTAGATCCAAGTTGATGGTTCTTAATTCTAAACTTAACTGGAAGAAATTTCACATTTGTTAATTGCACTGATTTAGAGGAAATCGTTATATTTTAGATATCTAATTTCAAATTGATAGGTATAATGTGTGTACTTTTTAATCCAGCTAATCCTGAAAGAGCTGAGTGCTAGATACTGGAATTCTCTTACTAATGCACCAGTTACAGAAAATAAAGTTGGGAATATCAATATCATTGTTCTTTGAGACATAATTTTGGTCATTTATTTAAAGACATTTTGACTCTGCAATGTATTGACTATGTACTAAGTATACAAAGATGATTAAAACAGTTCACAGCATATTAAGGGAGAAAATGTGGAAACAATCAAATTGGAATGTGATAGGAGTTACAATAAAATATGACCAGTACGTAATGTTGATGCCAAAGAGGAAGTGATTAATTGTATATTTGAGCCTTAGGGGAAAAGGGTCTGAAAAGTTGCTCCTTAATCTGATTAAAGAGATGAACATTTCAATCCAAAAGAAAAACATTTGTTCAATGTGAACTACTTTATAAAGTCAGAAGTTAATATTTTAAGATTTTGATATTAATATTCAAATATGTTTTCCACTATTAGTAAATGCATCAATGACATTAATTTTAAAGATAACCCTTCTTCATTAAATAGTTTTTTCTTGGTACTATTGTCCTGAATCTGAGTTTGACCACAGCAAAATTTATTTGTGGGCCTACATGCATTTATAAGCAATGTTCTAGAGTTTGGGATTTTTATTCCACTTACCTCAAACCTTTTTGGGTGAAATTTCCCTCACTGATTATTTAAATACTAAACACTTGTCTTTAGAGTCTCTTATCTGAATAATTCCAGATTTTTTGATGGATTGAAAACCCAGCCAAAAACATTAAATATTGGTTATCTGATGTCATTACTTCACTCCTTTTTACTCTAACTTGGACCTTTAAGAAGAAGGTATAAACATTCACAGAGCAGGAGGCACATACCACTTTCTCTCTTCTAATGTGCAAGGCACATTCCATGCACTGATTCAGATCATCTTTACAGCATAAATTTTATTATAACTTTGATGCAGAGAGTTACCCTTAAGAGTGTCATGACTGCCTTCTATTCAGTATCTCATATTACAATGCTAATTACAATCTCTGGTGACAAATCCGAAATATATCTTAGGACATGAATAATGTAGACTTTAAAAATCCTAAGTACCAATGTTTAAGGGAATTGGTTCACCTCTGCCTGATCCTTTGATACCCTGTTTTCACTCTGTCCTTTCTGCATTGGCTTTCAAATGGGAGTATCTCTGATGTATTTGTGTGTGAGTGGGGACTTATTTTTAAAAATATACTTTATTTAAAAGAAATCTCTTAACATCTATTTCTAATTTGGAAAAAGGAGGACTGTTTGCTAGCAGCAAAATACATGTACACTGAACCAGCTGCTATGTTTCAAAGATAGAAAATATGCTATGCAATCTTTGTAACTTCTGGAAAAATGTGATTCAGATTTTTTAAGTAACTCTGAAGCTAAATGATCTGGAAGGTGACACCCCTGGCAGAACAATTCTGAAAGAATAACCAAAGATGAAGACATCATCATTTCACATAGGAAAGAAATTAGTAATCATATATGTGATCCATTTTTCTCACAGGAGTAGTAATATTCTATTGCAGTCTAAAGAAGAAAATATGTGGAAAAGTATCACTGGCCATATTAGTATGAAACAATTAAATTGGCAAATTATAGAAAACACTTATAATTACCACCTTAATTCTGATTTACTTTATGGTATTCCAATTTTCACTAGCCTTGGGAGATTATAAACTGATGTAAGAATTAAAAGATGATGATTTTAGCCCTAATTTTAAGCAAGAAGACTTATTCCAGCAAGAGATCTCTAATCTGTTTTTCTTACAGAGACTCTTCTTTATGCCACATTTACTTGTGAGAGCCTTGTTCTGTTTTGTGTAGCTGAACAGAGGTCAGAGAATCAGCTCATGTATTTCACCAACTTACTACCCAGCACATTTTCTTCACTGTTACTGGTTGCTTGGAACTTGAAAATTGTTTCATCGACTATTTTTTTTGTCATATCTGGAACAGAAAAAGACAGCTTAAGATAATGTTCTAGGGTGCCTGGGTGGCTCAGTTGGTTGGGCGACTGCCTTCGGCTCAGGTCATGATCCTGGAGTCCCTGGATCGAGTCCCGCATCAGGCTCCCTGCTCGGCAGGGAGTCTGCTTCTCCCTCTGACCCTCCCCCCTCTCATGTGCTTGCTCTCTCATTCTCTCTCTCTCAAATAAAAAAAAAAAAAAAAAAAGATAATGTTCTAAAGGCAAAGATTTCTGTTTTAACCATCTATGTGACTTTATGCCTTAAAAAAATTACTTGTAGCTTTCACTGGGGATTTGAGATGGAACAAATACACAAGTGTTCAATTCTCTATGATAACCAAACTACATATTAACTTTTATCAGACCACTGTAAAATATTATTTCATTTGGGCAAAATTCATCTTCTAATTGTTGATTTTCTTGGCTTTCTTAGCTTTGGTTCTTCAAATTACTATTTATGTTTTGGAATTTCATTTGAAAACTCGTTTTTAGGAAGCTTTGCTTTATTTTCTTCTGCTTTGTTTTGTACTTTCTCTCTCTCTCCTTCTTACTCTTTCTACCTTGTTGTGCTTCCTGTGTTTGGTCTTCCCTTTCCTGTCTGTGTTTATTTTATATTATATTTTTGGTTGTCTCCAAGTGACAGTCCATGCCCCCAGTTGCCCCACTGAAAACCAGATCTTACAATATTGCTTTGGAGGAAGGGCCCTGTTGTGACATTGGTAGATGGCAGATTCAGTTAGAGAGCTGGTGGGCAGCTGGGCTAAAGCTAGCTTGGTAAAGCTATGCCTATTTCTTTTCACCTTGCCAGGCCTATCGGTTGACACAAATCCCAAGCAGTATTTTGTAGGAGCTTGTGTTTGTTTGTTTGTTTGATTTTGTAGATGCATTTCAGAATGAAATAGGGGATGAATCACTTATTTTAGGAGTAACCAGCTGCCAATTGGTAAAGACACTCAAAGAGCCAGGTTGAGAGTTCCATCTGGTGAGGAAATTAGGCCTCACACCAACAGCCAGGATGAACTTGTCCAACCATATGAGAGATCCACCTTGGATATGAAGATTCTGTCCAGCCAAAGATGACTGCAGTCCTTGAATACAACTTCATGAAAGATGCTGAGCCAGAACCACCAGCCAAGCCACTTCAGATTTCCTGACCCATAGAAATTGTGTGAGATAATGCTTGTTTTAAGCTACTAGGTTTTGGGGTCATTTGTTACACAGCAGTAGTTAATGACTATATCCATCTATATTGATAACTTTGTCATGTCTCAATTTCCATCCCCATTTTTGTCTATGTCTCTGGGTAAAGCTATAACTCTTTAGAAAATAGCACTAAAAATTATTAATTGGATGTAATAAAATGTAATGATCAGTGGAAATTAATTTCCTATTTAAATCCTATTTAATGCCTTATTCTTTGATAAAGATTACTTGCAAATAGTTCTGAAAATTGGTATAAACTAAAAATTAGCAGTCATACAATGCTCATTTCTTAAGATAATATCCTCAGGTTTTAGCTTCCAATTTGCATAAGGTGTTAATGAGATATAAATTACAAAATAACACCTAAATCCTGAGCTGGGACATAGTACTATCACTAGATCTCTGAATTATGTTTCCTTTATAAATTGTTTACTGAAGAAATCACTTTTATTTACTCATTAAATATCATTTAAAGCTCTGCTACTGTAAACAGACTCTCAGAGACACCATTCAAGGACTTCAAAATCTAAGTGGCTTCATACTGCCCCAGAACATTGAGGGGTGCTTTGCAAAATATCCTTGTCAGGAGATGATTGCTATTTAAGATATTCAGAATGCAAATACAGATCTGGAGCTAAGGGCAATATTTCAACAAAATCAAAGCCTCATCTTGGTTTACAAATATGCAGACCTCGTGCCCTATAGCTGAAGCTACGTGATAGTTTACGTGCAGATTCAGCACACACATGCACACGGAAAATATACTGGATTTTAACCCTACAGTTGAAGACACAGTCTCCAAGACAACTTTTAATTTGTGTCCATTTCAAATATACTAATCAGTACTCTTGAATTCTGATGACAGAGACCCAACTCAAAGTAGTTTACACAAAAAAAATTAAATGCATTATCTCATGCCTAAACAGGTGGATATGATTTCAGAGATAGTTAGATTAAAGAATTCAAAAAATTATCATCCATCAGGGCTCTATCTCTCTATATATCTCTAAGTCCCACTTTCTGCTCTTGGCTTAATTCCCAAATATGTTGTCTCCATTTGGGGACAAGGACACAAAAACCCCAGCCATACATAATGCTGTTTATATCACGTGCCTACACTAAGCCAATTCAAGGGAAAGGGAGTATTCTGGTTTCCTTGGGCTCAAAGTCAATGCCTATTCTTTGTAAAATGTGGGAGGAAATGAAGAAGGGTTACTCACTCCGAAAGCACACTGAGCAAAATCACGGTGGGAAAGGAGACATTTGTCTTTCTAGGAAAGGGGGACTAGATAGACAAAATCTCAGATCCTATGCATTTGCTATCTGAATCACTGTCTAGTCCTCAGAGCCAAAGTTGATATTCTAATTATCAACCTAAGATAAGAGTATTTTCAAAATTTATTTAGTTGTCAATCTATACTAGCATGATCTTAGTTGTTTATTCTTTTATTCAATACTTACTAAACATATGCTGTATTCCAGGAACTGTTCTAGGTTTTGAGGATGTATCAGTGAAAAAAAAAAGTTACAATTTTTTTGTTGTCACTATTCTCATAGAGATTACATTTTATGAATCTAACATTCTAGTGTTAAAAGTGCAAACCTCCAGGTACTACCATGGACCTACTGAATTAGGAACAAGAAATATGCATAATGAGTGGCACATTTATGCCCTTGGGTATACTAATGTTTCAGATATAAACTGCTTTTCTTTTGCCATCCTTTTGCTCATGCTCTGTAACTCTGATATTTACTATAAGGTTTTCCTATAATCTTCTGCTGGAATGCCATTTAATCTTGGATTGTATATTCTGATATTGAGAGCACTCTACTGCCCTTGTGTTACCTTTTGATACTTACAAAATTAAAACATGTCTTTCACAATACTCTGTCTTACCACATTTTATCTTCCTTTCACCTTCCAGTACAAGAGCAGGAATCTTCAAAATCTTGACCTACATTATGTTTGTCATGTAAAAGTACTAAAATGCATACTATATTCATTCTTGTGTGTATTGTATTGTGGACAGAGAAGTAATTATAAACAACTAAATAAATAAAACTAAAATAAATCTAAAAATATTCACTACTTTTATGGGCTTTTTATTTTTTTAAAGATTTTACTTATTTATTTATTTATTTGAGAGAGAGAGAGAGAGCACGAGAGGGAGGAGGGTCAGAGGGAGAAGCAGACTCTCCACTGAGCGGGGGAGCCTGATGTGGGGCTCAATCTTCTGTCTCTGGGATCATGACCTGAGCTGAAGGCAGATGTTTAACTGACTGAGCCACCCCAGTGCCTCTTTTATGGCCTTTTTAGTTAAGGTTATTGAAATTATAAAAAAAATAGGATATAAAAATGTTGCGTATTGGAGACTTTTCTTATGGTGAGATGGTAAGACATTATGGAGAAAACCATATAAAATAGAGAAGAAAAATTTTATGCACTTTTTTTCTTGCATATTACATAGGAAAATCTTCAGGCATATTCCGCCAGATATGATTACAGGGAAAAAATACAAACATGGAAGCAGAAGTGAGTACCAATTAACCTCAACCAGTGAAGCTTTTTAGCAATTTGAAGAGATCAGACATATTTTGTTTGTTTCTCCATCTATTTTCTTTCTTGAGTACACTTTGAACATCTTGTCTACCAGGTTCCCTAATATTTCAAATCTAAAGTAATATTGTCATTAAACTGGATAATAGCCAACCCCATTTTTAGAACATCACCCAAATTCTTGGTCAAGATTTCATATCCAATCAGTTGATATAATGATTGGCTTATTTTATTCTTAATGTATACAATAATAGATAATCTCTTAAGTGACGGTCATTGAATAATTTTGCCAGAAAAATCTCACCCTATGCATTCCCCATTGAACACCAACTAAGCAATACATGGGACACTGAAGTCTGGTGGCTTGTCTATGTGACTTTTTCATAAATCCTTGTTCTTCTGCTTCAACTTGTTCAATCTCTTTATGTCAAGTTGTTGTTGTGACTACATGATTTCATTAAATATGATGTCAATTGATTAAATATAAATAGGAAAAAATAGTTCTTTGGGAATAAACTAAACTGAATGTTTTAGACTTGATAATGCCCTATCCTGTCACCATTAGAAAATATAGTTAAAAAATACATTCAACTTAGGAATGAATGTAAAAACATTGATGTGATTTTTAAAATTAGAGAACAATTCTGTAAGCAATTTGTGATTTTCTTTAAGTTCTTCATTCTAAAAAAAAATGACACTGTAAATAACATACAGGATAGTATGGGTATGACATTCTGATTACTGTGTAGTTTTGATTTGTATTTCCCTGATGATGAGTGATGTTGAGCACCTTCTCATGTATCTGTTAGCCATCTGTATGTCTTCTTTGGGAAAATGTCTATTCATGTCTTCTGTCCATTTTTTAACTGGATTATTAGTTTTTTGGGTGTTGAGTTTTATAAGTTCTTTATATATTTTGGATACTAACCCTTTATCAGATATGTCATTTGCAAATATCTTCTCCCATTCCTTAGGAAATAACAGATGTTGGCTAAGATGCAGAGATAGGGGAACCCCCTTACACTGTTGGTGGGAATGCAACTGGTGCAGCCACTGTGGAAAACAGTATGGAGTTTCCTCAAAAAGTTAAAAATAGAACTACTCTACAATCCAGCAATTGCACTACTAGGTATTTACCCAAAGGATACAAAAATACCTATTCGAAAGGATGCATGCACCCTGATGTTTATAGCAGCATTATCAACAATGGCCAAATTATGGAAAGAGCCCATTGTCCATCAACTGATGAATGAAGAAAGAAGAAGTGCTGATGGGGGTGCTTGGGTGGCTCAGTCGATTAAGCATCCGTCTTTGGCTCAGGTCATGATCTCAGGGTCCTGAGATCGGCCCTGAGTCAGGCTCCCTTCTCCACAGGGAGTCTGCTTCTCCCTCTCCCTCTGCCCCCCCACCAACTCATGCACTCTCTCTCTCTCTTTCTCTCAAATAAATAAATAAAATCTTTTTTTAAAAAAAGAAAAGGTGCTGACGAATGGATAAAGAAGAGGTGATTATATATATTTATACATATATATATATAATTAGCCATAAAAAAGAATGAAATCTTGCCATTTGCAATGACATGAACATAGCTAGAGAGTATTATGCTAAGTGAAATAAGCCAGAAAAGACAAATATCATATGATTTCACTCATATGTGGAATTTAAGAAACAAAACAAATGAACATAGCGGGGGGAAGAGGTGAACCAAGAAACAGACTGAGGGTTGCTGGAGGGGAGGTGGGCAAGGGGATGGGTTAAATAGGTGATGGGTATCAAGCCGGGCACTTGCTGTGATGAACACTGGGTGTTGTATGTAAGTGATGAATCACTAAATTCTACATCTGAAACTAATATTACACTGTATGTTAACTAACTGGAATTTAAATAAAAATTTGGAGAAAAAATAGCAAAAAAAAAAAGGTATTATGGATATAGATATTGAAGAAGTGTCCAGAGGGAATCCAAATAGACTCATGTTAAAAATAGGCTTTGCTTTATATACAGGTCAAAGAATGCACATGTATATGCCTCAGGTTATCAACTGGATCTCAGTCTAAAGTTCAGTCACTGTGGTTTCAGAATGTAGGATCCAATGACTGGTATCTCCTGCGTCCCCTTCCCTCTGGAGATGTATTTCCTGTTTTGTTTTGTTTTGTTTATTTGTTTGTTTTTCCCTATAAAGTTAGACAGTTTCTAAGAATAAGTGAATAAAAATGATAGGGCACCACAGGAGGTGATAATTAACTTGATAAAAGCTATGTAGTTAATATTAATAGACATAATCCTATTTTGAATTACTCACTAAAAATCCCTTGAAAATAACAATTCACCCATTAGTCAAATTAATTCTTCTAGTGCCTCATGGATTAAATTGAGAACTTTAAAGAGGTTATTTCCTAGATGGTACCATGGGAGGCATTCTATTCTATGTTGTTTACTATAATATCAAAGCCCATTTGGTCACCCTTAGTCACTGTAAATTTGAAGTGCATCTATTATTACTCATGAGTTAACATGAAAAGTAATGACTTAAGAAATCATGATATTTTTTTCCAGGAGAAGTAAACGCTTACTGTTTGGAAAAGGCTTGAATTCAAGATAAAAGGCAATGGTTTATTGGCATGTTCTTTCCAGATTTTTGAATCTCCCTGCTCCTTTTCTATTTTTATTCCAATATTGAAAATGGAGGGTATTTGGTTTATACTCCGTTTTTATTACTAAATGTTTTACCATGCTTGGAAGCTGAAAAGTGCCTAATA
The DNA here is from genome assembly GCF_964656455.1 of Halichoerus grypus. Lineage (NCBI taxonomy): Eukaryota > Metazoa > Chordata > Mammalia > Carnivora > Phocidae > Halichoerus > Halichoerus grypus. Next base: position 23,451,727 of record NC_135720.1, on the reverse strand, counting down.
TTATATTATCATCATTCTGACTTCACAATTCTGCTTGCTGGAGGTGGATGCAAATGACAAGTCTTCTAAAAGCAAGCAGGTGTAGGCCTGGCTCCAGAACTGCTCAGTAGGAAGCTGACATTTCAACATTAAAGTTCAATGCATTGGAGCATTGTTCTAGTCATAACAAACTGTCTAAATTACAAAATCCTGGCAACACATTCTAGCCATTAAGCTGTATATCGCCCAATTTTCAGTCTGGGAAGCTTTTATTAATTCATAAAAGGATTTTCTCAGCCGAGAGAAATTGGAAGCTGGCAGAGCAAACAACAAAAATAGGTCCACTGATTTCCCAGCTGAAAGATTTGACCAGATTCATTAGCATTTGAATTACTTCTGAAAAATTCCACCCATCACTGATTACCATATATATTTTTAATGTATTACTGCAGACTCATATTTCTGTCTTTTCATCCAGTTGTGCTTTATAGAATAATTTTCATTTATAATGTTCTAAGCATAGTTTATTACACATTATTCCAATATTACATTTTTTTCTCTTTTGGAAAGGCTACAAATAGAGTCACAGTAAAAGTACTACCCAGAACAAGTAATATTCTTTTTTTTTTTACAGATGTTTTCTCTTTATTCGTATTTGTTTAAAGAATGAATGAATGAATGAGTGAAAATGAGTTTTGAAGATGGTATTATTCTTATACCAAAAGTGTTTTCTTACCTGGGCTTTTTTTTTTTTTATGTTATGTTAATCACCATACATTACATCATTAGTTTTTGATGTAGTGTTCCATGATTCACTGTTTGCATATAACACCCAGTGCTCCATGCAGTATGTGCCCTCTTTAATACCCATCACCAGGCTAACCCATCCCCCCACCCCCCTCCTCTCTAGAAACCTCAGTTTTTAAACCTGAAGCTGTTCAGAGTTTGCTCAGTAAGCTTTTTCTCAGCCATACTCTCATCAAGTTCACAAGGAAAGAGTAAGAAATTGTACAATTTGCAGTTAAAAATTATGGACAAGTACATAAAAGATAATCATAAGGCAAAGAAAAATAATTATAACAATTGGAGTTTTCCATAAAATAAAACAATATTGTATTACATAATTCCCTATATAAGTTTACAGTATAACAAGTGGTGCTGACTTTTTTAGGGATATTATACATGCAATGACTTGCATAAAGTGCAATAATCCTCAGTGTATGTCTCAGAGATGTTGATTTATTTGTATATGTACTTATATAATCACAAAACAGAGAGTTATAGAACATTTCCCTAAGATACACTAAAAAGCCCCTTTCATATCTATCCCACCTTCCGGAATACCTACATTTATTCTGACTTATGACTACCCTATTCTTTTTCATCATCTATGTCCTTTGCCTCTTCTTGAGTTAATATAAATGGAGTAGAACGTATGTACTTTTGTTTCTGGTTCCTTCGATTAGTATATTTTTTAGATTGAGCCATCTTGTGGTGAGCCAGTTCTTCATTCTCCTCAATTGTGTCATAATCCATTTTATCCTTATAACATAGTTTATTTCTTAAAAGGTTTATTATGATAAAATTCACACGTCATGAAACTCACCCTTTTTTAATCACTCAATTCAGTGTTTTTTAGTATATCCTCAGAATTGTGCAACTCCTGCCACTGTCTAATTTTAGAACATTTTCATTCCTCTAAGAAGAAACCACATGCCCTTTAGTAATCAGTCCTGATAACCTCTAACCCTAGCCCCTGGCAACCTTCTATCTCTATCGATTTGTCTATTCTGGCCATTCAAAAAATGGAATCATACACTATGTACCACTGTTTGTTTATCATTTACCTGTTGGACATTGAAAAAGTTTGGGGCTATTATGAATAATGCTTTTGTGGAAATTCTTGCATAAATCCTTTTGTGATCATTCACATTAATTTCTGGATTTTATAAATTATAAACTTCCATGGCTAAAAATTGTTGAACATTTTTTCTGAAGTCGTTGTACAATTTTCTAATGTATGTATGAGAATACCAATAGTACTATCACTTCTCCATTACTTAGTATTGTTAGCGTTGTTAGATTAACCTTTATAGAAGTTATAGAGTAAAATCCCATTGTGGTTTTAATTTACATATCATTAATAACTACCGATGTTAAACTGTTGGCTAATTGCCCAGCTTCTTTTTTGAAGTACCAGTTTAAATATTTGGGTATTTTCATTGGGTTGTCTGTCTTCTTCATAATGAGTTGTAAGAATTTTATTTTATTTAAGATTATTTATTTATTTAGGGGTGCCTGAGTGGCTCAGTCATTAAGCATCTGCCTTCAGCTCAGGTCATGATCTCAGAGTCCTGGGATCTAGCCCCACATCTGGCTCTCTGCTCAGAGGGAAGCCTGCTTCTCCCTCTTCCCCTCCCCTGCTTGTGTTCCCTCCCTTGCTCTCTCTCTCTCTCTGTCAAATAAATAAAAATAAAATCTTAAAAAAAAAAGATTATTTATTTATTTATTAGAGAGAGAAAGAGAGCACAAGCTGGTTGGGGGAGGGGCAGAGGCAGAGGGAGAAGCAGACCCGCTGCTGAGCAGGGAGCCCAATGTGGGGCTCAATCCCAGGACCCTGAGATCATAACCTGAGGTGAAGGCAGATGCTTAACTGACTGAGCCACCCAGGTACCCCGAGTTGTAAGAGTTTTAAATATATATTTATCATATATATCATATATTATATACAAGATTTATTGATTTATTTGAGAGAGAGGGAGAGAATGAGGGAAAGGGGCAGAGGGAGAGAGAGAATCTCAAGGAGACTCCCTGCTGAGCACAGAGCCTGATGCAGGGCTTGATCTCAGGACCCTGAGATCATGATCTGAACTGAGATCAAGAGTCTCAAGGGTCAGATGCTGAACCCACTGAGCCACACAGGCTCCCCTATATATTCTGACATAAGACTTTGGCACATATATCTAGTCTTTTCATTTTTTCCCAATGTATGTAGCTTGCCTTTTCATTTCCTTAATGATATCTATGAAGACAATTTTAATTTTTTTGAGGACAATTTTAATTTTGATGAAGTTAAATGTGTGTTTTCTTTACAGATACTTATTTTTATGTATTTTGTCTAATAAATCTTTGCCTATAGCAATTATGTATTTTCTCTAAATTTTTATCTTTTATTTTACATTTAAGTATATGATTGATTGTAAATTTATTTTTTTATTTGATGTGAGGGAAAAGGTGAAGTTCATTTTTTAATGGCTATCTAATTGTTTCAGCACCATTTCATAAAAAGATTGCCCTTTCCACATTGAATTATCCTGATACCATTTTTAAAAATCACTTGACTATATATATATATATATATATATATATATATATATATATATGAGTGGACTTGTAAATCCCCTATTCTGGAGAATTTCACTGAGCTATGTGTGTTTGTTTATGCCAACACCACCTTGTCTTGAACACAATAGCTTTGTGGTAAGACTTGAAATCAGATAGTGAAATCCCCCAACTTTGTTCCTCTTTTTCAAATTTGCTTTGGTTATTCATTTTTCTTTGCATTTCCAAATGCAAATGATTAAGTCAGCATGTCAATTTCTAAGAAAAGTGATGCTGGCAATTTTATTGGGATTGTTATGAATCCATGAATCAATTTGAGAACTGATGGCAATATTGAGTCATCCAATTAATGATTACAATAAATCTCTCCATTTAGGTCTTTTTAATACCTGTAACATGGTTTATGCTTTTAAGTGAATAAGTCTTGTACATAATTTGTTAAGTGTATTCCCTTGATTTGATGAGAAGCCATGGACTGGAAGAAAATATCTTAACATCACATATTCAATGAAGGATTAAATCCTGAATATATAAAGTACTCTAAAATATGTAAGGAAATTTTAGAGGGAAATTACTGTGCATCTTGTGTGTAGTCGTATTTATATGAATTTATCCATATTTTAAAACTCATAGAACTACATGCCAAAAAACAGTGTATTATTATTAATAGAATTATTTTAAGTCTGCAATTTTTTAATGAAAAAAACTGTAAGACATTGTTATTGTTGCGCCTTTATTAATCATTGACATTATTTGTTTAAACCTACATAATTACCATTTTGGGTGTTCTTTATTCTTTCCTTAAATTTTCTGCTTTTACCTAGGATCATTTAGATTCAGCTCTATGATCTTGACTATTTATAGTAGTGTGGCTCTGTCAGTAACAAATTCTCTCAACATCTGTTTTTTTAAAAAACATCTATATTGCATCTTGATTGTTCAAGGATATTTTTGCTGGTTATAGAATTCTAGGGAGCAAAATTTTTCTTTTGTGACATTTAAGATGTCATTTTATTGTCTCCTGGTTTCCATGATTCTGCCATCAGGTTTAGTGTTGCCTTTCAAAAATAATGCCTTTTCCTCCCTCAACTAGTTTTTTTAGATTTTCTCTTTATCTTTTATTTCCAGGAAATTGATTCTGATATGCTTATAATAATTCCCTTCCCAAATTAATTCCAAAACATTTCTTGGAATTTAATGAAATTCTTTAATGTATGGTTGATCTCTTTCATCAGTTTTGGAAAATTGTTCACAATTATTTCTAAAAACACAATTTTTTACTGTATTCTTTTTCTCCTTTCTTTTTGGAACTCTTAAGTGTATATTTTTTTCATTATTTTTCTCTGAACTTAAGTTCTGATAGTTTCTATTGATCTTCTTCTGCAAGTTAATGATCTTTTTTAAAAAATATTAACTTGGGCTCCTGGGTGGCTCAGTTGGTTAAGCGACTGCCTTCGGCTCAGGTCATGATCCTGGAGTCCCGGGATCGAGTCCCACATCGGGCTCCCTGCTCGGCGGGGAGTCTGCTTCTCCCTCTGACCCTGCCCCCCTCATGCTCTCTCATTCTCTCTCTCTCAAATAAATAAATAAAATCTTTAATAAAATAAAAAATAAAAAATATTAACTTTATTTTATTTTTTAAAGATTTTATTTATTTATTTGACAGAGAGAGAGAAAGCATGAGCAGGGGGAAGGAGTAAAGGGAGAGGGAGAAGCAGGCTCTCCGCTGAGCAGGGAGCCTGATGCAGACCTCTATCCCAGGACCCTGGGATCATGACCTGAGCTGAAGGCAGACACTTAACCAACTGAGCCACCCAGGTGCCCTGCAAGTTAATGATCTTTTTCTTCTGCTGTTTTCCTCTGATGCTGAATACATCTAATGAGTCCTAAATTTCAGGTACCGGTTTTTTTCAGTTTTAGTTTGCATATTTGATTCTTTTTAAATAAATAGAATACATCTGTTAAAATTATCAATTTTTATCCAACATATTTAACCTTTTTCCTACTTTCTTTAACATGTTTATAGTAATAATACAAAGACCTTTTTTGCCAATTTCAACATATAAATCATGTAAATACATGGTTCTATTGGCTCTTTTTCCTTGGACCAATTTTTTTTTTTACATTGGGTCACATATCCTAGATTCATAATATGTTTCCCAATTTTTAATAAATGGCAGATATTATTTCTAAAAGAGGCTAAATTTGAGGTGCATTTCCTCTGAAATAGCATACTTTTTTTTTTTCTTTTTCCGGTAGACAGTGATAAACTGATCACCTTCATCCAGTCAAGAACTAAGTATGGCCAGGGATGGGCTGAAGTCTTCATTAGCCTCATTTTCACTCTGGTTTCAAAGATCATAAGGATATGACCAATCATATGTTTATTGAACACCCCTCTCTCTGCCAGGACTTTGACTTTTAGGCACTGTTCAACTGTATGGAATTTCATTCCATGTTTCCTTCCCAACTCCTGGCTGCCTCAGCACTCTGCTGAAGTCCAGGGGGAGAAAATTGGCAGCTCTGCATTTAGGCTTTTCAGATTCCAAACTGTCACAACAGCCAAGGCAGCAATCAAAAGCCCTCCCGGCTTATCTTTACGCCAGCAGAGTCCTTCTGCTTATGGCAAGCCTGATCCACAGCGCATGCCCAGATCTGCAAATGCCCTCTGAGGAAAAAAAGGATGGGGGTGTAGATGAGGCTTTCACTTAACTGGGAAGGAATCTTTTCTAATGTCTTCTAAAATGATAAGATTTTTGTAGTAGATACTTTTTTCCTGGCTGAAATAGTGAAAATGATGGTCCACCACAGCTTATACACACTAATTAGAGGCAGAAATATGTGTGATGGACATTTAAGTGGGTGCTGCTAAATATTTTAGGGTACCTTCCTTTAAAATGAAATTATTAATAGACTAAGATCAAGGAATATTCCCCAGAATGATATATTCTAAATGCAATTACTTATTCTTTAAAAGACAAAATATCAATTCAGAAATAATTTAATCAGTCTACTATGAAATACATACTTACAAACTATTGGAATGCCTGGATACCAAGTGGTAGTTATAAAAATGAGAAGTAGATACATGTCATATTTTCCTTCGATCACTAATTTCAATAACTCTGCCACTTATTTTGCATGATCCCCTAATTCCCCCAAACATTTATTAAGTATCAACTATGAGGGACGCCTGGGTGGTTCAGTCGGTTAAGCGTCTGCCTTCGGCTCAGGTCATGATCCCGGGGTCCTGGGATCGAGCCCCGCATCAGGCTCCCTGCTCAGCGGAGAGCTTGCTTCTCCCTCTCCCTCTGCCTGCTGCTCTCCCAGCTTGTGGTCTCTCTCTGTCAGATAAATAAATAAAATATTAAAAAAAATAAAAATAAAAACAAGAACATTTAAAAAAATAAAGAGAAATTTAAAAAAGTACCAACTATGATCTACATAAAAGAAAAATAAGAAGAATAAACAGGGCTATTGAGATCCCAAAACTAAGAATAATTCCTTCCATAGAGTAGACTCAGTAAAAAACAAAAAACAAAAACACATACTGTTTAGCTCGGGTTGCTAAGTTAACAGATAAGAAACTACGAACTATCAGTAGTTCTTGAATGCTTTCCTGGTAAACTCACAAATAATTAGCTCTGCCAGGACTACTCTTCCTTCTCCTCTTCTTCCTCTTTTTTCTTACTCTTTTAAAATTCACCTCTGAACTCTACTGCTTAAAACACAAGGAAGGGGGGCGCCTGGGTGGCTCAGTTATTAAGCCTCTGTCTTCGGCTCAGGTCATGATCCCAGGGTCCTGGAATCGAGCCCGGCATCGGGCTCCCTGCTCCGCGGGAAGCCTGCCTCTCCCTCTCCCACTCCCTCTGCTTGTGCTCCCTCTCTCGCTGTCTCTCTCTCTGTCAAATAAATAAATAAAATCTTTAGAAAAAAATTAAAACACAAGGAAGGAACAAAATGAGGCAAGCATCCTCTCCTTGCTTAGTACAGAAACTTTAGCATTCCCTTGTCTTTACATCAAATCAAAGCAAGTCTAATACATGGTAGCTATACAATAAATATTTCTTGATAAATAAATGAATCACATTCAGGAAGTACAGGAATAAATAAATGAATGAGTAAAATATCACATTAGGATTGGAAGCTCTGAGAAAATTACTTTTTCATTTAAGATCACAGATCACATAATATTCTTAAAATATTCTCATTCCTTTTTTAAAATTTGAGTAGAATGGAGTATTTCTCACCCATGGTACTTAACATTCCTTGTGTATCCTTGCTGTCTTTTGCTATAACCCAAGTACCAATTGTCCTTTAATAGTTTATTTTTGGTGGTTATCTAAGTTATATTTCATGGCATATAACAACATTTGTAATGCTATTTATAGTAGATAGATTCAATTTGCTGTCTCAGTGGTTTTATACTTGAGTAAGCACCTGTACTTTTTCTACTTGTCTTACGAGAAGATTCTCATCAAAATATGTACTTTGCCTATAAGTATCCATTTATTTAATAATTTATATATTTTATTCCATATCAAATAGCTAATAGAAAAAAAAGGATTAAAAAGAAAAGAAAAAAAAGATAAATTAACTTCAGCAAAATTAAACTTCTGCTAATAAAAGACAACCATTAAAAATATAATTTGGCAAGCCATAGACTGAGGAAAGCTATTTGCAATCCACACACCCAGATTAAGGATTTGTGCTCAGAGTAGATAAGAATTCTATAGGTAAATAATGAAAAGACAAACAAATTGATAAAAATGGGAAAATTCTTGAATAGATGCTTCACAAAGGAAGACAAAGTAGCTAATAAGCACGGAAAAATGTGCTCAACTTTACTAGTTGTCAGGGAATATAAGTTAAAATCAAAATGAGTTACTACTACATATTTCTGGAATGGTTAAATTTTAAAAAACTAGTAACACCAGGGGCACCAGGGTGACTCAGTCAGTTGAGTGTCTGACTCTTGATTTCAGCTCAGGTCATGATCTCAGGGTTGTGGGATCAAGCTCCACATCAGGCTCCGCACTCAGTATGGTGTCTACTTGTCCGTCTCCCTCCAATCCTCTTCTTTCTCTCTAAAATAAAATCTTGAAACAAACAAACAAACAAAACAAAAAAACTAATAACACCATAGAGGTTGGCATGGATATAGAGCAAGTGGCACTCCTCTATTACTATTGGGAGAGTAAAATGGTAAAACAGCCTGGAAAAAATTGACAGTTTCTTATTAGGATATTCATCTACCCTATGATCCAGGGATTCCATTTCTATATATTTATGCAAGATACATGAAAACATTTGCCCACAAAACTATTTGTACAAGAATAGCCATAATAGCTTAAATCATTACAGCCAAACCCCAGAATGCTCAAGAACAGGAAATAGATAACTAATATGCACATAATATGGAATACTACTCAGCAATAGTATAAATGGATTTCAACGTTATGACAAGTAAAAGAAATCAGAGACAAAAGGGTATATAACATGTGATTCCACTTATATGAAGTTCTATAATACATGGAAGTAAGCTATGGTGATGAGTCCAAACAATAGTTGCCTCAGGAAATGGGTGAGGGGACTGACTGGAAAGCGGCACAAAGACACTTTATATGGTGATGGAAATGTTCCATAGCCTGATAGTACTGTGTATTACCAAGGTGTATGCATTTGTCAAAGTTCATCAAACTCTAAAAACAAGTTAAACATATTTCACTGTATAATTTCACCATATTTAAAACATATCTAAATTTATAATAAATAATTAAAAGTATAAAACAAAAGAACAAACTAATTTTTAAGTGTAGTTTTCAAGATTTGTCTATCAGAATTTCATTCAATACCATTTCACAATATTAAGTAGAACTATTCTAAGGAATATTAAGATTAACCGAACAGCATCAATTATCTCCATTCAATAGAACAAAAAATTCAAACTCAGAAAGAATATATAATTTACTCAAAGACACACAACTCTTAAAGTAATAGACACAAATTTATTTTAAGGTTACATGGTCATCACAGCCTAAACTCCTTCCCCTATGCTATGATACTTTTGCATATCAAATCATGTAATGTTGATTTCTCTAACATAATAAGCTTATTTTAATGAAAAACAGAATTGACATTTTAACTTTTAAGTGACAAAAAATTGGGAACAGCTTTTAGAATATACTAGGAGTATAGGATTGTATGATCATGAATTGATTCAACAATAGAATATAAAATTGTCCTCAGAACTTTATGTTGATTTGGAAAAGACAGGTAAACCAATGGATACATACTTGTTAGTTTGGAAAAAATATAAGAAATAAGGAGAGATACATTGGCCATACTATAGATTATACTTTTTTATAAGGATAGGTGAAAAATCACATACATCTTTAAGAAGTACTATCATAGGCCCAGGAATCACATAGAAACTACATTATTTTTATTCTAAGTTTTCAAAATAAATTGTCAGACCTACAGAAGTATGACTTACATACAGAAAAATTAAAACTTTCTAGTTGTACACTCAGCTCTGTAAATTTGGAAAAACTCATATAATTGTATAATCATGATCTAAATATAAAATACCTCTGTCTTAACCTGAAAGTTCTCTGACCAGTCAGAGTCTGTCCCTGTCTACTACCCCCAGTCTATGGCAAACACTGATTGGATTTTAGGCAGTTCTGTTATTTCCCAAAATTCATATAAATGTAATAATACAGTATACAGTGTTTTGATGTCCACCTTCTTCCACTCAGCATCATCATTTTGAGATTCATTCGTGTTGCTGTATGTATCATTCCTTTTTGTTGTTGAGTAGTATGCATTGTATAAATATTCCAGTTTGCTTATCAATTCACCAGTTGATGGATATTTGTGTTTTTTCCATTTTGAGGGATTATTAGTAGAGTTGTCCTAAATATTGCCACACAGGTTTTGTGTGAACATGTCTTCATTCATCTTGTTAAGTACCTAGAAGTGGGATTCCTGAGCGGTATAGTAAGTGTGCATTTAACTTTATAAGAACCTGTCAAACTGTTTTGCAACATGGATGTACCATTTCACATTCCCAGCCGTGTGTGAGAGGCCAGTTGTTTTTCATCCTAAGCAGAATTTGTTAATGTCTGTTCTTATTTGTTTGATCTGTGCTAACAGGAATGTAGTGTTATCTATATGTTGTTTTAACTTGCATTTCCTTAATGACTTATGATGGTCATATGCCAGTTGTATATCTTCTTCAGTAGGTGCAGTTCAAATCTTTTACTCATTTTAATTGGGTTGATTTCATTTTAATGAAATTTAAGAGTTCTTTCTATATCTTCTTTATCAATTCTTTATCACCTATGGCAATTACAAATCTTTTCACCCTGCACATGGCTTGTTGTTTTATTTTCCTTTGAAGAAATAATGTTTTTTGAAGAGCAGAAATTTTTAATTTGATGACTTTTAATTTATCCATTTTTTCCAGAGTTGCCTGTTTTTTGTAGCCTAAGAAATCTTTTCATAACTAAAATTCACAAATATTTCTCCTGTATTTTCTAGAAATTTTAGTTTTGTGTTTTAAATTTAGGTCTATGATTCATTTCAAGTTATTTTTGTGTATAGTACAAGGTATGAGTTGAAGTTTATTTTTTCTTGCATGTGGTTACCAATTGTTTTAGTATCATTTATTGTAAAGAGTATTTTTTCTCTACTTAATTTCCTTGATAAGGTCAAGGGAATTGACCTTATGCCAGTGGTTACATTTCTGGTTTCCCTCTCATATTCCAGCTTTTTTTTTTTTTTTAAGATTTTATTTATTTATTCATGAGAGACAGAGAGAGAGAGAGGCAGAGGGAGAAGCAGGCTCCCAAGGAGCAGGGAGCCCGATGCGGGACTCAATCCCAGGACTCCGGGATCATGACCTGGGCCGAAGGCAGACGCTCAACCATCTGAGCCACCCAGGCACCCCATATTCCAGCTTTTAATACAGCCATCCTTTCATACCACGTTACCTTGGTTACAGTAGATTTATATTAATCTTGAAGTCAAATAATTTAAAACATATGATATAGGTCAACTCCTTTTACCATATAATATCTTAAATTTCTGAATACACCTGCATTCTTCCCCAGGACTCCTTCTTCTCAATTATTTCATTCACTCTATTTTTAGCCTAAAAAATGAAACACTATGTTTCCAAATATTAGAAAATCGTATTTTTTAGTCCCCATTTAGGATTTTTATAAACTGACATATTCCCAGGATCATCACATCATAACCATTAACAAAGCCTATAGTTTTCTCTGACTGAAATATCTAACTATATAATTTAATTTGTTTAGTATAAATAGAAAGTTATATAACATGCTCTTACCAGACGATTTTCAAAGGTAATTTGAAGTGGATTATGAGGAGGAAACTATGCATCCAGTAAGGCTAACAAAATAGATGTGACTAAGTTTTTCCCAGGTCTCTTTGCTTTTTTAGTAGAAATAGTTTAATGGTAGTAGTCATCACTTGGCAAAAAAAGAAAAGGAAAGAAAAAAGAGAAAGAAAGAAAGAAAGAAAGAAAGAAAGAAAGAAAGAAAGAAAGAAAGAAGAAAGAAAGAAAGAAAGGAAGGAAGGAAGAAAGGAAGAAAAAAGAAAGAAGAAAGGAAGAAAGAAAAAAGTAAAGAAAGAAAGAAGAGAAAAAGAAAAGGTTCCTAGCCCTACTTACTCATATAAGACCCTTAAATCACATTCAAAATCAGTCCGTCATTTCCGAGAGCCCCCATTCAGTTGCTCTGATCTAATTAACAATCAGAATGTCAACCAAAGTTATCCTGCACTGCCTGTTATATTTTCTATCTCTGTTCTGATCCTTAATTTCTGTCAATGTCAATTGCCCTTAAAACCACCTGACATAGTCTTACTATTGTATTTTTGGCATACGTTCAATATAAGAGTCAAAAACCCAATTAGAGTTTTATAGTAAAAAGAAGGTCAATTATATGACTCTTTGTAGTAAAGTTAAATGTGTAACATTACATTTTTCAATGAAAGTTCTCTTATACATGGTTCTCTAACATGCTTCAATGATTTATAAGTCTTCCCATCTAATTGAATCCAATGGAGAAAATACAGAAAATAAAGAAATGGGAATAAATATCTACCTCTGAGACCATACTTGAATTATTTCTTATCCCTAAAATTTATGTCAGTTTTCAATATACTCAATATCAATATTTGTTAAATATATTATCTTGATGATATAGGGCTGCGATTTCTACCAATGTGAAATATTGCCAGTCAAAACAAGTACAACTTAAATACTATTACATTGTAGGTAAACTAGGAATGCCATAGAATATTGGGTCTTTAACTTATTGTAGGAATCAAATTCAAAGGACTGGATATTAACAAGTCAATCATTACAAATTTTATACAAATAACTCATTAGCAGGAATCTGGCTGATCTTTCTGCCACACAAATGAAACTCTTTTTTTTTTTTTTAAGGTCGTCTATGATCCCTTGATCTATTCTTAGTATTCAAATTAAATATATCTCTGAAGCATTTTATTTATCAGATCAGCTGATATTTCTTAAATATTTACTCTTCCCTGGCTTAGGAAACACAATCAGCAACTAATTCTCTCATAAATTTCCCTTCATGATTTCCTTAACCCAGATTTTTAATGATCTGTCATCTGGACATTTGGCAAGCATCCTATTTCATTTCTGAATTACCTGTCTGTTGCCCTTCTAGCTTTTCCCACTGGCAAAAAGTATATCTTCTGAAAAAATGAATCTCCCATTTTATCAATTAACTCATACATTGTCAGATTCTGAAGAAACATGGCAGATTGAACAAACAGGTTTAATACAGCTCTCTCATTAATTATATAAAAATATAATAAATGGAAAAGCTGGTCAGCTAGCTTCACTGGTGAATTATACCAAACATTTAAGGATGAAATTACACCAACTTTCTACAATCTCTTCCAGATAATAGAAGCAGAGGGAATATTTTAGATTCATTCTATGAAGCCAGTATTATCTTAAACCAAAATCAGACAAAGACATTACAAGAAAACCAGTATCTCTCATGAATATAGATGCAAAAATCCTCAACAAAATATTAGCAAAACAAATTCAACATTGTACAAAAAGATTTATGCACCACAACCAAGTAGATATATCCCAGATATGTAAGATTTGTTCAACATTCAAAAATCAATTAATATAATCTATCACATCAACAGGGTAAAAAAGCAAAATCACATGATCATATCAATATCAATAAATGTAGGAAAAAATCTGACAAAATCAAATACCCACTTATGATAAAAACTTTCAGCAAACTAGGAATAGGGGGGAACCTCCTAAACTGGATAAAAGACATCAACAAAAAACCTACAAAAAAAAAATGATGAGAAACTAGAAAATTTCCCAATAAAATGAGGAAAAGGTAAGGAAGTACTCTCTGACCACTCCTTTTCAACATCATACTGGAAGTCTCAGCTAATTCTTTAAGACAAGAAAAGGAAATAAACTGTATATAGACTGGAAAAGTAGAAATAATATTGTGTCTAAAAGTCAAATACTATTTATTCATCTCTGAATGAATGCATGCCTAGCACAGTGATTGCTAAGTGAAGAAAATCTTACTAACTTCAATCAGCATAAAAAATTTAAAGTTACCAATAATTTTGCATTAACTTCACTCTAAGTAGCTGCAATTTTTTTTTTCTTCTTGGCTGTTTACCTCTACACATCATTTGTTCTTGGCATTTGGAAGAAATCTGTGACTTTGAAAAAAAAAGTAATCCAAGAATTCAACTCAAAGGACATGCATATAAAAATCTACTTCAATGTCCAAAACCATATTTAAATTTGCATTTTTATTAAAATTAGTGGGCTTATATAAAATTAAAATAACTTTAAAAATACAGTTACTTTTTCTTAAATTGGAAGCATTATGTAATTCCTCAAATGTGTTTGACATCAAAGATGTTGATTAAATATTGTTGTACAAAAAGTTCTAAAGCAAGGCTCTTCAAAACAAATTATGATTAGTTTTTCCAGTCTCATCTGGTATCTATGGCAATGAGTTAATCTGCAATTTAATTTTGTGTGTTAGCGTTATTGCCTCATTCTTACATTTGCTAATGGAACTATAATTATAGTATCAGGAAGAATATAGAAATCTAATACTATATGATGATTTGTAAATGTGTGATATTGAAATACTAATCAAGTCAAAACCTCATATACATTTATATATATACAACTATATACAACTCATATATGACCCATCACATTCTTGTATATTAAATTCATGAAGGTTTTACCCAAATAATCCATCTACAGCTGAGTTTATTTTTAAATTGAGAATCATATCCTATATGTAATTTTTAATTTTGGGTTCCATAAAAATTACTAAACTCACATAGTCACTTCAAAATTGCAGACAGTTATTGCCCTGAGTTCAAATCTTTACTTGTCAAGTACCATGAAGGTCAACAGAAATAAAGGAAAACTCAGAAAAAAAGTTTATCTTAGAGTGCAGTGACTTAAAATATATGAACAATTGAATGCACTGCTTACAGAAAAAATTTAAAATATTTATGTAGAAAAAGCATCACTAATTTCTACATTGATATGTTAATCTTACAAAGTTAAGTTGTTATTTCAAGTCTCAAAAAATAAAAAAAACAAGATCTAAAATACTTTTCATAAAAATACTAAATTAAAAATCATAAGGTCAATCTTTTGCTTAGATGATCTGTCCATTTCAGTAAGGCGGGGGTGTGTGTGTGTGTTAAAATCCCCTACTATTATTGTACTGTTGTCAATGTGTTTCTTTGATTTTGTTATTAATTGGCTTATATAATTGGCTGCTCCCATGTTAGGGGCATAGATATTTACAATTGTTAGGTCTTCTTGTTGGATAGACCCTTTAAGTATGATATAGTGTCCTTCCTCATCTCTTATTATAGTCTTTGGTTTAAAATCTAATTTGTCTGATATAAGGATTGCCACCCCAGCTTTCTTTTGGTATCGATTATCATGGTAAATCACTTTCCACCCCCTCACTTTCAATCTGGGTATTTCTTTGAGTCTAAAGATATGAAGACAGCATATCAATGAGTCTTGTTTTTTTAATCCAATCTGATACCCTGTGTCTTTTGATTGGGGCATTTAGCCCATTTACATTCAGGGTAACTATTGAAAGATATGAATTTAGTCCCATTGTATTGCCTGTAAGGTGACTGTTACTGTATATTGTCTGTGTTCCTTTCTGGTCTATGTTACTTTTAGGCTCTCTCTTTGCTTAGAGGACCCCTTTCAATATTTCTTGTAGGGCTGGTTTCATGTTTGCAAATTCTTTTAGTTTTTGTTTGTCCTGGGAGCTTTTTATCTCCTTCTATTTTCAATGACAGCCTAGCTGGATATAGTAAAGACTTTAAATGACACACTGGACCAAATGGACTTCACAGACATTCAGAACATTACATCCCAAAGCAACAGAATACACATTCTTCTCTAGTGCCCATGGAACATTCTCCAGAATAGACCATATCCTAGGTCACAAATCAGGTCTCAACCAATACGAAAAGATTGGGATCATTCCCTGCATATTTTCAGGCCACAATGCTTTGAAACTAGAACTCAATCACAAGAGGAAAGTCAGAAAGAACTCAAATACACGGAGGCTAAAGAGCATCCTACTAAGGAATGAATGGGTCAGCCAGGAAATTAAAGAAGAATTAAAAAAATTAATGGAAACAAACGAAAATGAAAACACAACTGTTCCAAATCCTTGGGATGCAGCAAAGGCAGTCCTAAGAGGAAAGTATATAGCAATACAAGCCTTGCTCAAGAAACAAGAAAGGTCTCAAATACACAACCTAACCCTACACCTAAAGGAGCTGGAGAAAGAACAGCAAATAAAGCCTAAACTCAGCAGGAGAAGAGAAATAATAAAGATCAGAGCAGAACACAATGAAGTAGAAACCAAAAGAACAGTAGAACGGATCAATGAAACCAGGAGCTGGTTCTTTGAAAGAATTAATAAGATTGATAAACCCTTGGCCAGACTTATCAAAAAAAAAAAAAGAGAAAGGACCCAAATAAATAAAATCATGAATGAAACAGGAGAGATCACAATGAACACCAAAGAAATACAAACAATTATGAGAACATATTATGAGCAACTATATGCCAGCAAATTAGATAATCTGGAAGAAATGGATGCATTCCTACAGATGTATAAACTACCCAAACTGAGCCAGGAAGAAACAAAAAACCTGAACAGACCTATTACCACTAAGGAAATTGAAGCAGTCATCAAAAATCTCCCAACAAACAAAAGCCTAGGGCCAGATGACTTCCCAGGGGAATTCTACCAAATATTTAAAGAAGAATTAATACCTATTCTTCTGAAACTGTTCCAAAAAATAGAAATGGAAGGAAAACTTTGAAACTCAATTTATGAGGCCAAGATTACCTTGATCCCAAAACCAGACAAAGACCCCATCAAAAAGGAGAATTACAGACCAATATCCCTGATGAACATGGATGCAAAAATTCTCACCAAAATACTAGCCAATAGGATCCACAGTACATTAAAAGGATTATTCACCACGACCAAGTGGGGTTTATTCCTGGGCTGCAAGTTTAGTTCAACATCCGCAAATCAATCAATGTGATACAATATATTAATAAAAGAAAGAGCAACTATATGATCCTCTCAATAGATGCAGAAAAAGCATTTGACAAAGTACAGCATCCTTTCTTGATTAAAACTTTTCAGAGTGTAGGGATTGAGGGTACATACCTCAATATCATAAAAGCCATCTATGAAAAACCCACAGCGAATATCGTGCTCAATGGGGAAAAACTGAGAGCTTTCCCCCAAAGGTCAGGAACACGGCAGGGATGTCCACTATCACCACTGCCATTCAACATAATATTAGAAGTCCTAGCTACAGCAATCAGACAACAAAAAGAAATAAAAGGCATCCGAATCAGCAAAGAAGAAGTCAAACTCTCACTCTTTGCAGATGATATGATACTTTATGTGGAAAACCCAAAAGATTCCACCCCAAAACTGCTAGAACTCATACAGGAATTCAGTAAAGTGGCAGGATATAAAATCAATGCACAGAATTCAGTTGCATTTCTATACACCAACAACAAGACAGAAGAAAGAGAAATTAAGGAGTCAATCCCATTTACAATTGCACCCAAAACCATAAGATACCTAGGAATAAATTAACCAAAGAGGAAAAGAATCTGTACTCAGAAAACTATAAAATACTCATGAAAGAAATTGAGGAAGACACAAAGAAATGGAAAAACGTTCCATGCTCATGGATTGGAAGAACAAATATTGTGAATATGTCAATGCTACCTAGAGCAATCTACACAGTCATTGCAATCCCTATCAAAATACCATCCACTTTACTCAAAGAAATGGAACCAATAATCCTAAAATTTGTATGGAACCAGAAAAGACCCCGCATAGCCAGAGGAATGTTGAAAAAGAAAAGCAAAGCTGGTGGCATCACAATTCCAGACTTCCAGCTCTACTACAAAGCTGTAATCATCAAGACAGTATGGTACTGGCACAAAAACAGACACATAGATCAATGGAACAGAATAGAGAGCCCAGAAATGGACCCTCAACTCTATGGTCAACTAATCTTTGACAAAGCAGGAAAGAATGTCCAATGGAAAAAAGACAGTCTCTCCAACAAATGGTGTTGGGAATATTGGACAGCCACATGCAGAAGAATGAAACTGGACCATTTCCTTACACCACACACAAAAATAGACTCAAAATGGATGAAAGACCTCAATGTGAGACAGGAATCCATCAAAATCCTAGAGGAGAACACAGGCAGCAACCTCTTCGACCTCAGCCGCAGTGACTTCTTCCTAGAAACATCGCCAAAGGCAAGGGAAGCAAGGGCAAAAATGAACTATTGGGACCTCATCAAGATAAAAAGCTTTTGCACAGCAAAAGAAACAGTCAACAAAACCAAAAGACAACTGACAGAATGGGAGAAGATATTTGCAAATGACATATCAGATTAATGGCTAGTATCCAAAATTTATAAAGAACTTATCAAACTCAACACCCAAAGAACAAATAATCCAATCAAGAAATGGGCAGAACACATGAGCAGACATTTCTGCAAAGAAGACATCCAAATGGCCAACAGACACATGAAAAAGTGCTCAACATCGCTCGGCATCAGGGAAATCCAAATCAAAACCTCAATGAGATACCACCTCACACCAATCAGAATGGCTAAAATTATCAAGTCAGGAAACAACAGATGTTGGCAAGGATGAGGAGAAAGGGGAACCCTCTTACACTTTTGGTGGGAATACAAGCTGGTGCAGCCACTCTGGAAAACATATGGAAGTTCCTCAAAAAGCTGAAAATAGAGCTACCATACGACCCAGCAATTGCACTACTGGGTATTTACCCCAAAGATACAAATGTAGTGATCAGAAGGGGCAAGTGCACCCCAATGTTTATAGCAGCAATGTCCACAATAGCCAAACTATGGAAAGAGCCAAGATGTCCATCGACAGACGAATGGCTAAAGAAGAAGTGGTATATATATATACAATGGAATATTATGCATCCATCAAAAAACACGAAATCTTGCCATTTGCAACAGTGTGGATGGAACTAGAGGGTATTATGCTAAGTAAAATAAGTCAATCAGAGAAAGATAAGTATCATATGATCTCACTGATATGAGGAATTATTAGTCTCAGGAAACAAACTGAGGGTTGCTGGAGTGGTGGAGGGCGGGAGGGATGTGGTGGCTGGGTGATAGACATCGGGGAGGGTATGTGCTATGGTGAGCGCTGTGAATTGTGTAAGACTGAATCACAGACCTGTACATCTGAAACAAATAATACATCATATGTTAAAAAAAAAGAAGAAGATAATAGGAAGGGAAAAATGAAGGGGGGGGAAATTGGAGGGGGAGACGAACCATGAGAGACTATGGACTCTGAGAAACAAACTGAGGGTTCTAGAGGGGAGGAGGGATGGGGGATGGGTTAGCCCGGTGATAGGTATTAAAGAGGGCACGTATTGAATGGAGAACTGGGTGTTATACGCAAACAATGAATCATGGAACACTACATCAAAAACTAATGATGTACTGTATGGTGATAAACATAACATAATAAAATAAAATTTAAAAAATCATAAGGTCAGAAATAAATAAAAATAATACAATATTTTGTTGCAGATATAGAATTAAAATATCTCAATGACAGGAAATAGGTATCTAGAAATTAGTTTTCAATTCCATATTTTATAATGATCATGGACAATCTGGAGAGACTAAACAGGAGTGGATGCAAGAGTTGAAAGGTATAGAAACATGTTCCCTCAAAAAAAGTTAAGGAAATTATATTTGTCCTTAAGTGGAGGCAAGACTAAAAGAACTCTTGGTAGATATCTTGAAATGGTTCATTGGTTCTCATGAAAATGAATGAGAAGACAGGATATGTTTCTTTAGAAGGGTGAACTTGATCAAAGAGAACAGAAACAGAATTTACAGAGAAGGAAAATTTGTCAATATAATAGGCAAGAAATCTGTATAAAGCAGTGTTTCTTAGCTGGGGTGATCTGGTGTCCCTGGGACATTTGTAAATGTCTGGAGATACATTGTCATAAACCTGGATTGGGGAAGAGATAGGGTCACTGGCATCTAGTATGTAGATGCTTTAGATACTACTATTTTTTTTGAGAGAGAGAGAGAGAGAAAGAGCGAGCGGGTAGGGGCAGAGGGGAGGGACAGAATCTTAAGCAGGCTCCATGCTCAGCATGAAGCCCAACGTGGGGCTCAATCTCACAATCCTGAGATCATAACTTGAGCCCAAATCAAGAGTTGGTCACTTAACCAACTCAGCCACCTAGGTATCCTGATGCTACTATTCATTCTACAATGCACAAGCCTGCACCCCACGACAAAGAATTACCCAATCCAAACTGTCAGCCGCACCAAGATTGAGAAACCCTGGTCTAAATTGTGGAGGTGTCCAGGAGGAAGTTCAGCTTCCCAACAAGTCCTGAGATTACCCTTTATTATCATTACTTAAGAAGAACTCAACAGGTTCTTTTAGTATTATTATTTTAAGGTTCTCTGCATCCTTGTACTCGAGAAACTTGCATTCTGCACTGTAAAGTAAGATGTATATATATGAGAAGATGGGTAATGGCACAAAAATAAAACAGAATAAAAGTATAAATTAATTAGGAAGCCTAATACTTCAAAGAAGGGAGCCTCTAAATGTGAGGATTAATATACAGATTTTGGATACTCTGGATCTTGACTATAATGTTTTCTAATTATGAGACTCAAAGCTAAATTAGTTTCTGAAAACCACCATATTTTCATATATAGAGTGAAGACCAAATTTTTCAGGTAGGTAGGAAAAGTAAGCAAATTAATTGAAACTGCTTATGAAAATACCTGGCACATAATGTCAGCTATTGTTATGATGATGACACCAAAGCATTCAGAGATATTTTTATGGAGAAGATGAGATCTGAGCTGGAATTATAAAATATGTATAGACTTTAGACAGGTGAGGGGCGCCTGGGTGGCTCAGTCGTTAAGCGTCTGCCTTCGGCTCAGGTCATGATCCCAGGGTCCTGGGATCGAGCCCCGCATCGGGCTCCCTGCTCTGCGGGAAGCCTGTTTCTCCCTCTCCCTCTCCCCCCTGCTTGTGATCCTGCTCTCACTGTGTCTCTCTCTGTCAAATAAATAAATAAAATCTTTAAAAAAAAATAAAAAATACTTTAGACAGGTGAAAAAAAAGGAAAAAAAAGGTATTTTGTGTGTGGCCATACTGAATGAAATGTACAGCCCTCCCCACCCCCATATCTTATTGTCTTCCTAGGAGTTTCTACTTCCTTCCCTTCTCCCAGAACTTCTTATGTGGTCATTTCCATTCTGACCCAAGATGCTACATAATGTGACTTGATTAAGTAAGCAGGAGAGGATAACACAAAAATGATTTTTGTTTATGTTGCAAAATATTTTTCCTGCATTTTAAATGTCAATTTATTTTGACTGCTAAAAATAAACTGTTTTTGATATTTTTTAAAGTATTGTTTAAAAATTGATTTAGGTGTCAATTATAGGATATATCATAAGAATTAGAGAAGGTTTAAGCTAGTATATAAGACATTTTATTTTCCAAGTGCATGACACTTTTATTCCAGAAACAACAATAAAAAAAAATCTGCATAGTTACCAATATAATGGTAAACTGCTTGATGTCCCCAGTGTGGGTTTGAGTATATTTTAGACAGGGTATATTTTATATGTTAAACTAAAATCCAAACTGAAGTTGTCTGTGACTCACTCAAACATCACATAAACATCATAATTCATCTTCATCTGGAAAACAGAAAGAATTCTACATATATCTTAAATTGAGACAATAAAATAAAATACAAAATGAAATACCAAGTGCATTCATCTATATACAGGCAATTTTAAAAATAGTTCTATCTCAATAACAAATATTGTTTCCCCAGAAAATAAATAAGACTGGAGAACATAAAAATTTCTTCCAAGGTCATTCACCACATTATTTTTAAGGGTAGAATCAGAAATGCAACCTCAGTTTGCAACAAGAGTCTCAAACTTGTTGATTCTACAAATCTTATGGATTGCTTTCAGGGTCAGGGACCATAGCCCCTGGTGTAAGTGATAACATAGATAAATCAACACCTGCCACAGCTCGTACTTTATTTTTTGGAATTTTTGCTTTC
Organism: Halichoerus grypus; assembly: GCF_964656455.1. Classification (NCBI taxonomy): domain Eukaryota; kingdom Metazoa; phylum Chordata; class Mammalia; order Carnivora; family Phocidae; genus Halichoerus; species Halichoerus grypus. Next base: position 23,429,618 of record NC_135720.1, on the reverse strand, counting down.
AAAAATCCACAATGCTAGACTATATTATTTTTTTCTTCTGTACAGTTTTCACCATCTATTATCCACATGAGTGAAAACTGAAAAATCTTTAAAATCCTATTAATACTTTGACAACTTTAAAATTTTCAAAAATATTTTTAACAGAGAAAAATGTGTAATAAATGATGAAATCATGGCAGTGAAGATAAAGCAAATAAATACATAAAGAGGAAGGATTTGTGAGTCAAATAATTTTGAATGGTGACTTAAGGGAGCATAGGAAGGTGGGCATTATGTTATATATGTGTATAGATATGCATCTTTTACGTATTAATTTTGAGGGAAACCTGCCCATATTTCCTATTTTAGCTCTACAAAACAGTTGAATCACAAATGTCTTTCTGCTTTAAATGGTCTCAGGATATTTTGAGAGAACAGTTAAAATTGATTTTAGTGCTCTGTCAACATAGCTATAGTTGAGAAATAGAGTAGAAAATGCATATAAATTAGGTTATTTTGCAAATTGGTAACATCTTCAATATTATCTTCCTCTTCTTAATGGATTTAAATTAGAAACACTAATGACTATGTTAGCATATTTTGTGCTCAGTAGGAGACACGATAGAAGGGTTTTTTGGGTACATTTGGAGAGAGATAAACAGTTGAATATCATTAGCACCAAAATCAAAATAATATTTCACTGAAAATATAGAGTTTCAAAGAAATGTTGACTGCATCTTAGAGAATTTTAAATAAAATTTATGGATAGTTGCTGAAATGAAGAACTTATTGAAAAGCATAATTTTCCTTCTACTAACTTAAAGTTTAAAAATGTCTTTTCCTCTGTGAATCATTCACAAATGAGCTCCATCCTGTGTTAGAAAAATATTATCCTAGACATATTTATTCACTAGGTCTATGGCATAAGGTCTTTAATATTATTTTAGTAGAGATGATTTGCTTATATTTATTCCTTTGCTTTCTTTTACATGACCATTTTTATATTTGAAAACTAGAATATGAGCTTGTGGTAAGGCATGTTTTATTTTTCAAACAGAATTGTTCTGAACTAGGAGTCATGGCATGAACAAACAGGGGAATTTCACACAACATAAATGCTGCAAACACAGCTAAGGGGACTAGAGCTGGGAATAGGAAAACCAGAAACTGAAGCTTCTCTCTTCCTCAATGACCACATGAATTGCATTTCCACTTCTCTTGTCAGACCTGTCGGCATTTTTCTTTTTCCTTTTGCACCCCCCCCCCCTTCAAAATAGTTTCCTCCATCTGAATGCTACAGACCTTAGACATCCAGGCATGTAACGAGCATGTTTTTAAAAACTCAGTTCAGCACTAACCACCCAGTGTTCTGGAATACCATAGGTGCCAAATGCCTAACTGGGAAATCATTTACCCACATCAGCTGTCTGTCTTCCTCAGGATTGTGTGCCTAAACATAATCCACTCAACTGATGTGACCACTAATATTGTGTCATGAAGCAAAATCCCTCATTCACTGAAGAAGTATTTGCACTTACTAGTTGATAAACACTGTGCCTAATGCAGAAAAGAAAGGCAGTCTTTGATCTCATGAACTATATGGTTTAGTGGAACAGAGACTGTTTTTCAAATAATCACAATAATTAAAGTATAATTATGTAACTGTAAGAAAGTCTGAGTTTTCTTTGAGAACAGTATGCATTTCTACAAGAGTGTACAACAAAGGAAGTTCATCTAGAATGGGAGGTCACAAAAATTTTTCTGAGGAAGTGAAGTTAGTGATGTCATTGGAAGAATTAATATTAGTTCACCAAGTTAAAGAAAAAAAAAATAAAATGAGAACAGCATTCCTGAGAAAGAAAAATCATGTGCAAAGTTCCTATAGTAGAAGACAGGACAGCACACCCAACATATTGTGAGAAGGCATCAGTAGCTGCTGAAGAGAGAGTAAGAATACGACTGGACAAGGTTATGTTCCACCCTAGAATTGGAAGAAATTGGAAGACAATGTTAGAGAAGGAGAAAAGGACAGAGTATGTAAACTTACTAACATGTCTGCAATACCTAAATTGCTAGGATTACAGCTGCCCATATTATGGGTTGAATTTTGTCACCCATAAAATATATGTTGAGGTCTGAACCCCCAATATTTCAGAATACTTACTTGGAAATAGGTCTTTACGGGGGGCTATCAAGTTAAAGTGAAGTCATTGGAGTAGGCCCTAGTAAAATATGACCGATGTTCTTATAAAAGGAGGAATCTGGACATAGAGATAGACATGTAGAGGGATGATGATGTAAAGACACACAGGGAGAAGATGGCCATGTTACTGGAGTGCTACATCTACAAGCCAAGTAATGTCAACAATCATCAAACAAACCACCAGAAGCTAGGGAAAGACAAAGAAAGCTCTTTTCCCTACAGTTTTCCAGGGGAACATGGCCCTACTGACCACTTGATTTTGGACTTCTGGCCTCTGAAACTGTGAGACAATAAATTTCTGTTGTTTGGAGCCACCCAGTTTGTGGCATTTTGTTATGGTAGCCCTAGGGAACGAATTCAAGCCATAATCCTGGAAAGGATTTATCTGATGCTTCTGAGGATTCAGCTTATAACTTGGTTATTACTGTTATGGTGCTTAAAACATTTAAGGTAATATGATACTGTAGATTTTATATCTCCTACGGGTCACTGGTTTTACATATCTATTCATAGCTTAAGTTAGATTTCAGGTTATGAAAGGTCTAGTTTTCTTATAACTGCCATCATTTTAAATAAATGCACTAATTCGAAATTGATTTGAAAGACATGTAAAAGAGGTTTAGACCAAATAGAATTCACTAGACTTTGAGTTAAAGATGGTCTGGTAGGCAGAATTCTAGGCAGAATTCTAGGATGGTCCCCAAAATAGCTGCCCCTCGAGATACAGTCCTGTATAAACTTCTCTTATTGATGGAAGTTGCAAATATGATGAAATTTCATTCTTGTGAATAGGTTACAATATATGGTAAACATAAAGGGATTTTACAGATGTAATTAGGTTCCTGATAAGTTGATTTGGATTTATTAAAATAGAGATTGTCTTGGGTTGGCAGGCCAAATTAGGTGAGCCTTACAAAAAAGGATCCAGGTGTTCCCTAGAGGAAGAGATTTGAAGTAAGAGCTTCCTTGTTGGCCTTGAAGAAGCAAACAGCTATGCTGTGAACTGCCTGCTCATGGAGGGAGCCTTATAGCAAGGACCTACAAATGACCTCTAGAAGTTGACAGCAGTACCCAGATGACAACAAGCAAGGAAACTGATACACTTAGACTTTTGCTATTATTGTTAGGGTGCTTAAAACATCTGAGGTCATAGGACACATTAGATTTTATATTTCAGAAGGTATAGATTTTATAACTTTTTAAGGTATGAAATTTATTTTGTATTCATAGAAATCTAACACTATATATTGTCCTTTTATATTTTTGAACATTCTGAATAAACTTGTTCTTTCCTTCTTCTGAAACTGTTCTATTGTTTTAATTTCTTCTAGAGTAAGTCTATCATAAAATGCTTCATTTTATTGGCAGTCCTTGTTGGCATTTATGTTCATCTCATTTTAAATGTGGTTTGCAGATTCCTTATGATTCATTCCTTCTCTCTCTCTCTCTCCCTTCATCTCTCATTTTTCTATCTTTATCTCTTCTCTACCCCATAACCAGACATTTTGTTGTTATCTTTAGCCAGCTACTCAAAGATCAGTTTAGGACCTGGACTTTTATTAGCATTTACAAGGTCCTACAACAACAAAAGCAAAAAGTATAAATTGCCAAATCAAACCCTAAGACAGTAGGGAGATTTATTTCCTCTCTGGTCACTGTTCTGTGTACACCTCCCTCCATAAGTCTGCAGTTTTATTAATTTTGAGTCCCCAGGCAGTGTTTCGCTCTATCTCATCATGTGATTTGCAGCAGTGGGATTAGCTCCAGTTCTTTACCTCCTGTGGAGCAAATTTTCATCCTTTAATTCAGAGGAATAAATCTTCCAGCTGCCTGTCTGCTTCCAGACCAACAGTCCACCAAGCCTGAGGATGCAGTCTTTCTCACTACTTTACATTTCTCTTCCTTCATGGCCAGCTCACCTCTATATGTTTCAAGGAGAGAAAACAGATCAAAGAGTGACTACTACACTTTCTTTAGACTGGAGGTCTAGAAATAGAATCTTTGAGCTACTGTTTTTTTAGTTTATGCTGTTATTAGTAAAGGAAACACAAATAGGTAGATAGGGAGGAGTGAGAAAAAGAATTGATAGAGAAACCAAATTTGCAATATCTAATGAATTATGTCTGAATGGAATAAAAGAGGAAGAGTGAACTCATTTTGATATTTCCTAGCTACTTCAGGGATGAAATGACATATCAACTATTCATTTGTTAGGCGCTGTCAGCATGCATACCTTATACTTAGCAGTTGAGGAAGACAAACGGTGTTACACGGTTTCAGCATTTAATTTCTTTAGAAATTTAATTTTTAGGAGAGATATAGATAGATGATGGATGGATGGATGGATGGATGGATGGATGGTAGACAGACTGACAGAGAAATCTACCCATATGAATCAGCAACCATGCTCCTTGGTATTTACCCAAAGGGGTTGAAAAGTTATGTTCACACAAAAAGCTGCACACTGATGTTTATAGCAGCTTTATTCATAATTGCCCAAACTAGAAAGTAACCAAGATCTCCTTAAGTAGGTGAATGGATAAATAACTGTGGTATATCTAGATTGTGGAAGATTATTTAGCGCTAAAAAGAAATGATCTACCAAAAGATGAAAAGAAATAGAGGATATTTAAATGCATGATACTAAGTGAAAGAAGCCAATCTGGAAAGGCTACATAATTATAATACCAAATATATGACATTCCAGAAAAGACAAAACTATGGAAACAGTAAAAAGATCAGTGGTTGCCAGGGTTTGGGGAGGTGGAAGATGAATAGGCAGAGCAAGGAGGATTTTAGGGCAGTAAAATTATTTCATATCATATTATAATGGTAGATACATATTATTATTCATTTATCATAACCCATAGAATGTACAATACCTAGAGTAAACTTTAATGTTAACTATGGAATTTGGGTGCTGATGATGTGTCAGTGTAGGTTCATCAAATATAGCAATGTATCACTCTGGTAGATGATGTTGATAACAGGGATGTTATGCATGTGTGGAGGCAGAAATATATGGGAACTCTGTAATTTGTACTCGGTTTTGCTATAGATCTAAAACTGTTCTAAAAAATAAAGTCTATTTTAAAAATATATAGCTTGTCATTTTTATCTTTTGCCTGATTTATAATAGTATTGCTGGATGTATGAAGGTTTTCATCCAAGTCTTCACAATTTCTATAAAATCTTTTTCTGCTGAGGTGTATTTGTCTCCAAAAAGAGAGTAAATGTCTGTAGGTTGGAAAAGGGAAGGGCTTATTTGGAAAGATTCATTTAGGTTTTTAGGAAAAGAGAACAATATGTCAGCTTCATATCTTGAGAGAAATGGAAGATGAACTGGATTAAACTGAGGAAAATTGTGGAGTGCAAGAGCTTGCCAATGTTGCACATCTAGGAAAACTGTAGTATTTTCCAGGATTTGCCTTGCATTAATTCCAATGCCCATAAGGGAGGTGACAGAAATTTTGGAGAACTGAATGATCATGATCCATCATAAAGACATAATAAGGTTAGCAGAAAAGCTCAAGAGAAAGTCCCAATTCTGCTTGATTTATAAATTCCTAAGGTAAGACGTGCCATTGTATTTTGGTTCCCACAAAGGATAATATGCATCTGATAGAGCGTGGCCCATCAGTACTTGCTCTGCAAGTATTTATGAAGCAAGGAGACTTGAAATGTTGATAGTCTGGCAAGGCTTATTGGGGTGAAGACCAGTCAGATGAACCAGAATTGTCATATGCATTCATTTAAAGCAAGATGTAGTTTGGAATAAAGATTGAGTGTGCCCATGAGATTGATGGCCTGAGGAAATACCCACAGTCAGAAGCCCTCAAGATAGCAACTAGATGTGCAAAATGTGAGGAAAACAACTACAATAGTTATTACTGCAGTAATCCCTAAAGTTCTTAGTCCTATTCAAATCCTTGCTTCTCTCTCATTATCACTTCATCTAAATATTTCCAAGCATAATATACTATAGTATATTAATTTACTTCTCAACTTTTAAGTATCTCAATTTACTTCTCAACTTTCTTTATTACTTTTCTTTCCCACCCTCCTCACTTGCCTTTAGTCAAGACTTGGTAAAGCATGCACTATTTATCACTATCAGTGAAGAGTAAGAGCATTATTTCTAAAGGCCTTATGTTAAGACAACAAGGAGGAAGACGAAGTCAGCATCAGCATCGTGGCAGGCCAAGTCAGTTCTTAGAGTATCAGGCCTGTGGGCAAGAGTCCAGGATCCAGGACAATACTGCTTACTCACTTATTTCAATAAATTTAAAGAGGTTTTACTTCACAGAAAAAAAACTTAACTACCATAGGAAAAACCGTAGGTTTTTAGGTAATACCTTGCTTTCTAGACAGAGGTGCAGATTAATTTAGGTGTGAGTGAAATTGTCCTTTATATCCACAGCCAATATTCAACACTGATCCCAGAAGAAGGTCCATGGTCTTAGATAGTTGCTTTTTGCTTTCAATGAGCATTTTTGGGGGTGACAGATATAAGATATCCAAGCCAGTCAAAATTCTGAGGCAACACAGAATGGAATATCTCATAATACCTAGTTTTTTAAAAAGATTTTATTTATTTATTTGACAGAGAGAGAGAGACAGCAAGAGGGGGAACACAAGCAGGGGAAGTGGGAGAGGGAGAAGCAGGCTTCCCACTGAGCAGGGAGCCAGATGCAGGACTCGATCCCAGGATGCTGGGATCATGACCTGAGCTGAAGGCAGATGCTTAATGACTGAGCCAACCAGGTGCCCTCTCATAATACCTAGTGTTAAGAAGAAAAGGGCTGATGTCCTGTGGAAAAAATATTAACATATGAAATGCTCAGTAGCCGTTATTTTGGGAATGGCTGCTGTAATAAAGAGTGCAGGCATAGAATATTTCCATCACTGTAAAGAATTTTGTTGGATAGTCTTAGAGAGTGCTGGTGGTATTATTTCTACTTTGTAAATGGGGAAATGGATTTATGGAATATAATCCACTTTGAAGGAATGAGCTCAATAATAAAGGGTGTCTCAGGAATTGGACAAAATTTGATCTGCTTCCTGTGACCTGCTCTTCCTTATGGATCAGGTGAGACACCTACTACTGTAAATAAAGTGTAAAACTTCAAATTCTCATAGGGACTAGACAGGTAAAATTAGTGTGAAGAGATTTATGGTGAAGCCTTTGGTCAATTGGACTGTGTCTTTTTAGCCAAAACCATTTATGAATGAGTTTAAAGATAATTTTACTATCCTAACTCAACAAAACACATCTGCTGGCCTAAACTGAGGTCTCTGGTTTGCAACTACTACTTTATAGGTTTATATATTAAATCCATTTCATGAGATTTTTTAAGGGAAATTGGGAAAGAGTAGGTTACTATCAAGTAGTAGAAAAGTTATAGGAGTTAGAGAAGTCAGATTATGTTATTCAATCTGTAGGTGAAATGAAAATGGTATAACCCTAAACAGAATTGTATTTTTTAAACAAAAATTGTAAAAGAACTTATATAGATGAAACAAATTTTTTAAATGAAGTGCAAAGCTTTTCTTGGAAAGTAGATATGATTGGATTTGGGCTGTGGTGGGAAGTAAAGGACAATCAAAGAATTCAACTTCTATTGGCTAAAATGCAAATAAAAAAACTTTCAGATGGTTTTCTGATACCTCAGTTGCTCTTGATCACCACAGCAATAAACTACTCTCTGTCCAAGGAAGGATCTCACCTTCAATACTATGTAAAAACACATATATTAATATGTTTAAAAGTATAATTTAGGGCGCCCGGTGGCTCAGTCAGTTAACGATCTGCCTCAGCTCAGGTCATGATCCCAGGTTCTGGGATTGAGCCCAGCATCGGGCTCCCTGCTCAGTGGAGAGTCTGCTTCTCCCTCTGCCCGCGCCCCCTCGACCCTGCCCCCCGGCTCATGCTCTCTCACTCACTCTCTCTCAAATAAATAAATAAAATCTTTTAAAAAAGTGTAATTTAAAGTGATAATCATGGTATGTATTGTTATAATATTCTTCTGCCTTTACATCTTGTATTACTTGATAAAAAACATGTCCTCACTGGCCTTATCTGATTCTGGAGCAACCACTTGAAAGAATTTGGACATGGATAAGAACACTGAACCTGTAAGGGAAAATAACTTCAAGTCCACAAATGAAATATGGAAAATTGGAAATTAGGTGCTAATAAAAAGAAATGAAAAATCGACTCCCCCCGAAAAAAAAATGTTTTGTGGCTCAAACTCCCAATTCTAAATTAGCTCTGCATGGGAATAAATAATTTTGTAATTTTCCCAATTCCCCTTTTTGACACATATTAGTATTTTTAAGCACTTTCATCATTTCCTGAGAATCACATTGTGGTGATTGCAGAAATGCTTTTTCCAAGGAGCATCAAGGAAAACCTGAGGAGAGAGAGTAGCAATATTCTACCTTCTTAAAATCTATATTTACCATAATTACTTGTTTTGCTCCAACACATATTCATTCACAAAATGAACTCTAATTGCTCCTTTTATTTTTGGATTAATGATATCCTGAGGAATTTCCCTAATTCACTCTTTTCCTTTTCACCAGTATCTCTAAAATATATACAAAATACAGAGATGACAAAATGACTGGACAGGTTTTATGTACCAAGGCCCTTCACCACAAATGTAGTAGTGAGTTAGTTATTCTGGATAATTTACTCTTAGAAACTGACAGCTAGTTTCCTTCCAGCACAGGTCAAGGGGTGCAGCTGAATGGACTTCTATGTTCTGAGGATTATCTCTAACTCCTGCTACCACAGGCCTAGCTGGCAAAGCCTTGACAATCATTGTTCCCCTGAATACAAGTCATGCCAGCCTTACCTTTGATGCCAAAAGCTGCCCTGAGCTGGGGTGAGAGGGCAGGGTAGTCACTATACCGCCCAGCTCCTTATTCTAGCACCTTTGCCTCTACCCAAGTTAGAGCCTAGCCTTAGGCCACTGCTTCATCCTTTCTCTCCCTATTTGCTGATTACAAAAAAGTATAGATTTGAAGTCATTAATCTAAGATGACAAGAGAACATATAGGGAAGCCAGAGTACAAGTATCTTTATTCCGGTGTTGTACTCATTAACTTTGTTATTGCTATTATTTGGGTCTTACACTCTCATTTTGTCTATACTTGTCATTATAAACCTATTTGACTTCGTGGATACTACTCTTTACTCTTGTCAGTTAAAATACCTTAAAAGCCTTCAAAAATAGTATGCTTTCTTATGTCCTGGCTATTTCCCCAGATTTGGGTAACTTTCACTTGCTTTTGAACAATGAAATTGGTAAAATTCCTGGTTGTTATTCTAGCTCCCTAGTGTTCATAACACAGAATTTTTTATTCTTGGTCATAACTGGAGTCAAATTGTTAAGAGTAACTGTAATAGAAATGGAGAACACTATTCTGGAGTCTGCACAAACTTCAGAATATAAACTCAAATCTTTTAATTTCTTTGTTCTAAATAAACAGGTATAAGGTAATTCTCTCTCATTCTTCATTTCCTTATGAATAGAATAAAAAAATCCAGTTACAAATTATTTTTCCCTTGGCAATGTGTTTAATTGATTTAATAATCCATGCATTCATTCATATAGAGATTACATTATGCACTGGTGATAAAGAATAACCAAAATAAATGGCTTTTTTGGTGGGGGTGGGAGGGATGGGGTGGCTGGGTGACAGACATTGGGGAGGGTATGTGCTATGGTGAGCACTGTGAATTGTGTAAGACTGTTGAATCACAGACTTGTACCTCTGAAACAAATAATACATTGTATGTTAAAAAAAAAAAAAGAAGATAGTAGGAAGGGAAAAATGAAGGGGGGGAAATCGGAGGGGGAGACGAACCATGAACCATGAGAGACTGTGGACTCTGAAAAACAAACTGAGGGTTCTAGAGGGGAGGGGTGGGGGGATGGGTTAGCCTGGTGATGGGTATTAAAGAGGGCACATACTGCATGGAACACTGGGTGTTATATGCAAACAATCATGGAACACTACATCAAAAACTAATGATGTAATGTATGGTGATTAACATAACATAATAAAATAAAAAAAAAAGAGAGGGATAGAAAAAAATAAATAAATAAATGGCTTTTGACCATAATAAACCCCTTTGAACTGCTGAAAGACTTCTCTCTCTCTCTCCCTCTCCCCCGAGCCCCATGGTTAATATCTTCATATAGCTATCATGTGTTTCTCAACATAGTGTCTGGGTCTCTAGAGTATTTCAAAACAACAGAACCCAATGTATGTATGTGTATCAAGTGGCTGTTTGCAGTGTGAGAGATTACTATATATAAGGGCATAAATAACAACAGGCATGAGGGTCACTTCAACAACAAAATATCTACTTTAAAAAGAAAAAATATCTGGGATTCTTGGAGGATCTTTATGATGACACAACATAGTTTCAATAAAATAAATAAATGATAGAAATTAATCTTTTCAATAATTAAGCAAAACATTATCAAATGAAATTCCATATTTCATTTCACCTCAACATTACCCTTTATGTAGATATAGCCATCTCTATACATTAAATCTTTCTATAATCCTTCCCACATCTTTAATATAAGCTTTAGGAAATTTTTTTAGACAATTTACATTTTAAATACGTTTTTACGTGTTTTCATATTTTTATTTGCTAAAATCAATAAATATTAGTAATGCAGCAAGGTAGCTTATGTTGGAAAAGGTAAAAGTATAACTGTGTCTGTGTCTATTTCTTCTCAAAGAAAATATAACCAATATATTTATATCTTATTTTTCCAGACTTTTCTACTACCACAAGTTGGGTTTTAGTTTCTTATAAAGCTGCAAAAAGTCAAACTTTCCATACTAAAACACACACAGTTTTATGCATACAACCTAGAAGTTCCTTTGAGCAGAGATATGATCTATCTGAATGTCAAAATTGCTGTTTGCAAATCACACATCATTCTAAATTAATGCCACAGCTATCAGCAAGATAAAAATTTTAAAAAGACATTACAAGTTTGAGACACATTTTAAGTGAGGCATGATAATGGTGTTGGAAGCAATGCAATTTCACATTTGAGTCAAATAACATTTCTACAGCACACAGATGTAAGGACAAATTTCAAATTAAGCTCACAAAGGAATAAAAGAATTCCAAACACTTTAAAAATGCTACCTGACTTTCTAATTATGATTGCTAATAGTTTGGTCTTCTTGCCAGAAAACAGAAATCTTTTTTTTTTTTTTTTTTTTGGGTGGGGGTTTCCAAGAAATCACTGAAAGTCTATTTTTAAAAAAATCAATATTTTATATTATTAAAGAAATGTATTAACTAGAGATACATGTTGTGCAAAACTGTAATGGATAATCAATAAATCATCTATAAAATCAATTTGTCACTGACTGAATTAATAGAATGGATCTCCTCTCTGTTACTTTCAGTATCAAATTACCTTGTTTTATTTTATCCTCTTTTGTTAATGTAAACTCAGAATGGAAAAGACAGAAAAAGACAAAATTATAAATACTTCTTTGATGAGTTTATACAAAATGAGTATAACCTTAAAAAGTCACCCACACCAAAAAATAGAATAATTTCTGGAAACAAAGCTCTCCTCATTCTCCCACTCATTCATTAATGTACCTTGACAAAGTTAATCATCTTTATAACTATTATCATATAGATTTGGTTTTGCCTACTGTGGAAAACCATATAAATAGAGTTTATATTCAGCTATGACTTCTTTCCCTCCCAATTATGTTTTTTTTTTTTTTAAAGATTTTATTTATTTATTTGAGAGAGAGAATGAGAGAGAGAAAGCACGAGGGGGGGAGGGTCAGAGGGAGAAGCAGACTCCCCGCTGAGCAGGGAGCCCGATGCGGGACTCGATCCCAGGACTCCAGGATCATGACCTGAGCTGAAGGCAGTTGCTTAACCAACTGAGCCACCCAGGCGCCCCCCAATTATGTTTTTGATATCCATTCGTGTTTTTGTATGTACTAGAAGTTTATTCATCTTCATTTCTATGTAGTATTCCATTGTATAAAGATACCATATTTTAATTAATCCATTATACTGTTGATGGGCATTTGGGTTGTTTCTATTTGGGGGCTCTTAGGAATAACAGTGCTAACAAGATTACCATTAATGCCATTTGCTGCAAATAACCTCACACATAACAGGGAAAAAAAGACACAAGTCAATTTAAAAACGTGGAAGGAAATCTTAAATAGTTACAAATTAAGATTTCCAAATGGCCTAACCATGTGAAAAGGTGTTAGAATAGTCATTAGGAAAATATAAATTAAACCACAAATAGATACCAAAATACATTCTACAGAATGATATAAAATAGAAAGTGATGGTGAATATTGACAAGGATGATGAGCAACAAGAAGGTTCACATATTGTTGGTGATTGTATAATTTAGTATAGCAGCTAACTTTGGGGGAAATTGTTTAATAGTATCTAATAAATCTCAACAAATGCATATCTAAATCCAAGCAAGTTTATTCCAATGTAAATTCCCCAAAGGAATATGTTCAACAAAAAACATGTAGAAATGTGTTTCTTCTTTTCTTTTCTCTTTTCTTTTTACTTTTTACTTTTCTTTTCTTTTTTTCTTTATTATGTTCATTTAGCCACTGTATAGTACATCATTAGTTTTTGATGTAGTGTTCAATGATTCATTAGTTACGTATAACACCCAGTGCTCATCACAACATGTGCCCTCCTCAATACTCATCACCCTGTTACCCCCTCCCCTCTGAAACCCTCAGTTTGTTTCCCGTGGTCCACAGTCTCTCTCATATGTGGAACATAAGCAATAGCACAGAAGACCATAGGGGAAGGGAAGGAAATCTGAAGGGGGAGAAATCAGAGAGGGAGATGAACCATGAAATGTGTTTAATCTTTAAAATGATCACATTGATTTTGTAGGATATTTCAGCTGGTTATAATATTCTAGATTGACATATTTTCTGTCACTACATTACATATGTCTTTTTCTCCTGATTCCATAATTTATTTTGAAAAGTCAGTAATTATTCATGTTGTTGTTTTTTTTTTAAGTAATCCATACCTTTTTCTCCTCTGTAAGTTGTTAATTTGGTTTTTAATAATAATATATCAACCGACGAAGACTTTTCTTCCCAGGCAGTATCTCTTTAAATATTGCTTCATTCTTTCTCTCCTCTCCTCTGGTACTCCAAACTACACGCATAGTAGAAACTTTCACGATGCCCCAGATGTCTTGTACTTTCTTTATTCAACAATGCATGTTTTCCTCTTCTCATTTGATACACAAATATTCCTCACATTTTTTACTAAACTTTCCATTTTTTTTCCTTGTCTGAGCTTCAGTTTGGATATTTTAACAATCCTATATTTAGTTTACTAACCCTGTATTCTGTTGGGTCTAAGCTACTTCTGTAAACAGCTTGAGGAATTATATATATATATATATATATATATATATATATATATATATATATATATATATATATATATATTTCAAAGGAGATATATATATATATATTTTATATAAAATAAATTCACCCATTGTATGATTTATAGAAAATTTGCAGAATTGTGTAATCATCAAAACAATCTACTTTTGGAGCATATCCATCACTTCAAAAGGCTCCTTCACACTTTGCAGATAAGCCACGCCTCGCTTAGTCAAGGCAACAACTGGTCTGCTCTCTGTATCTGTAAAGTTGCCATTTCTGGACATTTCATATAAATGTAATCACATAACATGTAGTCTTTTGTGATTGTCTTCTTTCACTTAACAAAATTTTTGAGGTCCATCACTGTTGTTCTATGTAACAGTGATTCATTTCCTTGTTATTTTTTAATAGTATTCTATTGTATTGACATAAACACTTCATTTATCCTTTCACCAGTTAATAAATAATTGAATTGTTTGCACTTTTTTTTTGAGAGAGAGAGAGAGAGAGCTTGAGCTGGTGGGAGAAGTGGAGAGGAAGAGGAAGACAGAGAGAATCTTAAGCAGGCTCCATGCCTAGCATGGAGCAATGTTAAGTGCATGCTATGTGCCCAGCATGGAGCCTGATGAGGGGCTCAATCTCAAGTCCCTGAGATCATGACCTGAGCCAAAATCAAGAGTTAGACGCTGACCTGACTGAGCCACCCAGGCATCCCTCCATTTCTTATTAATTTTTCTTAGGAAATACTTAGGAATGGAATTTCTGGGGTTTATGTTAAATTCATTTTTAACTTTTTAAGAAACTACCAATTTTTTTTTGAAATGCCTGTTTACATTTATACCAGAAATGCATGAGAGTTCCAGTTTTTATACATTTTTGTCAGCCCTTGTTACTGTCTCTTTGATTTAAGCCATTCTAGTAGCACACTGTAGGCAATCATTAAATATTGGATAAATAAAGGATAAATAAATGTATGCATTAATAAATTCTATGAGGCAAGTATAAGCTTGATAAGAAAATTTTACAAAAAAAAAATACTACTTTTATTTATGATTCTGCTTGTAAAAATCCTGAATATAATATCATAAACTAAGTGCATAAAAAGCACAACATATTATGATCAGGAAAGATCATCCCAGTAGTTCAAGGGTAATCCAACATTTAATAACATTCTTTAGCTAATCTGAGTAGTACATAAATAACAATACCATCCCTGATTAAAAATTCATGATAAACCAGAAAAAAACTTCAACTTAAAAATAGTTGCCATATTCTTATAGGCAGTGTCAAAAAAAAGGAGATACAAGTTTTATCAAAGAAAAAAAATACTATAATTTTATGATGTTCCTTAATCTTAAGTAAATCTCCACTGTTCTCTCAAATTCTTTCATTCTAAACTTTCATTTAAACTGCAACCTTAAAGAGGACTTCCTACATAACAATTATTTAATTCTGCTTGGATCATATTTGATAAATTTTAAACAACTGTAATTTAGGCAACAAAAGTTATTAGGCCACATTCAATCACTTGGATCACACAGTTTTGTTATGACAATATTTTTCACAAGTACATTTGGAAATGAATATGTGAATATAGTATAACTGACATTTTAACAAAGCCTGGGAATGTTCATGTACAATCATGTCAAGGGTCCATGAGACCACCCTTAGACTCAATGATTCACTAGAAGGACTTATGGGACACAAACTATTATACCCATGGTTATGGCTTATTTGCAGTGAAAGGATACAGATTAAAATCAGCAAAGTGAAAAGATGTGTGAAGTCCAAGAAAAGCCAGGCATAATCTTCTAGGTGTCCTCTCCCAGTGGAATAAACACAGGGACATACATTTCTCCCAGCAATGTTGTATGATTACACATGCAAAAGTCTTCTAACCAGGAAGCCTTGCTGTCTAGGTGTTTTACTGGGGTTCAGTCATGTAGGGATGCAGCACCCACATGACTGATCTCAGCTACTCAGAGTCCGGGCATCCTACCTCAGAGAAAAAAGCAGGCATTCAGCATAAATCATATTGTTAGAATAAACTTTTCTAGTCAGACTGATACAAATAGCCAAAGGCTGTAGGCATATAAAAACCCTCTTATCAGGCAGAATATTCCAAGGGATCAGAGGTTATCTCCAAGAAGTTGACTAAGGAACAGTCCAGAAAACAGACCTTTCTTTAGAATGTGCAGGATGTGAGTAATCAAAGCCTGCTGAGTTAACCCACTCCTGCCAAATAAACTACACAAATGTTTGGTTTTGTGAATACAAATTATTATTAATCTTGATGATACTACAAAATGCAATATTTCTTCCCTTTAAGTTATTCAACTTTCCTGGGACTCACCAAATTTTGCGTAACATATTACTGCTTATTACATGTTACTTAATAATCTATCAAAACAAGGATTTTAGCAATATTCAATGTTAAGTGCATGCTATTTTTATTAGAGATTCCACTAAGTTCAAATAAGTACAAAAGTCTTCTAACCAGGAAGCCTTGATGTCTAGGTGTTTCAAATAAGTACAAGTGTCAAATTATAGAACAAACCTTTCCTTTTTTCTGAGCTTCTTCAAAATTTTATGACATGAAAAAGCATTAAAAATAACAGAATCTATGAAAAGTCCTTATGTAACTACTTACTAGAAACTACAAACAGCCATCATAATCATCATTCTTTCACAGATACATTTCAAATACAGTTTAGAAAAAAGATGTCCCTTTGTTTGCCATCATCACTAAGACTTTATGCTTTTTTTAAGTGAGACTTTTTTTCAGAGCAGTTTGGATTCAAAGCAAAGTTTATAGATTTCCCATATGTTCCCTGCCCCCACACATGTATAGCTTTTCTTCCCATCGATATCTTTTATCAGAGTGGTACACTTGTTATAATTGATGACCCTACTTTGGCACATTGTCATCAACCAAAGTCCATAGTTTACCTTAGGTTTCACTACTGGTATTGTACATTCTATGGCTTTAGACAAATGTATAATGATATGTATCCATCATTACAGTATTGTACAGAATAGATTCACAGCCCTAAAAATCCCCTGTGCTCCACTTACTCATCCCTCTCTCTGCAGTAACTCCTAGAAACCACAGATCTTTTTATTGTCTCCATAGTTTTGTCATTATTGTGTGGACATGAGTTTTCAACTCCTTTGGGTGAATAAACACAATTGTTCGGTCATATGTTAAGAGTATATTTACTTTTATAAGAAACTTCCCAACTGTCTTTGAATGTGGGTGCAACATTTTTTATTCCCACTAGCTATAAAATGAGAGTTCCTGTTGTTCCATAACCTCACTGGCATTTGGTATATCAGTGTTCCAGATTTTGATAATTTTAATACATTTGTAGTGATAGCTCATTGTTGTTTTATTTTTTAAATTTTATTTTATTGTTATGTTAATCACCATACATTACATCCTTAGTTTTTGATGTAGTGTTCCATGATTCATTGTTTGCATCATTGTTGTTTTAATTTGTACTCCTAATAATATATGATGTTGAGCATGTTTGCATATGCTTATTTGCCATCTGTATATCTTCTTTGGTGAAGTGGCTATTAAGGTCTTTGGCCCATTTGTTTTAAAATAATTTTTTTAATTTGCATATAGTTGATAGACAATGTTACATTATTATCAGATGCAACATAATGATTAACCCTTGATCCATTTTTAATCCAGTTATTCATTTTCTTATTGTTGTTTTAGCATTTTTGTATATTTTGGATAATAGTCATTTTTTTTAAGATTTTATTTATTTATTTGAGAAAGATAGAGACAGAGAGAGAGAGAGCATAAGCGAGTGGGGGGTGGAGGGGCAGAAGCAGAGGGAGAAGCAGACTCCCCACTAAGCAGGGATCCTGACTCAGGGCTCGATTCCAGGACCCTGGGATCATGACCTGAGCCAAAGGCAGCCACTTAACCAACTGAGCCACCCAGGCACCATGGATAATATTCTCTTATCAGACATGTCTTTGGTATATATTTTCCCTGAATCTGCAGAATCTCTTTGTCATCACTGTGAATGTTCTAAGTTGTAAGTACTTTTTAATACCATAAAATGGGATAAAAAATTAAGTCTTTTAAATATTGGAAAGGAATAAATAATCATTATAATTCATAATGTATACAACAGTCTACATAAAAACACAAGATACTAGGTGAAAAATTATTTGGTCTTACAAGATATTTCAACTTATAAACCCACTAATTTTCTTATTCATCAGTACTAATAGAAAAATGCAAAAAGAAAAAAATAGATAAAAGACTGTAGTAGGAGGGGCATCTGGATGGCTCAGTTGGTTAAGCGACTGCCTTTGGCTCAGGTCATGATCCTGGAGTCCCAGGATCAAGTCCCGCATCGGGCTCCCTGCTCAGGAGGGAGCCTGCTTCTCCCTCTGACCCTCCCCCCTCTCATGCTCTCTCTCTCTGTCTCAAATAAATAAATAAAATCTTTATAAAAAAAAGACTGTAGGAGGAGGTACAGAGGAGGATGATTACAAAGGCAAAAAGAGCCTATAAAAGACCAAGTAATAAATCTTTTTTGAAATGTCCAAGCCCAGAATGAGTAATAATTCATAATAAAGAACATATTAGAAAGGGGAAAAATGGAAATATATGCCAAATTAATGCTGAAGTATTTAATGTAATAAGTCTATTTATTTTTCACATTTTGGAAAAATTTCATTTATTTCAAATAAGTCATTTGAAATAAACTTCTCTTTATCTGGAAGGGAGTATGTACAAAGAGGAATAAAGACACATTAAAAAAAAAAACAACAACCTAGTGGTTCCTAATTTACCAAGTTATCAAGGCTAATGAAAGGTATAAGTCTTCAAAAGGAAAGAGCCTGCAAAATGCTAAACCAAATAAAGGAAAAGCACTTTTATTTATGTTATCAAAATGTTCTAATAGCAATGCTAAATAAAACCGTATGATATTGCTGCTAGAATATAAATACAGAAAAAATGTAATAGAATAAGGTAACCATATTAAAACTATGAGGTATATATGTATATGTGCATGTGTGTACACACACACACACACACACACACAGATTTAGTACAGGAGAAATGTTGTATTTCAAATAACAAAGAAATGATGGGCTACTCAAACCCTGTCCTTAGGAAAAATGTTATATATATAAATCTCTAATTAGTATCACACAAAAATATATTTCAGTTAGTTAAGGATGAAAAAAGAAAACAAAAAATTGTAAAGGTACAAAAAGTCATCAAAGGAGGAAAATACAGTATAAAATATAATTAAAAAGTAATAATATGGAGTTAGATGAAATGTTCTAAAAATATATGAAATCAAAAATTAAAATGAAAAGATGAACTCAAATCATATAAAAAATCAATCTTTATATGTCAAAGATACAATAAAAAATTAAAAGATAACAAATAAGAAAAATTATTCTAAAGTCAGTAATAAAATTCAATATAAGACACTTTGGCAGGGGAAATGAGTAGATAATTAGAAGAAAAATACAGATAGCCAAATTATCATACATGAACACATTTGGATTCACTACTAACAAGAAAATTCAAGTTAAAGCCATAATAAGACAACAGCTTACTTATAGTACATTCATAATAATTAAAAAATACTGCAATATCTTCTGTTAGCAAGTATGTGAAAATTATTGTTTTTTAAAATTATTGTGAGTGCAGAGCCTGAATTCACGACCCCAAGATCAAGACCCGAGCTGAAATCAAGAGTCAGATACTTAACTGACTGAGCCACCCAGGCACCCCCAAATTATTGTTTTTATACATTAATCTTGAGAGAATAAATTAAGACAGTTATTTGGAGGGGAAATTAGTTGTTCTCAACAATTAAAAGTATACATAACCAGTTATAGTTCAAGACGCTACATAGCTCTCATGCTTCCTTTTCTTTCTTGCTAAAAAAATCATTGATATCAAAAGAGGGAGATGTCTTTAAAAAGGAATAAATTCACTAAGACCCTGAAAATGATAAAAGATACTTCAGCAAATCAAATATTATGAACTTCACATGGAAAAAACAATTGCTGGAACAAAATTCATTGTTGACTCCCAGATCAGGGGGATGGATCATGCATGTAAAGAAAAAAATCTGAAGCAGTGGAGGAGACTTCCTGGAGTATCAGAGGACAGGCAGCCAAAGTAATCTGACTGGTGAGCTGGTTGTAGAGTCAACGCAGAATTTATTCTTCACTGACCCCCAACACAAACATTTACTATTCCCAGTATTGTACTTCCACTATTGGCACTCCAGTTAAAATCAGAAAATAACTTCTGAAGAAAGGAAGCCAACTAGCAGGAGTGAGGGGGTAGAGGCTGGAGCTCCCAGAGTCAGGCTGATGTCCCATTCAAGCTTGACATTTGGGGCTGAAAGCCCATCATCTCTGATTTCTTGCTTTTTTTTTTTTAAAACAGGCTATACAAGAATGTTTATTGAGCATCATTTATAATAGCAATGCAAATAAATAATATAAAATAACCAAAATGTCTATCAATACGGAAATGTATAAGTAAATTATCACTATTCAGCAGTTTAGAAGTGAGGTTGTCCTATATGCATTAATATGAGAAGTTGTCCCAAGATTATGTTATTAAGTGGAGAAAGCATATAGCAACAGCATGAATACATAAGATACCATTTATGTTAACTTACAGATGAAATCCAAATTATGTAAAAGTAAATCAAGCAAAAAAAAAAAACTGTCAGCAGGGATACACACACTGATTTCTTGCATTTTGCTCAAATGAAGTATAACCTATCTGATAAGCATGCACACAGAGAAAAAGCTCTTCATTCAAAGATGAATCTGGTAATCGTATAGGAAATAATTTCCTAGTGTTTTAGTTAATTAAGCAAGTCTATAATTTATAAATATGATCAGACTTCACCAGGCAATTGAGAAAAACCAACAGCAAAAGTATAAATGATTAATGTAAACAAGAGAAAAATTGTCCTGAGAATAAACATAAATAAATTACTGGAAGATGGAAATAACAAGAACAAGAACAATGAAAATCTGATTAGAGTTCTCAGAAAGATTTTAAAATATTGCAATATTTTATTTAGATAAATCAAGGGGAAATCAAGGAAACATACACAGGAGGCAATCAGAGGAAAAGAAAGATGACAAAGATGAGTGATCACCATATTACAGGCTCAAAGAATTTCTGTAATTCTCTCCTAGGCCTGTAGAGTACTCTGGTCTGTTGCCCACCACACTAATGTCCGGCTTGGCCTTCTTTTGTGTATTACTCTGGACAATAGAACATAAGCAGAACTAACGTATACCACATTTAAGGAGAAACTTTAATAGATATTGCATGAATCTACCATTGTTACTGCCATGAAAAGAGCAGGTCCTAGATACTGGCTCTATGTTCATTGTGTCTCCCAAAAGGAAGAAGACATGTAGAGCAGAGCTATAGGCACCTTCTAACAGTGGCCAAAAACAAAGCACAGTTGTGGTAGGCCACTAAGATTCTAGAGTTATTTGTTACTACAGTATCGTATAAAGAAAGTTTGCCAACATAAACATTTAAATTAAGATTGAGAGAAAAAGCCAAGGAAATAACCCAGGAAATAAGACGAAAAAAAAAAAGAGAGAGAGAGATGAAGAGACAAAAAGGCCAGGATTCATGGAAGATCAGTTCAGAAAGTCAGTGTCCCCCAACTGGCCAACGAGAGTGAGATAGCAAAGAAAGTAAAGGAATGGGGGAGTAATTACATAAAAAACATTGGTAAGGCTGGACAAAGATAAAAGTTTTCAGATAATAAAAATCAAAAAGCAGCAAGTAGGATTGTTTTAAGTATGTATCTTCTTAAAATTTCAAGGAAAAAATGAGGAGCATAGAATCCCACAGAGAATACAATAATTACAAAGTGTAAAAATAAGATTGAAAACAGCTTTTAAATATTGGATGCTAGAAGGTACTGAGCTTCGAGTTTTGGTGGAAAACTATTTCTAACCCAGAATTCCATGCCAAAGGAAACAACACCAAAATTTGGGAAAACAATACAGAAAAAAAAAAAAAAAAAAAGAATGAGATATAGGAATCTTATGTATAGTGGACCTAAATCTGAGCATGTAATAAAAGGAATTCAGAGTATGACAATTAGGAAGCAGGCCTATAAATGATCCATTGCGTGCCAAATCATTTAACAAATAGGGTGACTAAATATCTAAAAACTTAATGATATGAGGAAAATGTGTTTTCTTTCACTTGCCCTTCTTTCGAGAAGAAAAGGAAAGGCAATTAGAAGAACTAGAGAAAACCATTGTACAAGAAAACTATGGTCTAAATATAAACATTGAAATTGTATGGTTTGAAAAAGGTACTGGAAAAAAGAAAAAGAATCTATTCATTTTGATGCTTAAAACATAGCTCTGGCATGGGATTAGTTACCTGATTATATTTTATTCTCTATAAATCCATTCAAAGTACCTCTTTCAAATGATAACACTTATTGAAACTTAACATTATAATTGTTCCTTAAATAATTTCACTTTTAAGGTTCTGAAATAATTCAGATGGATTAAAATTTAAAAATAATTATACAAAACCTATACCCATTGTTTAAGAAACATTTCTGGTAGAATTTAGGCCACCTATGTGCAAGCCTTCTCAAGCTTCTTCCTCTTTGCTACAAGAACAAATGCCATTATTTAGAATGGAATTTTAGAATTTTTTGCATGCTTCTGTAATGTATTACAAATGTATAATTCTGTAAACAATGTCAAAAGATTAATCAGATTTTAAACTTCATGTAATTATTCCATACTATAATATCAATGCATACGATATTTTGTATTCCATATTGTTTTTAGAGTTATATATATTGATATAGATTAGATTCATTATTTTAATAGGTGCATAGTGTATCTGATATTAAAAGACCACAAAATATCTGTTTTCCTATTAAGAATTATTATATTTCCAAATTTTAGTCACACTAGAATGAACATTCATGATTATGATTCCTTGTGCACATGTGTAAAATTCCTATATGACAATATTTCTCAATGCAGTCAAATGCAACACCCTCTTTTTATAGCAACTATTTTGTCACATAACATTTACTCTCTCTTAAAAATATTCATAAGTAATATAATAACCTTATATACATATCTGGAAAAACTATAAAAGAACAAATTAAAATAAGTTAAGGTGAATAATAGCATTTTAATATGCAAATACTCAGGCACAACTATACTTAAAGACATAGTGAATTATGGAGATACTTGCGCATAAACATAGAATCAACTTGAAAGCAACATGATGTTGGAAATAAACTGTTTGAAGTTGTAAATGTGTATCAATACAGGACTGTATATACAGATTGTAAGTATGTTGTAAATATACTTTGATTATATGATAGTTGTATTGGTGACAAACACTATCACCTGTTTCACTATTAATGGTAGTTTCAAATGGTAAACAACAGCATGGCAAATTTCCAAAGCAAAAAAAAAAAGAAAAATTCAGGGTATAGCAAATCATAAAAAATAGTGCTTTATTTTTAAATGTAAAATGGAATTATAGTCTAAGCTCAGATTACTTAAAATAGATATTTCATGTAGGTAAGCCAACAGGACATTTGAAATACAATACAACTGTGGACAAAATAATTCTTTGTTGTATAAGATTGTCCTGTACATTCCTGGATGTTTAACTTTCTTGGCCCTGCCCACTATTTGCAAGTAGCATCCTCCGATCATTGTGACAACTATCAATATCCCATATGTTTTCAAAGCACCCACTAGGTTGGACACTACTCAGATATATTCTTAGGAGAACTTTTAAAGATACACAGGAATGGCTAGTGTCTAGGAGAAGAACTGTTACATCATGGGCAATGCACACCTTCAGATTTACCAGTTAACACTATTTCTCCAGAAAAGTTGTCCGAATTTACACATCAACTACCAGTACATGTCAGTTTCCATTTCTCTACATCTTCATCCACATATAATGTGGGTAAAATTTTTCATTTTTGCCAATCTGATGTGTGTGAAAAAATATACATTTTTAAATGGATACTTCCATGGGTACTTGTTGTATTGAGCATTTATCTTATATATATTAACCATTGAAGTTTTTCCCTTTTTTGAATATGAAAACATGGTTTAGAGTAGTAAAAATCTGTTAACAACACAGATCTTTATCAACAGAGAGACAAATTATTACAATTATAAAATACTATGCAACTGTTAAAAAGAATAAGAACTGTAAGTACTGGCATGAACAAACTGACTAGACATGGTGATACTAGAAAATAAAGGCATAGTATGTTATGAAGAATATGAACTCATTTTGGTATGTATGAATATACATATGTAAATGTTAGAAAAATTCTTAGAGGAAAAAAAAGAAAAATTCTTAAAGAGATATATTCCAAATATAAGTAGTGCTATCCATTGGCAAGAGAAACCCAATTAGATAGTGTGAAATAGCCTTTCCATCTTTTCTCTATACTGTTTTATTTGAAATTTGCAAGGTTTTTGGATACTGCTACTATTTTATTTATGCATCTTATGTCTCCCAAATTCCAGAAGCTATGTTTACATACTAAATATATACCTTTATTTTTTAAAAGATTTTATTTATTTATTTATTTGAGAGAGAGATAATACAAGTGGGAGGAGGGAGAGGGACAAGCAGACTCCACCCTGACCACAGAGCCCAATGCGGGGCTTGATGCCATGACCCCAAGATCAAGACCCGAGCAGAAATCAAGAGTTGGAAGCCCAACTGACTGAGTCACCCAGGAGCCCCTAAATATGTACCTATAATGATAGAAATGTATTCCCTTGTAAAAGCAAGAAACAAAAATCAGCATAGTTTCATTTTTTTAAATTTTCATAATTATTACTATTGTGTTGTTGGCAACTGCATTAATTGAAGCACTTCTTATATGATCATCTTGCCTAGTGAGATGCAAGACCCTCTGAGATACAAGACCTTAGTGAGATGACACAACATATATAAGGCTAATTAACTGGGCTGTAGAATCGATTCCAGTTTCTTTCACATCATGCACACAGGACATATTTCACCTCTCTTGTGACCAAGAGCTTGTGAAACTAATAACAGGTGGTACATGTACATATAATAAAACTTTACTTTTCTAAGAAATTTTCAGAGATATATGTGTAATATTTAATAATGTTCCATAACAATTAATAATATTTAATAATACTATAATTCTAAATATACTTCTGTTAGTATGGTAATATAAGTATTAAACTGTTTATGGGTGGGGGTATATATATCTCTTCCTTGATTTTGAGGAAAAACTGAAGGAATGGGATCTTTTTTCTCCAGTTCTCCCCTTGATAGACATATCATTTGTAATAGCCTAACAGAAGCTCAATGACAGCAGAGTTAATAATAATTATAATAATATATAGGAGGCACCTACTATTTCTCAGGCACTATTTCTAAGCACACTTTATGTGTTCACTCATTTAAGCCTCCCCAGAAACATCGATGAAGTAGGTATCATTAGTTTCACCTTACAGATAAGAAAATGGACACACAGAGAAACCATGTATCTTTGTCTCAGGTCCAAGGGCTGGTCAATTGCAGAGCAGGAATTCAAAGCCAGGTGACATGATCTAGAGTCTTCTCTCTTAACCACTGAACTATAATGCCCATAACTAAGACAAGTGACTGCAATCCTATGCTACGTTTATGTATTATCAGGACTGTTATTTACCCTTTATGAGGCTGTCTCTGTTTTTCTTTCCCTGATGGATTCTCCAGAGGCTGATTATCTCTGCCTCCAAGACTTTCTTGAACAACAGGCAGTTAGGGATTTATCCACACAGCCGGAGGATTGTTATTTTGTGAGATTTCCCAAACAGCTTAAGCACAAAAGGCAGTATATAATTTGTAATTCTGAAGGGGAGTTTGTGAAAGTTTTATATGAGAAAACTTATGAAAATAAAATGTTACAGCTCTCTTACCACTCAAAAGGATCTATTTCCCTCCCCCACTTCCCACTCCCTGGAGAGAAAGCATGATCTCAAAAGCTGACCTTTTCTAACATAAAACTTGGCTAACCACCCCAGCCAGTTCTGTGTCAACATTTCCCTTATAATATTTTCAGGAAAAATTCCACTTAAATCCTTGCCAGTATCCCCTGAAATTACGATGTAGGAGTCAGCTGATGGTGATACACCCACACTTCAGCCAAAATTCATATTGCATGAATATTATTATTTTAGAATTTATAGTGTACTCTCTCCACTCATAATTTCAGAAAGATTTCTGTGGAAAGAAGAGAAATTGAGTACATATGGTAACCTTAGATTTGTTTAACCCTCAATAATATTGGCCAGTTATATTTACACTTTATCAGGAAATAATTTTATTTCATAGCAGTGGGAGAGCTGAGAACAAAAATGTTTTCTTTATGACAAAGCCCATCATTATAAAGCAACAAAACTGTACTATAGGGAATTAAGAGAAAACAGATATGAATGCACATCCACATTTATTTCTTCTTTGTCTAGAAGATTATAATTTTCTGCTCAAGCTCAGCTGTCAAATAGAAAATATTTTCATTAAAACAGAGTGAGACTTGTAGTCATTCCTCTCCTTATTAGGATCTTCTACCTGAATTTATTTTATAATGTTCTTAATGAACTCATCTTTCTTAGACAAATAAGTTGATTTAAACTCAACATACACAACAGACAATCACTGATTTGATCCATGGGGAATTACTTTGCATTCCATCACAGATATCTCACTAATTCACAGAGATTTAGATACTTGCCAATGCCATGTACAATCAATTTTTGTTTAGGGTGGCTGGGGATGCAATATACTTATACAACAGTCCCACTGCCTTTTAATTTAATTTAAAGAATGTGAAAATAAACTGAGTATTCCATTGGGCTGTTCAGCAATATTCCTTTTGGGATAACTATGAGAGGTTCATGAAATTCAATAGCTCTTGAGACAATTTGAGTTCAGCTGACCCAGAGAAACTACTGCAGTGCCCAATATCCTAAAGAGGTTGTTTTAACCACTTTATGTTTATAAAATCACTTAGGACAATGTGTCATTTATTTAGTTGGGGAACAAATAAATAACCTCATAGTCTATCTGTACAATAGCAGCAATCCCCTGACTTCCAAGGCATGGCCAACGGGCTATAGCAAAGTGTCAAATGGGGTTTCTCACCTTTCCAATGGCACAAAAACATTCACACTTCAGGTTTTTAATCATCATCTACATTAGCCAAAAGTAAGTAAAAAATGGAGCAATACTTTAAACCTGAGGAGTCATATTTATGGCAATATTCTTCAACTAATTAAAAAGGGGGTAGAGAAGATGATTCACACATCACCTTATCACACCAAAAAACTAGTTATTTTCTTAATGAATCTCAATTTTAGAATTTTAAAACTGACATTATCACTATTATAATGATAATGTCAAAGATAACTATACCAAAGACAACAATGCTTAGAGATGATTTCCAGATTATTATTTGTAAAACCTCTTTCCTGGATTCCAGTGTAAAGTTCCAAATGCCTATTGTGTAGGCATGTCTATTTTTAAGTTCCGCTTTCACATCATATTTAATATCTCCACTTCCTTGTCCCTAAAACAGCTTATTTTCCAGATTTTTCCATATTCATTGAGAATGCCATCATCTTCTATTCACTTGTAGCTTACCTTCCTTCACTCATCCTTTAGATACAATTAGCCAGCATATATTTTTGAGCTGTAGTTCCTGAAATGCATTGAGTTTATTTCTTCCTCCCATTCCTCTTTCTGGCTCTCTTGTCACTAATTCTAAAAGAAAAAGTCCTAGGTATCTTATTGGTTTTGGAGTAATTGTAAATGGGATTGATTCCTTAATTTCTCTTCCTGCTACTTCATTATTGGTGTATGGAAATGCAACTGATTCCTGTACATTGATTTTATATCCTGCAACTTTACTGAATTTGTGTATCAGTTCTAGCATTTTTTTGGTGGAGTCTTTTGGGTTTTCTATATAGAGTATCATGTTGCATATAGTGAAAGTCTGACTTATTCCTTGCTGATTTGGATGCCTTTTATTTCTTTCTGTTGTCTGACTGCTGTGGCTAGAACTTCCAGTACCGTGAGAGTGGACATCCCAATCTTTTTCCTGACCATAGGGGAAAGGCTCAGTTTTCCCCACTGAGGGTGAGGGTTTTTCATCTGTGGCCTTTATCAAATGCTTTTCCTGTACCTATTGAAATTATCATATAATTAATTATGATCTTCTTTTATTTATATGGTATACCACATTCATTGATTTGCAAATGTTGAACCACCCTTACAACACAAGAATAAATCCCAGTTGATCATGGTGAATGATTTTTTTAATGTATTGTTGGATTCGGTTTGCTAGTATTTTATTGAGAATTTTTAAATCCATGTTCACCAGGATATTGGGCTGTAGTTCTCTTTTTTTTAGTGGAGTTTTTATCTGGTTACAGTATCAAGGTAATGCTGGCCTCATAGAATGAATTTTGAACTTTTCCTTGTTTTTTTTTTTTATTTTTTGGAATAGTTTGAGAAGAAAAGGTATTAACTCTTCTTTAAATGTTTGGTAGAATTCCCCTGTGAAGCCCTCTGTCCCTGGACTTTTGTTTGTTGGGAGTTTTTTGATTACTGATATAATTTCTTTGCTGGTTATGGTCTGTTCAAGTTTTCTTTTTCTTCCTGTTTCAATTTTGGTAGTTTATATGTTTCTAGGAATTTATCCATTTCTTCCAGGTGTCCAATTTGTTGGAATATATTTTTTCATAATATTTCTGTGGTGTTGGTTGTTATTTCTCCTCTTTTATTTGTGATTTTATTTATTTAGGTCCTTTCTCTTCTTTTTGATAAGTTTGACTAGATGTTTATCAATTTTATTAATTTTTTCAAAGAACCAGCTCCTGGTTGCATTGATCTGTTCTATTGTTTTTGTTTTGTTTTCGCTTTTTGTGGGTTTTTTGGGTTTTTTTGTTTTGTTTTGTTTTAGTTCCTATATCATTTATTTCTGCTCTAATCTTTATTATTTCCCGGCTTCTTTTGTTGTTCTTTCCCTAGCTCCCTTAGGTGTAAGTTTAGGTTGTTTATTTGAGGTGAAAGACCTATACTCTGAAAACTATAAAACACCGATGAAAGAAATTGAAGGTGACACAAAGAAATGGAAAAACATTCCATGCTTGTGGATTGGAAGAATGAATATTGTTAAAATGTATACAACCCAAAGCAATCTACACATTTAATGCAATCCCTATCAAAATACCACCAGCATTTTTCACAGAGCTAGAATAAACAATCCTAAAATTTGTCTGGAATCATGAAGGATCCTGAAGAGCCAAAGCAATCTTGAAAGAGAAAAGAAAAGCTGGGGACATCACAATTCCAGACTTCAAATTATATTACAAAGCTGTAGTGATCAAAACCATATGGTACTGGCACAAAAATAGACACATAGATCAATATAATGGAACAGAAAACCCAGAAATGAACTATGTGGTCAATTTATCTTTGACAAAGCAGGAAAGAATATCCAGTGGGAAAAAGACAGTCTCTCCAACAAATGGTGCTTGGGAAACTGGACAGCAACATGCAAAAGAATGAAACTGGACCACTATCTTACACCATACACAAAAATAAATTTAAAATTGATTAAAGACCAGGGCTCCTGGGTGGCTCTGTCAGTTAAGCATCTGCCTTCTGCTCAGGTCATGATTCGGGGGTCCCTGCTAAGCAGGGTGTCTGCTTCTTCCTCTGCCCTTCCCCCCGCCCATGCTTTCTCCCTCTCTCTCTGTCTCTCAAATAAATAAAATATTTTTAAAAAATGGATTAAAGACCTAAATGTAAGACCTGAAATCATAAAAATCCTAGAGGAGAACACAGGCAGTAATTTCTTTGACATCAGCCATAGCAACTTCTTTCTACATAAGTCTCCTGAGGCAAGGGAAACAAAAGCAAAAATAAACTATTGGGACCTCATTAAAATAAAAAGCTTCTGCACAACAAAAGAAACAAACAAAACTAAAAGGCAACCTACAGAATGGGAGAAGATATTTGGAAATGACATATTTGATAAAGTACTAGTATCCAAAATATATAAAGAACTTTTAAAACTCAACACTCCCAAAATGAATAATCCAATTAAAAAATGGGCAGAGGGGCACCTGGGTGGCTCAGTCATTAAGTGTCTGCCTTCAGGTCAGGTCATGATCCCAGGGTCCTGGGATCGAGCCCCACATCGGGCTCCCTGCTCAGCGGGAGGCCTCCTGCTCCCTCTCCCACTCCCCCTGCTTGTGCTCCTGCTCTCACTATCTCTCTCTGTCAAATAAATAAATAAAATCTTTAAAAAAACTGGGCAGAAAACAAGAATATACATTTTTCCAAAGAAGACATCCAGATGCCCAACAGACACATGAAAAGATGCTCAACATCACTCATTATCAGGGAAATATAAATCAAAACTACAATGAGATATCACCTCAGGCCTGTCAGAATGGCTAAAATCAAAAGCACAAGAAACAACAGGTGTTGGCTAGGATGTGGAGAAAGGGGAACCCTTCTGCACTGTTGGTGGGAATGCAAACTGGGGCAGCCACTGTGGAAAAAAGTATGGAGGTTCCTCAAAAAGTTAAAAATTGAACTACCCTATGATCCAGCTATCACACTACTGGGTATCTACCCAAAGAATACAAAAGTACTAATTCAAAGGGACACATGCACCCCCGTGTTTATAGCAGTATTATCTGCAATAACCAAATTACTGAAGCAGCCCAACTGTCCATCAATTGATGAATGGATAAAGAAGTGGTACACACACACACACACACACAATGGAATATTACTTAGCCATAAATGAATGAAATCTTGCCATTTGCAACAACATGGATAGAGCTAGAGGGTGTTATGCTAAGTGAAATAAATCAGTCAAAGAAAGACAAATACCATATGATTTCACTCATATGGGGAATTTAAAAAACAAATGAGCCAAGGGGGGAAAAAAAGAAAGAGAGAGAGAAGCAAATCAAGAAACAGACTCTTAACTATAGAGAACAAACTGATGGTTACCAGAGGGGAGGTTGGTGGGGGGAATGGGTGAAATAGGTGATGGGGATTAAGGAGGGCACTTGTGATGAGCACTGGGTATTGTATGGAAGTGTTGAATCACCATACTGTACACCTGAAACTAATGTTACACTCTATGTTAACTAACTGGAATTCAAATAAAAACTTAAAAATAAAAATAAATAAAATACAAATCAGAAAAAAATAAAAAGAAAAGAAAATCCTAAAATTCAAATTGTATTACTGTAGTGTAACTCTGAAGGTAGAATGATGGAACTAAAGTTAGAGAGCAAAGTTTAACAAGATATTAGCCTGGGAAATCCAAAAGAAATAGAGAACACTTCAGAAGTAGAATAAGCAGGTTTCAGTAGCTTGATTTAAGGACTACAAGGAGAAGAATAATTTATTAATGACATTTTAGGCATGAGCTATTACTTTATAAACAGTCCAAAGCAATGTTTTGCTGTGTATGCAGCATCAGATTTGCCTTAAAGAGCTATTGGAATTGCTAGGCAAGTCTGCAGATCTTAAATCACAATGGAAATGGCCAAGGCTTCTGAACATGATGGTTTGTATAACCTCTAAGTTATTCAAAGTTCTTTACAAGAAAGGTATGTGATTTTTCTATATTTGAAACAATAGAAAGTTATTTCACTTTGACATCCTCGTAGGTCATCTTCTGAACTTTATCCTAATGGCCTTTGGGTTTGCTTTATAAGATAAAGATCTTTATTTTAAAAGTCACTTTGAAATGAAATACTGAAAATCTGACATCTTAAAAGTGACTTGCCGCTGTATACAATGGTTCTGATTACAGAACCAGATCTATATTTAGATTTTGGAAGATAATTTATAATTTGACAATGCTTAAATAAATACTTTGAATAAATCTTCAAGCCTGTGTTTTCTTCTTTTAATCCTTATATGAGGTACCTTTATTTTCCATTTCTTCTGCATTTTCTGTTATCTCTCTTATACTATTTAATTCTCTCCCACCCAAAGCCAAGGTTATTAAGAACACAAGTATGAATAAAAATGGGATATAACACTCTGTGGTCTCCAGTGCAAGAGCAAAGGATGAAATTGTGAGGCTATTTGGGCCAGGAAATCCAGGATTTTCTGAATATTGTCCCACAGACTATAATTATCCTTTCATATATGATCTTCAAAACATATTATTTTGCAGGAGTTGCAATTGCTATCAAATGAGAGGCAAGATGATTTCAGGCTGTAGAACCATATAACTCAATGCATAGACTTACTGCACTATGCAAATTTGTTCTACAATACTTTAGGCCTAAATAGTATCAAGTTCAAATAGGCCACAAGATCACTATGTCTTTTAAGAGTTGAACATTCACCCAGTATTGGGGGAACAGGGATGACAAATTGGAACATGGTGCCAATATTACCATCACAGCCTAATTCCAAGTAGGTGATCAGGATGAGATTGTTAGATCTCAACCTCTTTCCATGGAGAAACAATCCCTGACCTCTATTACTCCATTCTGTAGAAGGGAAGAAAAAAAAAAAAAAAGAAAAGCAACACCCATGAATCCTGCCATTCAAATATTTAGTGACTCCCTCATTACAAATGTAGACTAAACTGTTCCCTACAATACAACCAACAGAACAGTGCCCTCCCTACTCTGAGAGAACAGGATGCCAGTGGGAGGATGAGTAAAGACACCTCTAATGCAGATCTTCTGACCCCACATCCCTGCTGTCTTTGTTACTTCTCACCAAAACCAGCTCCTATACCTCATTTAACTGTTAAAAATTGCCACCACCACCACTACTAGACTCATTCAAGTGGGTTGTGGGAATAAAAATGAAATCTGAGGGAAAATGTGTTTATGGAGCTGAATGTGTCAATTATGTTGATGTTGAACCATATAGCGGGCTAATGGTAAGCCCTGAAAGACAAAAGAGGTCACTTTTTATTTTGCCCCCTCCTCAATTTTTACATTGTTTGAATCTGTGTTCTGCTTTAGTGAGAAATAGCACAAAACACATGGCCTTATATTTACTTAATTATTTTTCTTCCTTCCAAGGAATTTGCTTCATTATCTCTCTCTTAAAGTTTACATTTCCATGTAGATCAATTTTTTTGCTTCTTAATAGAAATCTAGATGTCCCCTCTGATATGTAAGACGGAAAAAATTCAAAATATTTGAAACACCTATAAACAACTAAATATTTCAGAACTATCACTTAGTTGGTAGTGCTAAACTATAATTATTAAAAAGTAAATCATATTGCCTATAAAAACAGCTCTGCCTGTCCTTTTTTTTTCTATTTATGAAGAGTCATGGAATATTATATGGAGCAGATGGGGTAAATCTGAAAGAAGTTAAAGAAGATATTTTAATATTGGGGTCTGTAACGTATTTGTGAAGGTTTCCTTCATTTACACCTATTTAAATAAGATAAATCTTGATTCAATTTTTTTTTCAGTTCTCATGATGCTAATAAAAACTCCTGATATCCAATGATGCAGTAATAGTGATAAACAGTCTTTACAGAAACTGATGGGGAAAAGATAAGATTTCTCTTCCAAATAACTTTTAACAGCAACATCACCAACAACAAAGCAAAGCAAAACCTAATATTTACTTTGTGAAAGGAATATCTGCTAATACCACTAAGGTTTCAGTACACTAGAATAAAAATCACATGTTTAACAATATTTGACTTTATATGCTTAGAATAAGCTCAGTTCTATGGGTGTCATTTTGTTACTATGGCATATTTGGACATAATATGGACATATTTTATTAGAAAAAGAGAATACTAGTAAATAAGCTGAATGAAGATATATTACACATTTTTTCTTCTTCCCAAACCATTGCTAGCACATTTCTGTCTCCATTTATTCTATTTTCCATCTGTAAGAACTAGAACTCTTGGGAAATATGTCTACATATTTTATAAAATTCTTATAACAGTAAGTGTTCTACTGAAGAACAGAAATACTATTTATACCATAAAATAAAATATATCAAAATAAAACTACTCATGTTTACTCTTTTTTTAGCTCATCGACACAATTATGTGATGCAAAGTCCCAAATCTAAGGAAGTTGAAAACAGACTGTAATTGGTTTTATTGATTTGTGACCAATATTCTCACCTCAGGAGCTTCATAATCTCAATTTCATCCTGAAAAACACAAGAAAAAGATGTCTATTTGGTAAGTTAATATATCCCTGCTTTATAAAATCTAGCAATTTTATTTCCACTTTATTTCAACTCTCTCCAAAGAAGCAGAAGTTAACTACTTTTGCTAATCCCACATGATTTCAGCACTTGTTTTCTTTGAGATATTATTATAAAATCTCTGAAGACAGAATATGTTGTATATTTATAAGTAATAGCAAATCAACACAATAAAAAATGTATTCGTTCTGAGGCCATACATCTTTAATCCATTTTTCTATTTTAAAAAATGAAAGAATATATTCTTCTATCCGCAAAATGATAGTCTAATAATATAGATTTACCAATTTTGACAGAACTATTTGACAAAAAACATAGGTTTTGTTGCAAACTGGTAAACAACAAACATCTTTGCCCATCCTACCATAAGTATTATTATCTACTCAGTGTTCTAGCTCTGAATTACCTGGGTTGATTTTTTTTCTGTGTTTATTTTATAACCTTTTAAATTATATTCCTTAAAAACACCACTGGTCAGGGGGCGCCTGGGTGGCTCAGTCGTTAAGCGTCTGCCTTCGGCTCAGGTCATGATCCCAGGGTCCTGGGATCGAGCCCCGCATCGGGCTCCCCGCTCTGCAGGAAGCCTGCTTCTCCCTCTCCCACTTCCCCTGCTTGTGTTCCCTCTCTCGCTGTGTCTCTCTCTGTCAAATAAATAAATAAAAATCTTAAAAAAAACAAAAACACCACTGGTCAGAAAATGATAGTTCTAATTAGTAGCTCCTTATTGAAGTTTAGGCCACATACGAGGAAATACTCTTGATAGAAAAATAAACTTACCAGAACACAAAATTTAAAAAAAAGATCCATAAAGTCAAATGTATCTCTATTTTCTAGTTCCAAACAACTGCAAATAAAATGTGAAAAATTAGAGTAGAGTAATATTAAAAATAAATAATAAGAAATTTAACAAAGATGTAAAAAACTCTAGCTTAAAACTAAAAAGCATTGCTGAGAGAAGTTAAAAACCTAATTAAATAAATATGTCATGTTGATGGATTGGACGACTTATTATAAAGATGTCAAATCAGTCTCTATGTTTTAATGCAATCTCAATCAAAATTTCAACTCATTTTTCTTTTGACATGTCTATCCCCAAAGTTACATAGAAATGCTAAAAATCTAAAATAACTGAAACAATCTTTATAAAAGAGCTGACTTTTCACAGACCTACAGTAATCCAAATAGAGTGTATCAAAATATAAAGAGACAAATAAATCAATGGAAGAGAATAGAGTCCACAAAAAAGTCAACTGATTTTCAACAATAGTCTGAAGGTATTTTATTAAGGAAAAGAATGTTATTTCAACAAATGATGCTGCAATACCTGGATACATCCATGAAAATAAATGAAACTTGAACCCTACCACTCAACATAAAAAATCTATAAAGATTTATAAGAAAATGTAGGTGAAAATCTTCAAGAGTATGAAGGTAGTAGGCAAAAATTCCATAGAGAGGACACACAAAATATTAACTATAAAAGAAAAAGATGATAAATTGGATTTCATTAAAATTAAAAACATTTGTTCACCATTAGGAAATAGTTCATAATATATATAGAAATACAAAGGAATTGTTTCTGGTATATTTAAAAAAAAACTGCAACAAAACAATAAAAAAGAGAAATCAACAACACCAAAGGCACATTTCAGGAAAGAAATAATTGAATTCATTAAAATTAAGAACTTCTACTCTATGAAAGATAATGTCAAGAGAATTAGAAGATAAGCCACAGATTAGGAGAAACTATTTGCAAAAGCAAACATCTGACAAAGGACTGTTTTCCAAAATATACAAAGAACTCTTAATGACCCAGCAATTGCACTCCTGGGTATTTACCCCAAAGACACAGATGTAGTGAAAAGAAGGGCCATATGCACCCCAATGTTCATAGCAGCAATGTCTGCAATAGCCAAACTGTGGAAGGAGCCAAGATGCCCTTCAACAGATGAATGGATAAAGAAGATGTGGTCCATATATACAATGGAATATTACTCAGCCATCAGAAAGGATGAATACCCAACTTTTACATCAACATGGATGGGACTGGAGGAGATTACGCTAAGTGAAATAAGTCAAGCAGAGAAAATCAATTATCATATGGTTTCACTTATTCGTGGAATATAAGGAATAGCAATGGAGGACATTAGGAGAAGGAAGGGAAAAATGAAAGGGGGGGAATCGGATGGGGAGACGAACTATGACAGACTATGGACTCCAAGAAACAAAGTGAGGGTTTTAGAGGGGAGGGGGTGGGGGGATGGGTTAGCCCAGTGATGGGTATTAAGGAGGGCACATATTGCATGGAGCACTGGGTGTTATATGAAAACAATGAATCATGGAAAACTACATCAAAAAACTAATGATGTACTGTGTGGTGACTAACATAACATAATAAAATAAAATAAAATAAAACAGTAACAAGGAAACAAATAATCCAGTTAAAAATGGATCAAAGACCATATTGGACACCTCACCAAAGATAATATACAGATGGCAAATAAGCATATGAAAATGAGCTCCACATCCTATGTCATCAAGGAAATACAAATTAAAATAAGAATGCAATACTGCAACGTTGATTTTTACCTAGGTAATGTAAACAGAATGTATGAGGTCATTCCAGTTGGAACGACCTGCAGCAGGGCACGTCAATCCTAAATAAAGAGAAACGGTGCTAATAGATTATTTTGAGCAAGTATATATGCAGAGACAAAGATTGAGCCAGAAGGGAAAAATAAACAACTACCACAGAAAAAGAGAACTTTGGTCTAAGATAGTACACCTGGAGTTCTGGCTGTCAGTGATTTTTTAAAAAGTAGCTCCTATTGCACTAACCCTACTGCAGATTGCACCTGAAAAACCACATGTTGAAGATATCATAACTTCCATCAACGTAGGTACCTGAAAGAGAATGCAGAAAAGACCTTCCACTGACATTTTTGTGCTTCCAGTGCCATTTGGGACTTCTTTCTTATAGTACTTACCCAGTAAAGAAAGAGGAAGTCATGGGATGCCAAAAAAGGGTTGGGGAGGAGAAAAGAAAATATCTGTAAAGTAATCAAGAAAACACCAGAAAAAGAACTATCAACAAAGCAACTTGATTGGGATTCTAGCAGGAAGATGGAACATTCTGGGAGAGTGGCCTCCTACAACAAAAGGTATTCAACATAATGAAAGGTATGAGTAGAGATTGAAAAAATGTGAATATATGATACATATATTTTAAATATAAAGAAAAAACAAAACTGTCTAAGAAAAATCCCATGAAACCATAGTTCAATTCAAAGGAAACTAAAAATGTGGATGTTTTGTCAGGGAAGTCTTCTCTAAGAGGACAATACTTTACCTATGACCTACATGAATAACCATGGAGATTTCAGGAAAGAATATTTCAGGCATAGGTTATAGCAAATACAGTAAATACTAATATAGTAACAAGCTTGCCATAAAATGTGCAAAGAAGTAAATTTATAAAATGTCATTTATAAAATGAAGACCATAAATATTGGCTAGAATAGCATGAGATGATGTCAAAAAGGTAGGAATAATCAGATTATGAAGAGCTTGGAAAGCAAAGTAGGGTATTTGGTTTTTATTTGGTGTGCAATAAGCAACCATTTGAAAGGGTTAAGCAGGAATTGATATTTAGAGAGAGTTACATGGTGCATTTCCAGTATCTATTGACTAAATGAGATACTCTCCTGATGTCATTATAGTTCCTGCTGTCATTCAGGCTCTCAATATTAGTCATATTTGATGCTAGCTATTCTGCCTCACATCTAGTGAGTCACTATGTCTTCCAAGGTAACTCTAAAAAAATTTCAAACTCTTCCACTTTTTTCAAACCTTATTATTGTTTTACTGGATGAGGTTCCCATTATCTTTTTCTTGGGTTATTCTGCAAACCTTATGTTTACACTCAGAATTTTCCCTGTCTAATTTATTCTGTTAATGCAACAGGTCTCCTCAGAATCTCTCCCATTCCCAAAAAATACTGGCTGCCCGTAGTATACAGATGGTTCAGAAACTCTAAATCTGAGCCCCTCTGCAGGTCATATCCTGACATCAAGCTTTGACTCATTAATAGAAATACCTCAGGGGCACCTGGGTGGCTCAGTCGGTTAAGTGTCTGCCTTTGGCTTGGGTCATGATCCCAGGGTCCTGGGACTGAGTCCCACATTGGGGTCCCTGCTCAGCAGAGAGCCTGCTTCTCCCTCTCCCTCTGACATTCCCTCTGCTTATGATATCTC
Source organism: Halichoerus grypus (assembly GCF_964656455.1). Taxonomy (NCBI): domain Eukaryota; kingdom Metazoa; phylum Chordata; class Mammalia; order Carnivora; family Phocidae; genus Halichoerus; species Halichoerus grypus. The sequence continues at coordinate 23,391,398 of NC_135720.1, read as the reverse complement.
TCTCCTCTCTATCAAATAAATAAATAGAATCTTAAAAAAAAAAAGAAAAGAAAGAAATGCCTCAAGTACTGCTTAAATATTGACCTGAGATTGGGGTCAATATTTGATCAATGGTCAATATTTGTGATGTATTGTCCTATGGTAAAGAATAGGAGCCAAAGGGTGAACTGTACATGCAGACAGATTCCAGCTCAATATGAAAACTATATTTTAGGGAAGTAGAGCTACTTAATACTGGAAGAGATTGTCTCCTGACATAGGAGACTTTAAGTACAATTGAGTGATGCTATGTATGCAATAATATAAAGGTCATCCTGCTTTATGAGAAAGATTGAATTAGATTAGTTGGATATTTTTCCTAATTACATGTCATTGAAACTTTTTATAAAACCTTAAAAATTCAAAATTCCTATTTTAGAGTTAAGAAATAATAAACAATGCTGTTCATAATGCTCCCAGTCTAGTGTTTTCATTTTCTACTATTCAGGGATTACTTAATTCAAACAAAAAGAAAAGAAAGCAGGAGAATTCACAAGAATGCTGTGATGTGTGTGATAACATTATCTACAGCCTTTGAGCTCTTTGAAGATAAGCTGTTGAATATTGTCACTACATTATTATTATAGTTAGATATAAATATGGGTTTAGCATCTTGTCAAAATGATATAACTTTCAAAAGAGTGCAAACTGAGAAATTCACATGTACAATCTTAAAGGAAGCATGCAAGATTCAAAAGATTAAATCAAGCAAAAGATACTGTATTTTATCAATATGTACCCTTTTCATGGAAATAAATTATAGAAATACACATAATTAGGTCAATTAATTTAAAAACTAGGTTCGAGTGCCCTTTATTTTATGTAAGAGTGTTTGGAGTGCTTCTGATGACCTTAATTAAAATGAATTATATAATTGACTAATTTACATTTATATCAATATCAGTATTTAAACTGGACATTTTTGTAACATTTATTTTAAAAGTAAAAATCAGCCATAATTAATAAGTCCCTAATTACTTAGTCAATTAAATATCACACTTAAAATAAAAAGGACAATGAAATGTTAGCATTTTTGCATTGTTGCCTTTAAAACAAAGCAATATTTTCCCAGGGTATAGTTCTCTAATGTAAGTCATTTGAGGTAATCCTAAAAAATAAACAATTGCTTAATTACCTCAACGCACAAGATCCACACTACAATTTTAAAACATCAAAATTGGAAAAGTAATTAGTCTCTTGGGTATAATTAATCTGTCTACCAAGAATTGAGCCAAATTGTAGTTTAGTCTTTTTACAACTCAGAAGCCAATTTTAATTACACTGAAACATTATACTTCTAGCTCTAAAAGTAAGTTAAATCTCCATATTTACCATGGACTAGGGAAATCACAGGAAACAAATGGAAAGGAAGGCTATACTCAGAATTAGACATTCACTACAAAACTTCAGAATTGTTTATGCTTTAACAATCTAGATATGGCTTAGGTATCATAGAGTGTTTGACAGCCCATCCAAAAACCAGATATAATTTTTTTCTACTGCACTTCTATTTAAAAATACCAGGCACAGAGTTACTGAATACTGATATAGAACAAAAGACATAAAATTAAGAATTTTCACAATAAGCTTTAGAAAAAAGAGAATGTTAATAGCAGCAGAAATGGATCATTTCACCAAATAGCTAGCTGTTCATCAAATGATTCTTTCACCAAATGGTCAATTCAACAAAAGATTTATTCCCTTTAGTAAAGCAGTGTTTCTTTTAAGAATTTATAAAGTTTATATCAATTTATATTTTAATAGCTTCCATAGGTTTCTGAATTTTTTTCATTTGTCTTCATAGTAGCAGTTTAAGAAATGTTCCATTCGTCAAAATCCAAGGGCTATAGGTAAGTTTAAACTTCCTGTCAATATATTTGGTATTTATAAAAAATGTTTTTTTCACCTTTAGGCTAAATTTATGCATCACGTTGTAGAAGTTTCAATGTTTGGTAATCTAGTTTGAATCATTCACAGTATAATTTCCCATTTTAGAGCCGGGTATCATGATCAGGATATTTTCTACAATTTTTCAAATAATATATTAATCTTAGTCTTTTTATGTATACCATTTAGAAGTGAAAATTTACTGCACTTAGTTTATTTCTTATTATAAACTATGTCTTGAATTTTTAAAGGACTCCCAAACAATGCTTTCCTTCACCATTTTGCATGTGTAGCTAATGTCTATAAAATTGGAGGTTCAACTTATATTGTCAATTTAGTCTCTATAGTAATCCTTTCTAGGAAAATCACAAGGAATAAACAGAGTAAAATTGGCAGGATATGTACAGAAAGACAAACATTTACTGAGGCATGTAGAAAAGTTGTAAACAAATGGAGGTCATATTCCTTTCCTGACTGGGAGGATAAAATACAAAAATGCCATTGTTTATCCCTGTGTTAATTAGGTCACTTAATGTAAAAAGTAACATCAGATCAAATCAAACTGGCATTACGGACCAGGGAATTTATTGGCTCATGTAACTAGAAGTCCAGAAGAAAACTGAAATTCAAAATTGGCTTAACTTATTGACTATGTCCAAAGTCTTATTTTATTTTTCCATCTTAGTATATGTCCTGCTCTGTGTGTTGTTAACTTTATTCTGAAGTTTTTGTGTTGTTTTGTTGTGTTTTCCTGATTTCAAGTTAGTTACCAAAAGCTCCCTGGGCTATGGAATTCCCTGTCCATGTTGGGGGGTGGTGGAGGGGAGAAGTATGTATTTCACAACCTTCAAATAAAAATACTGAAATACAATCTAATGAGTCAAATTTCAGTTATATATTCAACTCAACTAATCACTATGGTGAGAAAAATGCCAGGTGCTGATTAACTTAAGCCAATAAACAACTACCTTTGGAAACTGAACCAAACCTCATGGCTATTATCCAAAGATAATAAAAGAAGTGATACTGGGAATAGAAACAAAATATCCTCCACACTTTCCAAATCACTTATAACTCAATGTATATTCATTGAAAAATGCAGTGGGATTCGGGGAACTTGACAAACTTACTCTCGTGTTCATGTAGAAAAATATCCCTACTCTACCAATGGAGCCAGCCAGGTACCCCTGTGATGAGCACTGGGTGCTATATGCAACTGATGAATTATTGAACACTACATCTGAAAAAAATGATGTACTATATGTTGGCTAATTGAATTTAAATAAAGAAAAAAAAAAGAAAAATATCCCTAAATTCAAATGCTGATAAAGTCCAAGTAGTTAACCTAAATAACAAAGTCAAGCCAAATGAAAGGGCATTTACAATATGCAAAGGTAGAGTAAACCGATAATTGGTTTTCCTACTCACAACACTTATCAGAGTTAAAAGGGGCACCATTACTTATTATTCCCGGTGAGAGTTATAACCTAAACTATCCCAGACAAACCATGCTCCACCTCACCTGTGGTTGGTATTTGTTTTCCAAGCTGGTAAGTTTAAGGTCCTTAATATACATATAAGTTGGAGAAGTTGAATAAATAGTGTTACATGCAAGTCTCAAGTTCAAGAAGGGTACTAACCTAGATGTATGAACTTGAGAGTCATCTATGTTCTTATGTGATTAATGCAATGAAGTGAAATGTATGTACTTAGGAATATATAAAGAGAGGAGAGGAAATCAAAAGTCTCATTACTGGGGCACCCAGCATTGGAGGTTAGAAAAATAAAGCAGCAGCAGCAGAAGAGAATGATATGAATTTGCCTGCAAAACAATGAGACTTGTGCCTTTCTAGGAAAGAAGAAAGAAAGAAGAAGGAAGAAAGAAGGAAAGAAAGGGAGAAGAAAGAAAGGTATGCAGGTCTAGCCATTATATATGTCAAGAGAAAGATATAAAATTATGGAGATTATAAATGCAGAAGCAGAGCTGTCATGTTCACCAAGTATGTTACTTTCTATATAGAAAACCCAAAGGAACCTAAAATCTTTATAATTTATGAGAGAATTTAGCAATTTTGGCAAAGATACAATCAATATACAAAGCTAGAAAGCAACAACAAAGTTAGAAAGCATATTTTTAAAATGATTCCATTTTCCATAGCAACTCTTTTTCCCTTTCAATCTCAATTCAACAGAATCTCTCAACTCAATCTCTTTCTTTTCATATGGATGTTTATGTTATGTTTCTGTGTGTGGTATGTGTGTAGGTATCAGAGATATATCTTTAACACAAGGTGATCGTGACCATCATGGAACAAATTATAAAACTATTGAAATATATTAAATACATAGAAATGTATATCATGTTGATGCATAAGAAATTTTAATATTTTAAAGATACCCTAAAATTTGCAACATTAGCTTTGCGGAAAGTATTAAATATAGTGTTGGAATAGATATAGATCACAGAAATGTAAATTTGGAATTTTAATATATGATGGAAGTGGCATTTCAGATCAGGGAAGGATGAAGTATTTAATAAATTATACCGTGATAATTATCAATGGTGGAATAGGGAATAGGTCCATGTAGCAAACAATACCAAACATCAGTTCCACATGCATTAAGCACAAATATGTAAGATTTTAGAGCTCTTACTATATTTTCTCACAGTAGTTTAAAATATATTAAATGAAATCCAAAAAAGCACATAAAATATTGCTAAATTTATACACATTGATATCCAGACTACTATTCTTCAGAAACATAAGAAAAATAAGACAGATTACAAACTAGAAAAAGATATACCAAGGGCATAGAAGCAATAAAGCATTAGTACACCAAATGTATAAAGAAAAAGACAAAAAAACATTATGGGGTAAAATATACTGGTTATTCATAAATAAGGACAGGCTAGTGACCAATAAATACATGAAAAAATATCAAACTTCAGTAATAATACCTGAATAAGAGTCCATTTCATTTCCATTAATATGGCAGAAATTAAAGAAACTATCAGTATCAGGTGTTATGATGGTGTGGCACAAAGAGAGCCACCATCTAGTTCTTCGAGGGATATTAATTATGTAAAACCATCTGGAGAATAATGGGGCCCCATATTGTATAGTTAAAGCATGTTTACCCTCCACTCAATAATTTTACTCTTAGGTATAAATGTTAGAGAAACTAATGCACAGATACAGAAGGAAACGTACAGAAGAGTATTATTAGAAGTTCTGGTTATAAAAAACATGGGAGTAGCTAAATGTCCATCAACACAGACATATATCATACGATATTCATGCAATGGAATCCTTTGTAGCAGATAAACTAAAGCTATATTTATCAACATACGTAAATCTCACAAATGTAAAGTTGAATTCTTAGAAAAGCAAGTCGCAGAATAAACACATAAATTATAATGTCATGTTATATAACATACATTCTAAAGCATGAGATAATAAACAAATTCAGAGTTTCTACTTTTGCAATTGGGAAGAACTTTATGAGACACTACAACTCTGCTGGCAATGCTTTAGAGCTCATGCATGAGATAGGTACAGAGAGTTTTACTATTATTCATACCTTTGACTATATTGACATTTCGTAGTAAATTTTAAAAGAGATTTTAATCTAGATTAAAAAGCAAAATCTGATTCCAATTTCTGGTTCTATATGCGAGGGGCTTATAAGTCACCACTCTATCCTATCATCAAGTAATAAGCTGAACAGACTGAAAAATCAACTTTTCTTGGATCCATAAGAATGGGAAGAACTCAGGGCAAACCAAGGCCCCCAACACTGGAGAGACAGACAGGAGAATACAAAGGGTCATGGTTTACCAGACAGAGGCTCAGCTCACAAACAGAAACCACTACAGAAACCAGAGCCAGGGTAGGAAAACCTGAACTGTAATTGATAAATTGCTGGAGGCTCAATGTGGACAACTCTGAGTGTTAAAAACTCCTCTAGGGGGACCCAGTCACAGGGAGACCCTAAAAATATTAACAGACTTACCTCCAGGATCTCAACCAGATTCCCACAGTAAATATCAGAGAAAAATCCACTCCTGCTTCTGGCAGGGGAGGGAAAAAGGAGCCATTTGGAAATACACAAGAGTACTCTGGTCTCAACAAGGTCTGCCCTCAGGAAAAACTAGTTAACAGGCGCCTAAGCTGCTGGTGGATGGGAAATATTCAACAATAGCTTTTGACGTTTATAGTGCAGAGGCATAAGGTCACTAAAAGACTGAGACCTAGTCATAAGACTATAGAATGCTTCCCCTGCCCCAACACCTTACTACCATATTAATAAAGACCTGTTTAAAGCAGTTCCTTTTATACAAAACATCTTATCCAGCTATCAAGAAAAAATTATAAGTCAAATCAAAGGGCAATCCCCCCCCCCAACACACACACACACACACACACACAATTTGAAGAACTGGACATGGCAAGGATATTGGAACTATCATACTGGGAATTTAAAATAACTATGATTAATATGCTAAGGGCTTTAATGGGTAAAGTAGACAGCATGCAAGAACAGACAGGAAATGTAAACAGAAAGTTGGAAATCCTAATAAGAACCAAAAAGAAATGCTAGAGATCAAAAACACTAAAAGAAATAAAGAATGCCTTTGATGGGCTTATTATAAACTGGACACAACTGGAGAAAGAATCTCTGAGCCAGAGAATATATCAATAGAATCCTCAAAAAATGAAAAGCAAAGATAATGAAGACTCAAAAAACAGAACTGCATATCCAAGGACTGTGCGGCAACTGAGAAAGTGTGGCATACACAAAATGAGAATACTAGAAAAGGAAAAGAAAGGAAGAAATATTTGAAAAAATAATGACAGAGAACAACCCCCCCCCCCCCCCCCCGCAATTAATGTCAGACACCAAACCACTGATCCTGAAAGCCGGAGGGAAAAAACACCTGACCTTAGGATAAAAAATAAGAGTTACTTCCAACTTCTCCTCAGAAACCATCCAAGCAAGAAAAGTAGAGTGAAATATTTAAAGTGCTGAGAGAAAAACCCACAAGCCTAGAATTCTGTAGCTTGAAAAATTATCTTTCAAAAGTAAGAGAGAAATAAAGTCTTTCACATATTAACAAAATTTAAGGATTATTTTTGCTAGTAGACCTTCCATAAAATGAAAAGGGGAAAGATGGTGGAGGAGTAGGGGACCCTACTCCAACCAGTCCCTGGAATTGAGCTGGATATCTACCAGACCACTCTGAGCACCCACGAAATCACCCTGAGATGTAAGAAGATCTGATCTCTACAAACAGAATATCGCAGGTGGTTGGTTTCGAGGTACAAAGTGGGGAGCTGTGATTCTGCAGGCACATATAGGAGGATAAATGGCAGCGGGAGGGAGCCTGGCCATGGGGATCCTACACCGCCAGTGAGTGACAGCCTCCCACACTGGGGACGGGGCACAGACTCGCAGACCGGTAGCGGCAGGGAAAGGACTTTAGGGCAGCACCCCAGATGGAAACTGGAGCGACTGGGCCACACATGTGAACTGGGGCGGCTCGCAGTTTTAGAAGCACAAAGGACAGAGACGGGCCCCCACCCGGAGGAGAGTACTGGGAGCCCTGTTGAGAGGCACACAACCCAGGATGCTGCAGTTTGTAGCAACACAGACAGAAATGGAGATAGTGTGGCCTGGAGAGCTCACTGAAGAACAAACTGCAATCTCTCTGCTCTGAGGCAGAGGGTTGGAAATGGTCTCTTCTGCTCTGACTCTCGGAAGAGACGCGGAAAGCCGCCAGGGAAAGCCACCCCAGAGAACAAAAGCCACAAAAAAACAGTTTTCACTGAGCCCATCCCCACCACAGGGAGCAGGGCAACTCTGCCCAAACAGGGTTGTCTGAGTAACAGCGCGGCAGGCCCCTCCCCCAGAAGACAGGCTGGGAGAACAAGAGACCAGATACCCTCAGGTCCCTAGAAAACAGGTGCATCTTGCTTGGATTGTGGTCAATAATTTGGACTCTATACATTCCCTCAACCACCCCTCAACAGAATGACTAGGAGGAGGAACCCCCAAAATAGGAAAGACTCAGGGATTATGACTTATGCCACAGATTTACAAATGGATTCAGATATAACCAAGACGTCAGAGATGTATTCAGGCTAGTAATTGTGAAGACAATAGCTAGAATGGAGAAATCAATTAATGGCAACATAGAGTCTCTAAGGGCAGAAATGAAAGCTGAATTGGCAGAACTTAAAAATGCTATCAGTGAGATCCAATCTAATCTAGATAATCTAACAGCTAGGGTAAGTGAGCCAGAAGAACGAATTAGTGACCTCAAACACCAATTAATAGACAAAAAGGGAAAAGAGGAAGCCAGGGAAAAACAACTCAGAATCCATGAAAATAGAATCAGAGAAATAAGTAACAACATGAAACATTCCAATGTCAGAATTATTGGAATCCCTAAGGGGGTGGAGAGAGAGAGAGGACTAGAAGATATATTTGAGCAAATCATAGCTGAGAACTTCCCTAACCTGGGGAATGAAACAAACATTTATGTCCTAGAGGCAGAGAGGACCCCTCCTATGATCAAGGAAAACAGGCCAACACCCCAGCATGTAATAGTAATACCTGCAAATCTTAGAACCAAGGAAACCATCTTAAGGGCAGTTAGGGGGAAGAGATTCCTTATGTACAGAAGGAAGAATATCAGAATAACATCAGACCTATCCACAGACACCTGGCAAGCCAGAAAGGCCTGGCAAGATATATTCAGGGTACTAAATGAGAAGAACATGCAGCCAAGAATACTTTATCCAGCAAGGGCTGTCATTTAGAATGGATGGAAAGATGCAGAGCTTCCAGGACCAGCAGAAACTGAAAGAATATTTGACCACTAAGCCGGCCTTGCAAGAAATATTAAGCGGGGTTCTATAAAAGGAGAAAGACCCCAAGAGTGATATAGAACAGAAATTTACAGGGACAATCTATAAAAACAAGGTCTTCACAGGCAACATGCTGACAATAAATTCTTATCTTTCAATAATCACTCTCAATGTGAACAGCCTAAATGCTCCCATAAAACGGCACAGGGTTGCAGATTGGATAAAAAGACAGGACCCATCCATATACTGTCTATAAGAGACTCATTTTGAACCTAAAGATACATCCAGACTGAAAGTGAAGGGATGGAGGTCCATCTTCCATGCCAGGGGACCTCAAAAGAAAACCGGGGTAGCAATTCTTATATCAGACAAATTAGATTTTAAACTAAAGACTGTAGTAAGAGACACAGAAGGACACTATATCATTCTTAAAGGGTCTATCCAACAAGAAGATCTAACAATTGTAAATATGTATACCCCCAACATGGGAGCAACCATCTACATAAGCCAACTGTTAACCAAAATAAAAAGTCATATTGATAACAATACGTTAATTGTAGGAGACCTCAATACTCCACTCTCAGCAATAGACAGATCATTTAAGCAGAAAATCAACAAAGAAACAAGAGCTTTGAATGACACACTGGACCAGATGGACCTCATAGATATATACAGAACATTCCACCCTAAAACAACAGAACACTCATTCTTTTCGAGAGCACATGGAACTTTCTCCAGAATAGACCACATACTGGGTCACAAATCAGGTCTCAACCAATACCAAAAGATTGAGATTATTTCCTGCATATTCTCAGACCACAATGCTTTAAAACTGGAACTCAATCACAAGAAAAAAATTTGGAAGAAATTCAAACACTTGGAAGCTAAAGACCACTCTGCTCAAGAATGTTTGGGTCAACCAGGAAATCAAAGAAGAACTTAAACAACTCATGGAAATCAATGAGAATGAAAACACATTGGTCCAAAACCTATGGGATATTGCAAAGGCGGTCCTAAGGGGGAAATACATAGCCATCCAAGCCTCACTCAAAAAAACAGAAAAATCCCGAATTCACCAACTAACTCTACACCTTAAAGAACTAGAGAAAAAGCAACAAATGATGCCTAAGCCATGCATTAGAAGAGAAATAATTAAAATTAGAGCAGAGATCAATGAATCAGAAACCAGAAACACAGTAGATCAGATTAATGAAACTAGAAGTTGGTTCTTTGAAAGAATTAATAAGATCAAAAAACCACTGGCCGGACTTATCCAAAAGAAAAGAGAAAGGACCCAAATTAATAAAATTATGAATGAAAGGGGAGAGATCACAATTAACACCAAGGAAATAGAAACAATTATTAGAAATTATTATCAACAACTATATGCCAATAAACTGAGCAATCTGGATGAAATGGAGGCCTTCCTGGAAACCTATAAGCTGCCAAGACTGAAACAGGAAGAAATCAACAACCTGAATAGACCAATAACCAGTAAGGAGATTGAAGCAGTGATCAAAAACCTCCCAAAAAACAAGAGTCCAGGGCCTGATGGATTCCCTGGGGAATTCTACCAAACATTCAAAGAAGAAATAATACCTATTCTACTGAAGCTGTTTCAAAAATAGAAACAGAAGGAAAACTTCCAAACTCATTCTGTGAGGCCAGCATTACCTTAATCCCCAAACCAGGCAAAGACCCCATCAAAAAGGAGAATTTCAGACTGATATCCCTGATGAATATGGATTCCAAAATCCTCAACAAAATCTGAGCTAATAGGATCCAACAATACATTAAAAGGATCATCCACCATGATCAAGTGGGATTTATCCCCGGGATGCAAGGGTGGTTCAACATTCACAAATCAATCAATGTGATAGAACACATTAATAAGAGGAGGGAGAAGAACCATATGGTCTTCTCAATTGATGCAGAAAAAGCATTTGACAAAATACAACATCCTTTCCTGATTAAAACTCTCCAGAGTATAGGGATAGAGGGAACATTCCTCAAATTCATAAAATCCATCTATGAAAAACCCACAGCGAATATCATCCTCAATGAGGAAAAGCTGAGAGCCTTTCCCTTAAGATCAGGAACATGTCAAGGATGCCCACTCTCGCCCCTATTGTTCAACATAGTACTAGAAGTCCTAGCGACAGCAATCAGACAACAAAAAGAAATAAAAAGTATTCAAATTGGCAAAGAAGAAGTCAAACTCTCTCTTTTCACAGACGACATGATACTTTATGTGGAAAACCCAAAATTACTAGAACTCTTACAGCAATTCAGTAATGTGGCAGGATACAAAATCAATGCACAGAAATCAGTTGCTTTCTTATACACTAACAATACAACTGTAGAAAGAGAAATTAGAGAAACGATTCCATTTACAATAGCACCAAAAACCATAAGATACCTCGGAATAAACCTAACCAAAGAGGTAAAGGATCTATACTCTAGGAACTACAGAATACTCATGAAAGAAATTGAAGAAGACACAAAAAGATGGAAAAATATTCCATGTTCATGGATCGGAAGAATAAATGTTGTTAAAATGTCTATGCTACCCAGAGCAATCTATACCTTCAATGCCATCCCGATCAAAATTCCAATGACATTTTTCAAAGTGCTGGAACAAACAATCCTAAAATTTGTATGGAATCAGAAAAGACCCCGAATCGCCAAGGAAATGTTGAAAAAGAAAAACAAATCTGGGGGCATCACATTGCCCGATTTCAAGCTATATTACAAACCTGTGATCACCAAGACAGCATGGTATTGGCACAAAAACAGACACATAGACCAATGGAACAGAATAGAGAACCCAGATATGGACCCTCAACTCTATGGTCAAATAATCTTTGACAAAACAGGAAAAAACATGCAATGGAAAAAAGACAGTCTCTTTAATAAATGGTGCTGGGAAATTTGGACAGCCACATGCAGAAGAATGAAACTCGGCCATTCTCTAAAACCATACACAAAGATAAACTCCAAATGGATGAAAGACCTCAATGTGAGACAGGAATCCATCAAAATCCTAGAGGAGAACATAGGCAGTAACCTCTTTGACATTGGCCACAGCAACTTCTTTCAAGATACATTTCCAAAGGCTAGTGAAACAAAAGCAAAAATGAACTTTTGGGACTTCATCAAGATAAAAAGCTTCTGCACAGCAAAGGAAACAGTCAACAAAACAAAGAGGCAACCCACAGAATGGGAGAAGATATTTGCAAATGACACTACAGATAAAGGGCTGGTATCCAAAATCTATAAAGAACTTCTCAAACTCAACACCCAAAAAACAAATAATCAAGTCAAAAAATGGGCAGAAGACATGAACAGACACTTCTCCGAAGAAAACATACAAATGGCTAACAGACACATGAAAAAATGTTCATCATCATTAGCCATCAGGGAAATCCAAATCAAAACCACATTGAGATACCACCTTACACCAGTTAGAATGGCAAAAATGGACAGGGAAAGAAACAACAAATGTTGGAGAGGTTGTGGAGAAAGGGGAACCCTCTTACACTGTTGGTGGGAATTCAAGTTGGTAGAGCTATTTTGGAAAACAGTGTGGAGGTTCCTCAAAAATTTAAAAATAGAGCTACCCTATGACCCAGCAATTGCACTCCTGGGTATTTATCCCAAAGACACAGAGTAGTGAAAAGAAGGGCCATATGCACCCAATGTTCATAGCAGCAATGTCTGCAATAGCCAAACTGTGGAAAGAGCCAAGGTGCCCTTCAACAGATGAATGGATAAAGAAGATGTGGTCCATATATACAATGGAATATTACTCAGCCATCAGAAAGGGTGAATACCCAACTTTTACATCAACATGGATGGGACTGGAGGAGATTATGCTAAGTGAAATAAGTCAAGCAGAGAAAGTCAATTATCATATGGTTTCACTTATTCGTGGAACATAAGGAATAGCATGGAGGACATTAGGAGAAGGAAGGGAAAAATGAAGGTGGTGGAAATCAGAAGAAGAGATGAACCATGAGAGACTATGGACTCTGAGAAAAAAAGTGAGGGTTTTAGAGGGGAGGGGGTGGGGGGATTGGTTAGCCCAGTGATGGGTATTAAGGAGGGCACGTACTGCATGGAGCACTGGGTGTTGTATGAAAACAATGAATCATGGATCATTGCATTGAAAACTTGTGATGTATTGTATGGTGACTAACATAACATAATAAAATAAAATTTAAAAAAATAACAAAAAATAAATAAATGCAAAAGCAAGTTATTGAATGAGACATAATATTTGTAAGTCATATATCTGATAAGGAACTAATATCCAAAAACTTTAAAGAAGTCATACAACTTAATGGCAAAAAACAAACAACTTGATAAAAACATGGGCAGAAGATCTGAACAGACATTTTCCTGAAGACATATAGATGGCAAACAGACATGTGAATAGATGTTCCACATTACTAATCATCAGGGAAATGCAAATCAAAACCACAATGAGATGTCACTTCACATCCTTAAAATGGCTATTATCTAAAAGACAAGAAATAACAAGTATTGGCAAGGATGAGGAGAAAAGGGAACACTTATGGACTGTTAGTGGGAATGAAAAACTGTATAGAGTCACCATGGAAAACAGTGTGGAGGTTCCTCCAAAAATTAAAAATAAAACTATCAATATGATCCAGCTATTCTACTTCTGGGTATTTATCTGAAGCACACAAAAATACTAACTCAGAAAAATGCACACCATGTTTATTTCAGCATTATTTATAGTAGCCAAAATATAGAAACAACGTAAGTGTCCACTGATGGGTGAATGGATAAAGGAATTATGAGATATATAATATGCAATGGAATATTATTCAGCCATAAAAAGTGAAATCTTGCCATTTGCATCAACATGGATGGACCTTGAGGGCTTTCTGCTAATTGAAATAAGTTAGAAAAAGGCAAATACTGTAAAATTTCACATAGAATCTTAAAAAAAATAAAACACAAAATATATACAGAGAACAGATTTGTGGTTGTGAGAGGTGGGAGTGGGGAGTGGGCAAAATGGGTAAATGGAATCAAAAGGCATAAATTTCTGGATGTAAAATAAATAAGTCATGGGAATGTAATATACAGCAGGAAAACTATAGTTAATAATATTGAAAATTGCTAAACAGTAAATCTTAAAGTTTTCATCACAAGAAAAAATTCTGTAACTATATTGGTGATGGATGCTAACTAGACTGGTGCTGATTATTTTGCAATATAAGCAAATACTGAATCATTATGTTGTACACTTGAAATTAATATCATGTTATATGTCAATTATACCTCAATTAAAAATTTAAAAACAAATTTTTAAAGACATTCCTCATGCAAAACCAAAAAATATAAACCATGAATGTTCATACTATGAAATTCTAGTCAGGAATTAAAGAAAGGAACTAGTGATATGCTCAAGTCCTTGGATGGATCTCAAGGGCATTATGTTGGGTGAGAAAAGCCAGCCATAAAAGGTTATATACTACTTGATTCCATTTATATAACATTCTCGAAATGACAAAATTACAGTGATGGAGCCAGATATTAGGGATTTTGTCTGTTTTGATGGAATAACTCTGTGTTTTGATTTTGGTAGTCGTTATATGGATCTATACATATGAAAAGACTTTTATCACGGTACATGCCAAAAAACAAAACAAAAACAAGTGCAGATGAAAAGTGAAATTTGAATAGGGTTTATAGTTTAGTTAATAGTATTGTATTGTTAGTTTCCTGGCTTTGATAATGTGCTGTGGTAATGTTAGATGTTATTAATGGGGAGAGCTAAGTGGAGGGTTCTCAGGTAAGCTCTGTACTGTTATTGCAATTTACTATGAGTCTTAAAATATTTCAAAATAAAAAGTTATGGAACATTTTCATACTTTTTTGATTACTGATTTCATCATGCAAAAGAGGCCTAACCAAGTACTCCAGAAACCATTTTTCCCTTCTAAGGAAGCCTGAGCATCTTTTCACAAAAACATATTTAAACACTACATCAATAAATAGTACTTAGTAGAGTCATGCAGTAGTCTTTAGCAACATAAGGTTTTTCTGAATTGCCACTAACAGAAAGTTATTATCAGTGTGACTTTGCCTCCCAAAGGAACTTAAACTCACTCACACACACACACACACACACACACACACACACACACACACACACTCGCAGCAGGAATAGACTTAAGCCTGCTGAGATTTCAAATACACTGATGTAGTGAAGACAGAGAACATAGCAGTATGGAAGAAATAGGCAAGATGTAGAAGAAACCTCACTCAAAGACATCACTGGCTTAAATCTGTTCTCCCATTGTGGCATACTTGTCCTGTTATCAATTTTAGCGATTTTTAATAATAGTAAATCCATATAAATCAACTTGCATCTGTATCTTTGAAAGCCCTAATTAAATATATAAACTCCCTCTGTATATTGATTTGCATTCATTGAAACTCTGAACCCCCCTCCATTCATTAACTATTTTGTTGTCTTCAGGAAAATCACAAAGAGAAAAAACTTAATTGGTATTTCACCTTAAGTGAATAGATTGAATAAGACACCAATTAGTATTTAGATAATAGAAAGTCTAATTAGCTACCAAGCATCCAACAGAAAATCTTCTTTATTTTTCTTTCCATAACTGAAGCAAGAGTACACAGCAGATCAGCATCTCAGGAGTGTCTGTTCTAATCCCTCTCCTGCTACTAATTTATTGCTAAAAGCACAAACAAGTAACATAATCAGGAGATTAAGGCATTTGGCAAATATACGTGAAGCTGGTCCTGCTTTGGATGAGTTAGATGTGTTTGAGAACACTCTAGAAATCAAGCTTACTTCTACATAGTCTAATATATGTTTATTTCATGAAGAGGAAGAGAAGAAGCAAACACAAAAAAAAACACATTCCACTAAACCTGAAAATGTCTGTGTGTGTACTCAACAAGGGCAGAATCAGCCTTAAGGGCGGAAATAGTGAACATTACTATTTATTCAACATTGAACATTCTAAAAGTAACAGTTAAAACATATAGGATAAGATTTCTAGCTAAATATGTGGAACATAGGACTTTTACCCTATTCACCATGCCCCCAATTCTGGTTGAGTTTGACTGATTTGCCTACCATGATGCCCAGTAGATCAATGCTGCTCTGGTGAGTTTCCACATGGCAGTAGAAGCAAAAAATGGATCCTCAGTCCCCATAGATGGGTAACGATAAATGTGGGAGTATCGTGAAGTATAAGGTTTTCTCAGTATCCACAACAAGATAAAGTACTCCTCTGAGGATTGAGAGCACCTTCCCGATACCACCCACCACTTCATTTTTGGTCCATCTAGAATGGGGAGAGACAGAAAGGAGAAATGCCCTATGAAAATTTAAAGACATAAAAACTAAGAAGCATTGAGAGCATTAAAATTTCTTCAGCAATGTATTTGCTATGGATCAGTTAGTGGCCACGTTTTATATTTCAGAATTGAGTGCTTTCATAATATATTAGTTTCCGCAGGCACAGCTTGCATTTAGGAAGCAGTAAGATTATAAACTCTCAATCCCACCTCAAGTGGTTTAACCACATTGAGCATCAACTGTTTATCAGTTAAACATGAATAATAATGGCCCCTCATAGAATTAGATGTGATTGGTCTGTTTTATGAGGAATAATAATATCCCGTCATTAGCAGCCATGATTCTTGAAGAAGGCTACAGCTTTCCAGTTTGCTGACTGATAGAGATTGCATTGATCTTGTGGAGTTCAATACATCAAAAAAAGATATTCCAGTCTGACTTCAACTGGGAGTGTTCACAACTACTCAATGAATCCCTCATCTACATTCCAGGATTTTCTAATGGCTTTGCAATTCTGCCCTCTCCTCCTACCATGATAAATGGTATTCCCTAAGCAGAAATGAAGAGGTAGGAAGGAAAGTTGGGAGAGTTTTTCTTTGGAGGGCATATGCTATGCTTTGGCACTCATTGATCACTGACTGCAGACTTCCTGTGGCCCTGTACCCTTGGTAAATACCAGGAGGGAGCATTATGTATTCTTCACTTTTCTTCTAAGCAACCCTTTGATCATAATCACAAGTTCCAAAGAAAAATGCTTTCTGACTTTCCGTCTATCAGTTGAATAAATAAGGATCATCATTGAAAAAAAAAAAAAAAAAAGAGTTTTGAAGCAGCAAAAGCAAATGCTGAAAAAAGATAAGAAAAGAATCAAAGGTGCCAAGGCTTAATTTCCCTCAGTTTCTGTTTGAATATGAGTGAATAGTGAGTATTAGATTCCTAATAATATGTGAAATATATGTGATTGGCTTTGTGCCAGAGCCTAAGGATTCAATAAATGGCATTTATTTTAGTGTGCATACATATGTGTGTGTGGATAGATAGATGATGATAGATAGATATAGATAGATAGATGATAGATAGATAGATAGATAGTTGTCCACATCCATACATACATATATCAATAAAGTTAAATTTAAATTTTCAATGTAGCTTTGGGATAGACTCCCAAGGATTGTGAAATTGCCAAGTGAAGTTCTTATTATAATATTCAAAGCTCTCCACTTAGTACATTTTCCATATTATAATTTAATGACTTCAAATATCACAATCCCTCAGTTTTGCCAGAATCAGCCAACCTAGGATTTCCTCTAACATGGGGCACCTGGGTGGCTCAGTCAGTTAAGCATCTGCTTTCGGCTCAGGTCATGATCCGAGGGTCCTGGGACCTAGCCCAGCATTGGACTCCCTGCTCAGCAGGGAGCCTTCTTCTCCCTCTCCCTCTGCCCCTCCCCCTGCTTTTGCTTGCTCTCTCTCACTCTCTCTCAAATAAATAAATAATTTTTTTAAAAAAATAAAAATGTATTTCTAAAATTTCTTTTACATATAAAAGTCTTCTGTCATATGAAAAACTAATATTTTTTTTTCCTACATATGAGATAAAGTTTCAAGAGTTAATTCCTCCTTCTTATTTTTTTGAGTACTTTTCAGATACTTGGGGATCATATCCTAAATTGCTGCCTTTTGCCCACATAAGGTCTTTCCTTCTCAGTTCTTGTGGCTAAGTAATATCAGTGTTATTACTATCATACATTAAAAAAACCCTGTGGCACACCATTTAAATTTCTGTAAGATTTTAACAAATATCTTGGAGGCAAAAGAAGGTTATTAATATTTTTAAAAATTAAATTGCATCTTTATGAAATATATATGCTTTTATCTACAGAATTAGAAGAGTATTCTAAGTTAAATATTGAAAAACATATTCTGAATTAAATTATTAAAACCATGCAAGTCTGTTAAACTTATATTTACTAAGTTATGAATAATGTTAATCTCTTACATCCAGAAAATATTAACATTCAACAATTTCTTAAGTGGGATGACCTATAGACAAGGTTTACCTCTTCTGGTGAGTATTTTGTTTTGGTAGCTTAACTCTCAGTGGGATGACCTATAGACAAGGTTTACCTCTTCTGGTGAGTATTTTGTTTTGGTAGCTTAACTCTCACCATGTTGCTATATATAAGAAATACCTAGAGACAAGTAAATAAAATTGCATAATTTTTTTTCTTCTAAAATTACTTCATCCTTTTTGTTTCACTATCACTCAATACTTTCTTTTGTAAAAAAAACAAAAACAATTCAAAAATCATCAGGTGAGATGTTTATTTTAGAAATCTAAAATAAATAAGGAAATGATCTTAATTTGATAATGATTATCTACACAAAACCTACAACAAACACATCATTCTTAAAATATCAAAAATTTTCCTTCTAATATTGGGAGCAAGAAAAGGATGTCCATTATCACCTCTCCTATTTACAATGGCACTAGATACTGATAGGCATGCCAAAGTGTTTCGGGGGAAGTGTACTAATGTCTGCAACTGCTTCAAAATGCATCTAAAAAAGAATAAAATAAAGAATGAATTGATGGATAGATAGAAGGACTGATAGATGTATATAAGGCAAGTATGGTAAACAGTAAATCTAGAATGGTAGGATCTAGGTGTGGATATACAGATGTCTGCTATAAAATTCTTTCAACATCACTGTATGTTGGGAAAAGATAGTACCTTAGGTCTCAGGCTAAGGAAATAATGTTTAAAAAAAATTGGATTGAGTGGGAAGAAAATAAAATGCCATTATTTGCAGATGACATGATCAAGTACACAATCTAAAAGAATTTACCAATAAACTAATAGAGTTAGCAAGATTTCTGAATACCAAGACACATACAAAAATCACTTGTACTTTTATATGCTAGCAACAATCAGAAACTGAATTTTTTAAAGTGTACCATTTACAATAGCATTAAAAAAAGAAACCAGTGAGTATCCTGAGATCAATCTAAAAAAAAAAAAGTGAGTATAATAAAACACCTAAATAAGTGAATAGTTATTAGATTTATGGGCTGGAATGTTCAATATTATAATTCCTTTAGAATTGATCTAAAGATTCAAAGCAATCTAACCTGCAGTTTAGTAAGTTTGGGGGTATTTTTGGTAAAGGGAAAAGATTTGACAAATTGATTCTAAAATTTATATGGAAATGCAAAAAGCCAAGAGTAGCCCAGAAAATCTGGAAAAGAAATAAAGTTCATTAATTTTTGAAAAATAAAATAAGATTCTTCATCCCCCTCTCTCCGGCCTTATACCCTCAGATCCCACTTACTTTTTCCTCCAATAAAAAAGCAATTTTTGCTTTTTTGACTATTAGTAATGTCAAACTTTAAGACATTTGTTTCACCGTATCCATAGTTGTTTCAGTGTGGACTTGGGATTCAGACAGATGTGAGTTTGAATCTTAAGTTATCTCATTAACTAGCTAAATGAATAGGAGCAAATTATTTGTCTTCTAACTTCATTTTCTTCATATATAAGATAGAGATATTAATGCTACTAACTCACACCTTCTCTAGAATAGAACGCACTAGTTCAATAAGCTACACTGTATCTTTAGGAAACTGGCCAGTGATATCACTTAACACTGAGGCAAAAGTTTTTATAAATTTAAGAATCCATGCTGCCTTGAGTATGCACCAAACAGACCTCCAACTACAGAGTGTAATGAACCAAGGTCCCAGATAGTGCTCTGAAATCCATGACTGCATTTGGAACAAGGCCCAAGCTTCCAATGGGCTGAACCTAACCAATGACAGAACCCCACAAGAATGGAAAAGCATACCCACTTCTGGGAGACATGAGACTCCTCTGAGGGCCATCTTTGGCTTGAAGGTTCCATGATAGATTTAGACTATGGACATCTAGGAGGCTTTCGCCCAACCTTTCCTGCCTCCACCTCACTCAGGGCCAGACTCTTATTATGTCTGCTATTTCTTCCACCTCTTCCTGGTGAACTATTTTTTTTCCCCTCAAAGAGGCATTTCTCCTGGTACAGTACTTTTGCATTAATCCCGTTTTTATGCCTTCATCTCAGAAGGCAGACTAGCACCAGTAGTACCAGGAGGAATCCAATCAAGCAGGTCGTAATTTGAGACTGGCCAAACTACTTTTCATAACAGAAGAAGCCATCCTGATAAAAGGTGGTGATTCCTTACTAATGCTTTTGTTAGTGGTGACCTAGGAAAATATCCTAGTTGAGGGAAATACTGCAGCTGGTAGAAAAATACAGGCACTTTAAAAATATGGGGAAAGCATGAATGCCTAAAAAGACAACAAAGTTGGCTGGTTAATGCTAAGTTGTCTTTTTGCTTTCATTCCACCCTTAGTTGATCTCTACGTCTTTTATGAAAGACTTTGGAAAGATTCACAAAAATCTATGCTGGTTCCATATTCCTGACACCAGAATTTATTCAACTTGTTTGAATCAGTTCAAAATGATTCTATAATTCAATCAATTGATAGGATTTTTGTAGGATTTGCCTAATTATAAAATGATTATTCTTTCCATTTTATGGAATCATTCTTTCCAAAGTCTCCTCAAAGCAAAAACAATAAAAATACAGATTACCTTTAAAAAATAAGAGAATGATTGTTGATAGCAAGAATGAAGCCAGAAGAGAATAAAATTCTAGCCTCAAGATGATAAAACTAATAACAATCAAAAAAGAGTTCTGAGCACTAAAAAAAATTTAGTCTTCAAAATGAAGGCAAATAGCACAATCATCTAACAAGAGCTAATGAATCTATATAGAAAACTCAAATCAAAAACCACAGAATACCTTTTTTTTCAGAGTATCCATGGTATTTTTATAAGATAGGTTCTATAGACCTGGGGCATAAAAAAAAAAAAAATCTAGACAAGTTCAAAAGAATTGAGATCATAGAGAGTGTATTCTCTAAATTTAAGGGTGTTAAACTAGAAATCAGTAACAGAAAAACAACAGGAAGATCTCTATAAACATATGGCGATTAAACAACACACTACTAAATAATTTATAGGTCAAAGGGAAAGGCTCAAAAGAAATTGTTACAAAAGCCCATGGATCTGGGATGCCTGGGTGGCTCAGTCAGTTGAGCATCTGCCTCTTGATTTCAGCTTGGGTCATGATCTCAGGGTCCTGGGATAGCCCCACATTGGCTCCACACTCAGCATGAAGTCTGCTTAAGATTCTCTCTCCTTCTCCCTCTGCCCCTCTCCCCACTTGCACATGCTCTTTCTCTCTTTAAACTAAATAAGTAAATAGTTAAAAATAAAACCACGGATCTGAGTGAAAATAAAAACATAATATATGTAAAAATGTAGGATGAACTAAAGCAGTACTGAGGAGAAAATTAACAGCACTTAATGCTCACATTAGAAACAGAGAAGTCTCAGATAAATAATATAGGCTCCTACTTCAAAGAACCAGAAAAGTAAGACCAAAATAAATCCAAAACATAAAGAAAAAAAGGACATAAGAGCAGAAATCAATAAAATTGAAAAACAATAGAAAAAACCCAATGAAACAGAGTTTATTTTTCAAAAAAAAAACATTTAAAATATAACAATATGATCAAAATAATAATTCCTTATAAATTTGTAACATATATAAATTATATATTAAAAATAAGCTAAGTAAGAGGAGAAGCAAAATGAAAATATACATTGGAATCTTCCTACACTCCATGTGAAATAGTTTAATATTTGGAGGTAGACTTTGATAAGTTAAATATGGGTATTTTTAAATTCAGAGTAACTACCAAAAACTAAAACAAAGTAGTACAGATAATAAGGAAGAATGGAGATAAAATGGAAAAAAAAAATTCAATTAATTCAAAAGATGACAAGAAAAGAGGAAAAAAGACAATGTGTTGATGTAATAAATAGAAAAAAATTGGCAGAACAATTAACAAGATTATTATAAACATTAAATGGTTTAATCTTAAAAAGCAAATATTATCAGAGAGTATAAAAAGAAAAACTAACAAAATGCTATGAAAATCTACTATAAATAGAATTACACAGTTAAAAGTGAAAATATGAAAATTAAATAAACTATGGTTTCTAATACAACAGACACTAGCCAAATATGGCTGTTGAGCAGTAAAAATCTGCTTTGGACAAATTAAGATATGCTAGTACTGTAAAGCACAGGAGTTGCTTAAGAGTAAGTAAGAAAAACTAATGTAAAATATATTGCTAAAACCAGAAATTGGTAATAGAGAAATTCCTCAGGGCACCTGGGTAGCTCAGTTGGTTGAGTGATGAACTCTTGATTTCTGCTCAGGTCATGATCTCAGGGTGGTGAGGTCAAGCCCCATGTCAGGCTCCACACTCAGTATGTCTACTTGAGATTCTCTCCCTCTCTCTCTGCCCCTACCCCCACTCACGCTCTAAATAAATAAATAAATAAATAAATAAATAAAATGTTTAAAAAAAATCCTAAATATTGGAAAAACTAGGCAACACATTTCTAATTAAGCTATGGGTAAAAGAAGAATTAAAAGGCAATTCCAAACTTACATCTTTCAGAATGGCTAAATTCAAAAACACAAGAAACAACAAGTGTTGTTGAGGATGTGGAGAAAAAGGAACCCTCATGTGTTGTTGGTGGGGATGCAAACTGGTGCAGCCACTGTGGAAAACAGTGTGGAATTTCCTCAAAAAGTTAAAAATAGAACTACCCAGTAATCAGACAACTAGTAATCTACTAAAAAAAATAAAATACAAAAATGCTAATTCAAAGGGATACATGCACCCCTATATTCATAGCAATATTATTTATGATAGCCAAATTATGGAAGCAGCCCAAGTGTCCATCAATTGATGAATGAATAAAGAAGATGTGATACACACACACACACACAACACACATACACACACAGGAATATTATTCAGCCATAAAAAGGAATGAAATCTTGCCATTTGCAACAACATGGTTGGACCTAGAGGGTATAATCTATGTGAAATAAGTCAGAGAAAGGCAAATATCATATGATTTCACTCATATGTGGAATTTAAGAAACAAAACAGATGAACATAGCAGAAAGGAAGGAAAAAGAAAATAAGGTAAAAACAGGGAGGGAGGCAAACTATAAGAGACTCTTAACTCTAGGAAACAAACAGGGCTGCTGGAGAAGAGGTGGGTTGGGGGATGGGTAATTGGGTGATGGGCATTAAGGAGGGCACCTGATGTAATGAGCACTGGGTGTTATATGCAACTGATAAATCACTAAATTCTACCCCTGAAACTAATAATACAGTATATGTTAACAAAATTGAATTATTTGTAAATAAAGAATTTTAAAAAATAAAAAATAAAATACAACTAGGGAAAAAAAAGAAATAGCAGAAAACCAGGGACTATCAATGAAACCAAAAGCTGGGTCTTTCAAAGAATTAGTACCTTCAATTAATATCTAACCAGATCAGTCATTTTCAACTGGAAGGGATTTTTCCCCTAGGTGACATTTGTCAATGTCTGGATATATTTTTGGTTGTCAAGGGGGACATGCTTCTGACATCTAGTGGATAGAGACCAAAGATGCTAATGAATATTCTACAATGCACAGGACAGTCCTCGCAAGGATTATCCTGTCCAAATTGTCAATAGTTCCAGACTGCTCAGGCAAGAAAGAAAAAGGATGCAAGTTACCAATATCAGGAATGAAAGAGGATCATCACTACAGTTCCCATAGACATTTCAATAATAAAACATAACATAAACAACTTAATTCTAAGGAATTTAACAACTTAGATGAAATTGACAAATTATTTTAAAGTCAGAAACTGTCAAATCTCACTCAAGAGGAAACAATCAAAATAGCCTCACATCATAAAAAGTACATTTGTTAAAATATCCCCCCAAGATTCAAGACAAGGATTACTCTCTTGATGAATTCTAACAAACCCATAAGGAAAATTTAATGACAATCCTACATAAACTCCTCCAGACCAAAGAGGAAGATAAACTACATCTCAAAAGACTTTTAGTTTCCAGTTCCATGTGAAGGGGCTTGGAAGTCCACACTTGGTCTTAACAGGAAAAAGCTGAACATACTGAAAAATCAACAATGTGTTCTGGATCCATAACAGAGAGGAAGACACAAAGACAACTGCTTTCTCCAAGACTGGAGAAACAGACAGGCAAATAGAGGGAGTTAAGACTCACCAGAGCAGAAACTCATGAGCAGAAACCACCTTGGGAACCAAGGTAAGAAAACCTGAACTGTAATTGATGAATTGCTGGAGGCTGAGTGTGGACACCTCCAAGTGTTAAAAACTCCAGGGGAGCCCCACAATATTGTAATACTTATCTCGAGGAGTTTGACCAAATTCCCACAGTAAATACTGGAGAAAAATCCCCTTGGGGTTCCAGCAGGGAGAAGGGGAAAAGAACAATTCTGAAATTGGCCAGAGCACTGTGTTCTTCTTCACAAGACCTGCCCTCAGGAGAAACTAGTTAACCAGAGCCACCTAACTCCTGGGGTATTATCAAAACCTAACTGACCTGGGGGGGGAAGGACAGACTCAACTCAAGTCCCCTCCAGCCTTCCACTGAGAGAAGGGAAGTACCCAACCCCAGCCCACTCTAATCAATCTGTCTCATATAAAGGGGTAGGAAAAAAAACTGAGACACACTTATGAAGGTCCCATTCCAGAGGCATACACTCGCTAAAAGACTAAGACCTAATCACAGGACTGGAGAACACTTCCCTACTCATCACCACATAATGAAAGGCCTATTTAGAGCCGTTCCTTTTACCTGAAAGAACATGTCTGGCTATCAAGAAAAAATTGCAAGACATACTAAAAGGCACAAAAACACAACTTGAAGAGACAGGGCAAGCATCAGAACCAGACACAGCAGGGATATGGGAATTATCAGTCCAGGAACTTAAAACAACTATGATTGGCATGCTCAGGACTCTAATGGACAAAGTAGATAGCAATAAGAACAAAAAGGCAATGTAAGTGGAGAGATGGAAAACCCAACAAAGAACTAACAAAAATGCTAGAGATCACACTGTAATAGAGATGAAAAATGCCTTTGATGAGGTTATTAGTACATATGGCTGAGGAAAGAAGTTCTGAGCCTGAGTATTCCTCAATAGAAATTATTATTGAAAACAATACTGGAGAATAAGTTCTGATTTCTGTGGACAGAAATCAATAAAGTAGCAAAGCTGTTTTAAAGGGTTAAGTAAACAAACAGTGCTATAATACATCACTACAAACTATTCAAGTTTTCTTGATAGAACTGAAGAAACTTTTGACACTAAAATACTTATTCATTTAAATACCATTCCCAACTTTCAGTGATTGACTTCCACCCATTTACTGCAAATAAAAACACAATATCAATTAAAGAGAAGACAATATCAAAAAACCATATCCTCCACTTGCATTTATAATAATATAAAAAATAAGTAGGATTCTTATTTTTTAACAGGCAAGTGGCTGTGTATATTCTAGGCAAGAAAAAATCTCAATACTTTCTAATATGCTATTGTTTTATGATTATAGTGTAGGGATGTTGTCCTAAATAACTATTTAGCTTGAACACAATTGATAAAAAATTATACAATCAATTTTGTGAAATATAGTACTTTCTGTAAATGATTTTCAAAATATTGCAAAACAGTTCCTTCCAATGGAGAATGAAGCATTTGTTGAGGTAAATAATGTAGACATTCATGTAAATGATTCAAGGAGAGTAAACAATGTATTTTTTATTCACTGCTATCCTTAGAGACTTTGATTTTGAATTATCACAGTCCTCTTAAATATTTTGTTTACATCATCTACAAAAAAATAATTTAGCAGGCACAAGGAAAAAACTCAAAAAGAGCAAAAAGAAAATGTAACCTTCAATTCTTTCATATGTATATTGTATGTATGTATACTTAACACACACATACATATCTTAGTGGAAATGCATGTGGGCAAAACACTGCAGATACTTTCAATTCACCAATTTGACACATTTGTCACACAAAATCCCACACATAAGCAGCCTTTGATTTTCAGGGATGACAATATAAATGTTTAGCCAGTTATCACCACCTTATCAATTCATGACACTCACAGCAGAACTAACATGAATTTATGAATTTATTTTATTCTGCTTTTGACAAGCAACGCATAAAGCTTCCACTTTTTTCTCAGATGTTTTCTTAGTCTGTTTGCATTGTTATAATAGAATACCATAAACTGGGTAGTTTAAAAACAACAGAAATATATTTCTCACAGTTCTGGAAGCTGAAAAGTCCAAGATCAAGGTGCTGACAGATCAGGTGTATGATGAGAGTAAGCTTCCTGGTTCATAGATGGTTGTCTTTCCCCTGTGTCCTTACATGTCTCTTTTATAAGAGAACTAATCCCATTCATGAGGTCTCTACCTTCATGATTTAATCACTGTCCAAAGGCCTCACCTCAAAGTATCATCACATTGGGTCTTAGGATCCAACATATGAATTGGGGAGAGGGGTGGATCCCAAGCTTTCAGGCTATAGTAGATGCATTTTCCTACAAAGTTCCCACTTCTACATGTCCCAGAAACTCGCTGTCTGTGAGTTATTGAAAATCTTTCAACTTAACAAAATTGTAGGAAAAAAAAGATTTTGCCATTTGGTACATAGAGTGGGCAAGGTGAAGTCCTGTAAATGAGGCTACAGGGAAAGATACATCTTTGCCATGTCTTCTAGGAACATTTACATTAGTGAGAAGACAGACAGATGAGCGCTTCAACCATTACAACACTGTGAATGCTACAAGAAATGTAAGTTGAGGATGGAACACTTAAGAAACCCCCAGGATTATTAAAAACTTCAGCCTTAGAGGTGAAGAGTAAGATATCTCTGGAGTCTTCTTTCCTACTGTTACATTTCACTATCAAAATCATTTCACTATCAAAATATTGATAGATATGTCTTGCAAGAACTGGTCCTTGTGCAAAGTCAGAAAAGATGGAGATTTCCACAGGGAAATCTCCTGTCCCTTTCAGGAAAAATGGTTTACTCAAAGTCTGAGACAAAAGTAAACATGGCGTAGTAGGAGTGGCAGTTTTGTTTTGTTTTGTTTGGCTTTTGTTTGTTTGTTTTTGGTGTGATTAGTTATGACAGAGAAGAGTGAAAAATTAGACTGGCAAATTAGAATGTGATCTACTCATAGAGTCTTTTTTTTAAAGATTTTATTTATTTGACACAGAGAGATAGAGAGAGCACAAGCAGGCAGAGCGGCAGGCAGAGGGAGAGGGAGAAGCAGGCTCCCCACTGAGCAGGGAGCCCAAAATGGGGCTCGATCCTAGGACCCTGGGATCATGACCTGAACTGAGGCAGATGCTTAACCAGCTGAGCCACCCGGGTGCCCCAATATTTATTAATTGTTTAATAAAGAAATCTCAATCTTTCTCAAACACTTTAAAAAATAGAAGTAAGTGGAACACTAATTCATTTTCTTAAGGCAGTATTTACCCAATACCAAAGCTGGACAATGACATCACACGAAAAGAGAACCATAGATCCATATCTTTTTTTTTAATTTAAATTCAGGTAGCCAACATATAGTACATCATTAGTTTCTGATGTAGCGTTCAATGATTCATCAGTTGTGTATAACACCCAGTGCTCATAGAGTCTTGATCAGCAGTTGGACTGATTAAGAGATTGCAAAAGAATGATCATATTTGCATATTAGATAAGTATTCACAGTGCCTGTGGATAATGCATTAAAAAAGATGTGTGAATGGAGGCGATAGAGGGTACTAAAATGGAAGGTAAATGGGTGGCCATGTGGCTCAAACCACAGACATAAGAAAGAAGAAGAAATTAGGAAATGAAGAAAAAAATAATAAACTTGTGGGCGCCTGGGTGGCTCAGTTGGTTAAGCGACTGCCTTCGGCTCAGGTCGTGATCCCAGAGTCCTGGGATCGAGTCCCACATTAGGCTCCTGGCTCAGCGGGGAGCCTGCTTCTCCCTCTGACCCTCTCTCCTCTCATGCTGTCTCTCTCTCTCTCTCTCTGTCTCTCAAATAAATAAATAAATAAAATCTTAAAAGAAAATAATAAACTTTTTTCAGAATGAGAGAACAAACCTATGATTCTAAGTTGAGTCCAATTTCTTGATGTCAAGTAAATTGTTTCTAGAAAATATTCTGTTGTGAAACTTTATGGAATGAAAATGTCTTCTCACCAGAGGATTACTTGAAAGCCCAATACCTTGAAGGAGAGATAAAAAGCTTCCAGGACAAACAAAAACTAAAGGAATTTGCAAACACGAAACCAGCCCTACAAGAAATCTTGAAAGGGGTCCTCTAAGCAAAGAGAGAGCCTAAAAGCAACATAGACCAGAAAGGAACACAAACAATATACAGTAACAGTCACTTTACAGGCAATACAATGGCACTAAATTCCTATCTTTCAATAGTTACCCTGAATGTAAATGGGCTAAATGCCCCAATCAAAAGACACAGGCTATCAGATTGGATTAAAAAACAAGACCCATCGATATGCTGTCTGCAAGAGACTCATTTTAGACCCAAAGACACCCCCAGATTTAAAGTGAGGGGGTGGAAAACCATTTACCATGCTAATGGACACCAAAAGAAAGCTGGGGTGGCAATCCTTATATCAGACAAATTAGATTTTAAACCAAAGACTGTAATAAGAGATGAGGAAGGACACTATATCCTACTTAAAGGGTCTATCCAACAAGAAGATCTAACAATTGTAAATATCTATGCCCCTAACATGGGAGCAGCCAATTATATAAGGCAATTAATAACAAAAGCAAAGAAACACATTGACAACAATACAATAATAGTGTGGGACTTTAACACCCCCCTCACTGAAATGGACAGATTGTCTAAGCAAAAGATCAACAAGGAAATAAAGACTTTAAATGACACACTGGACCAAATGGACTTCACAGACATATTCAGAACATTCCATCCCAAAGCAATGGAATACACATTCTTCTCTAGTGTCCATGGAACATTCTCCAGAATAGATCACATCCTAGGTCATAAATCAGGTCTCAACCGGTACCAGAAGATTGGGATCATCCCCTACATATTTTCAGACCACAATGCTTTGAAACTAGAACTCAATCACAAGAGGAAAGTCGGAAAGAACTCAAATACATGGAGGCTAAAGAGCATCCTACTAAAGAATGAATGGGTCAACTAGGAAATTAAAGAAGAATTAAAAAAATTCATGGAAACCAATGAAAATGAAAACACAACTATTCAAAATCTTTGGGATACAGCAAAGGCAGTCCTAAGAGGAAAGTATATAGCAATACAAGCCTTTCTCAAGAAACATGAAAGGTCTCAAGTACACAACCTAACCCTACACCTAAAGGAGCTGGAGAAAGAACAGCAAATAAAGCCTAAACCCAGCAGGAGAAGAGAAATAATAAAGATCAGAGCAGAAATCAATGAAATAGAAACAAAAAGAACAGTAGAACAGATCAACGAAACTAGGAGCTGGTTCTTTGAAAGAATTAACAAGATTGATAAGCCCCTGGCCAGACTTATCAAAAAGAAAAGAGAAATGACCCAAATCAACAAAATCATGAATGAAAGAGG
Organism: Halichoerus grypus; assembly: GCF_964656455.1. Taxonomy (NCBI): domain Eukaryota; kingdom Metazoa; phylum Chordata; class Mammalia; order Carnivora; family Phocidae; genus Halichoerus; species Halichoerus grypus. The sequence goes on along the minus strand of NC_135720.1, from coordinate 23,361,599 downwards.
AGAAATCACAACCAACACCAAAGAAATACAAACAATTATAAGAACATATTATGAGCAACTCTATGCCAGCAAATTAGATAACCTGGAAGTAATGGATGCATTCCTAGAGATGTATCAACTACCAAAACTGAACCAGGAAGAAATAGAAACCCTGAAGAGACCTATAACCACTAAGGAAATAGAAGCAGTCATCAAAAATCTCCCAAAACACAAAAGCCCAGGGCCAGATGGCTTTCCAGGGGAATTCTACCAAACATTTCAAGAAGAATTAATACCTATCCTTCTCAAACTGTTCCAAAAAATAGAAATGGAAGGAAAACTTCCAAACTCATTTTATGAGGCCACCATTACCTTGATCCCAAAACCAGACAAAGACCCCATCAAAAAGGAGAATTACAGACCAATATCCCTGATGAACATGGATGCAAAAATTCTCACCAAAATACTAGCCAATAGGATCCAACAGTACATTAAAAGGATTATTCACCACGACCAAGTCGGATTTATCCCTGGGCTGCAACGTTGGTTCAACATCCGCAAATCAATCAACGTGATACAATACATTAACAAAAGAAAGAACAAGAATCATATGATCCTCTCAATAGATGCAGAAAAAGCATTTGACAAAGTACAGCATCCTTTCTTGATCAAAACTCTTCAGAGTATAGGGATAGAGGGTACATACCTCAATATCATAAAAGCCATCTATGAAAAACCTACAGCGAATATCATTCTCAATGGGGAAAAACTGAGAGCTTTCCCCCTAAGATCAGGAACGCGGCAGGGATGTCCACTATCACCACTGCTATTCAACATAGTATTGGAAGTCCTAGCCACAGCAATCAGACAACAAAAAGAAATCAAAGGCATCCAAATTGGCAAAGAAGAAGTCAAACTCTCACTCTTTGCAGATGATATGATACTTTATGTGGAAAATCCCAAAGACTCCACCCCAAAACTGCTAGAACTCATACAGGAATTCAGTAAAGTGGCAGGATATAAAATCAATGCACAGAAGTCAGTGGCATTCCTATACACCAACAAGTCAGAAGAAAGAGAAATTAAGGAGTCGATCCCATTTACAATTGTACCCAAAACCATAAGATACCTAGGAATAAATCTAACCAAAGAGGCAAAGGATCTGTACTCAGAAAACTATAAAATACTCATGAAAGAAATTGAGGAAGACGCAAAGAAATGGAAAAACGTTCCATGCTCATGGGTTGGAAGAACAAATATTGTGAAGATGTCAATCCTACCTAGAGCAATCTACACATTCAATGCAATCCCCATCAAAATACCATCCACTTTCTTCAAAGAAATGGAACAAATAATCCTAAAATTTGTATGGAACCAGAAAAGACCCCGCATAGCCAGAGGAATGTTGAAAAAGAAAAGCAAAGCTGGCGGCATCACAATTCCGGACTTCCAGCTCTACTACAAAGCTGTCATCATCAAGACAGTATGGTACTGGCACAAAAACAGACACATAGATCAATGGAACAGAATAGAGAGCCCAGAAATGGACCCTCAACTATATGGTCAACTAATCTTTGACAAAGCAGGAAAGAATGTCCAATGGAAAAAAGACAGTCTCTTCAACAAATGGTGTTGGGAAAATTGGACAGCCACATGCAGAAGAATGAAACTGGACCATTTCCTTACACCACACACAAAAATAGACTCCAAATGGTTGAAAGACCTCAATGTGAGACAGGAGTCCATCAAAATCCTAAAGGAGAACACAGGCAGCAACCTCTTCGACCTCAGCCGCAGCAACTTCTTCCTAGAAACATCGCCAAAGGCAAGGGAAGCAAGGGCAAAAATGAACTATTGGGACTTCATCAAGATAAAAAGCTTTTGCACAGCAAAGGAAACAGTCAACAAAACCAAAAGACAACTGACAGAATGGGAGAAGATATTTGCAAATGACATATCAGATAAAGGGCTAGTATCCAAAATCTATAAAGAACTCATCAAACTCAACACCAAAAGAACAAAGAATCCAATCAAGAAATGGGCAGAAGACATGAACAGACATTTTTCCAAAGAAGACATCCAAACGGCCAACAGACACATGAAAAAGTGTTCAATATCGCTTGGCATCAGGGAAATCCAAATCAAAACCTCAATGAGATACCACCTCACACCAGTCAGAATGGCTAAAATTAACAAGTCAGGAAACGACAGATGTTGGCGGGGATGCGGAGAAAGGGGAACCCTCCTACACTGTTGGTGGGAATGCAAGCTGGTGCAGCCACTCTGGAAAACAGTATGGAGGTTCCTCAAAAAGTTGAAAATAGAGCTACCATATGATCCAGCAATTGCACTCCTGGGTATTTACCCCAAAGATACAAAAGTAGGGACCCGAAAGGGTACGTGCACCCCGATGTTTATAGCAGCAATGTCCACAATAGCCAAACTGTGGAAAGAGCCCAGATGCCCATCAACAGATGAATGGATAAAGAAGATGTGGTATATATATACAATGGAATATTATGCAGCCATCAAAAGGAATGAGATCTTGGGGCGCCTGGGTGGCTCAGTTGGTTAAGCGACTGCCTTCGGCTCAGGTCATGATCCTGGAGTCCCTGGATCGAGTCCCGCATCGGGCTCCCTGCTCAGCAGGGAGTCTGCTTCTCCCTCTGACCCTCCCCGCTCTCATGTGCTCTCTCTCATTCTCTCTCTCAAATAAATAAATAAAATCTTTAAAAAAAATAAAAATAAATAAAAAAAAAAAAAAAAAAGGAATGAGATCTTGCCATTTGCAACGACGTGGATGGAACTGGAGGGTATTATGCTGAGCGAAATAAGTCAAACAGAGAAAGACATGTATCATATGACCTCACTGATATGAGGAATTCTTAATCTCAGGAAACAAACTGAGGGTTGCTGGAGTGGGGTTGGGGTGGGAGGGATGGGGTGACTGGGTGACGGACACTGGGGAGGGTATGTGCTCTGGTAAGCGCTGTGAATTGTGCAAGACTGTTGAATCTCAGATCTGTACCTCTGAAACAAATAATGCAATATATGTTAAGAAAGAAAAAAAGAAGAAGAAGAATGTAGCAGGAGGGGAAGAATGAAGGGGGGGAAATCGGAGGGGGAGAAGAACCATGAGAGACGATGGACTCTGAAAAACAAACTGAGGGTTCTAGAGGGGAGGGGGGTGGGAGGATGGGTTAGCCTGGTGATGGGTATTGAGGAGGGCACGTTCTGCATGGAGCACTGGGTGTTATGCACAAACAATGAATCATGGAACACTATATCTAAAACTAATGATGTAATGTATGGGGATTAACATAACAATAAAAAATTAAAAAAAAAAAAAAGAAAGCCCAATACCTTTCTAGATATAGAAGATCCAGTATACTTGCTTTAAAATAAGCTTCATTTCTGCTTTTGGAATCTATATTTCATTCAGTCATTTAAATCATTTAAAAATAACTGACACAGGAGTACCTGGGTGGCTCAGTCAGTTAAGCATCAACTCCTCATTCTGGCTCAGGGTCCTGAGAGCAAGCCCTAAGTCCTGCTCCACACTCAGAGGGGAGTCTACTTGTGATTTTCTCTCCCTCTCCCTCTGCCCGGCACACTCATGTTCTCTCTCTCTCTCTCTCAAATAAATAAATAAAGCTTCAAAAAAATAAAACAATAAAAATAACTGATACAAAAGAGTGTTATTTCATAAAAATTGCAATCCTTTTCTCTAAAATAAGGGTCAGCAAAGTTTTTCTGTTAATGGCATGTTATTAAATATTTAGGCTTTGCTGTCCAAAAGGCAAAATCAAGGATATTATGTAGAACTTATATACAAAGAAAGAACATTTCCACAAACATTTAATTTTTAAAATTCAAAATTTTATGTATATACACAAAAAGTTAAATTTTATATTATTTTAAACTTTTCCCTAAATAATATCATTTCAATTTTTTTCCAACCATTTCAAAACAAAACAAAAAAAAACATTCTCAGCTCACAGCTGTACAGAAAGGGGCAGTGGGCTGGATTTGGCCCTCAGGCTGCAGTTTGCTCATTCTTGCCCTAAAATCAGTCAAGTACTCCCTTTGAGACAACCTACCATTCAAAAGAAATTGAGATTTTGATAGTGAAATGTAACAGTAGGAAAGAATAGCAAACTCAAAGACAAGTTGCCATATACACTTTCAAGAGTGGGTATGCAATATGTAGTCATTTGAAAAAATGAAATGATTAATATGAGTGAGAAGGCAATTCAAGAAAGGAAAACAATCCTTACTTAAAAGCAAAAGAATGGCTTAATCTTTAATTCCATTATTTGGAAAATTATATAATGAAAGAAAGCCAGCAAACTAGAATAAATTTCTCAAAGTATAATGAGATGTCATTGAGACTCATAAAAAAAAAATGCACATGAAAAACCACCAAAGAAGCCCTTCTGAATTTCATAACTCTCATGATTTGTTGCATTAATTATGAATTTTGGACTGAAATTGTAAAGAAGAAAAACTCAAGTAATATACATTATGGTAAGGCATTGTATCATATGACACTCAATATCATCGGTTACTGTGTCAGTTTTCTTAAGCTACTTAAATATCATTTTAGTACTTTATAATAGAGTGCCATAAAGTTATTATTTCTTTAAAATAAATGACATTTTGTTTCATTTCTACAGTACATTGGGCTTTGAGTCTGGTTAATTAGATTATTCTTTAATGTTAAAATTTAGATTTTATTTGTATTATTCCCATTTACAAAATAGAAAATTTCAGAAAAAGAATTGATAATGTGAAGACTACTCAAAGTTGAATTTATCTATTCCATTCTCCTCTTGTAAGAAAATTAAGAAGTTTATTATTCACATTTAATGATCTCAAAAAGTATAATAGAATTTAAATGAAGCAAACACTAATTCAAATTGTACATTTGCAATCAGTTCACTTCAAAAAGTTTTTCTGTTTTGCTTCAAAATAAATATGCTCTATGTGTGATGTTTATTAGCTTTCTAAATTAATCCTTACCATGCAGAGAAACACCTAGTGAAGCAAGGCCATTAAATCATAACAGGTGAGGCGTATTTGGCTTTACAACCTAGGCAGGGATAAGATATCCAACAATATGCTCTACATGGGGCCTTTCTAGGTAGTTGCCAAATGCCAACTTCTCCCTTGAACCCAGATCTTGCTCAATGGGAGCACATATGTCATTTCTGAGCATAAAAAAATCCCAGCTCCTATATCATATCATGATAGAAGCATTTTCCTCCAGTTTTTCCAATCAAATGTCACACAAAACTAAAACCATTAAAGTACAAAACTTTAAAAAATAAAGATTATTTCACTCATATGTGGAATTTAAGAAACAAAACAGATGAACATAGGGAAGGGAAGGAAAAAGAAAATAAAATAAAAACAGAGAGGGAGGCAAGCCGTAAGAGACTCTTAAGTGTAGGGAACAAACTAAGAGTTGCTGGAGGGGAGTAGGTGGAGGAATGGGGTAACTGGGTGATGGGCATTAAGGAGGGCACCTGATGTAATGAGCACTGGGTGTTATATGCAACTGATGAATCACTAAATTCTACCCCTGAAACTAATAATACAGTATATGTTAACTAAATTGAATTTAAATAAATAAATATAATAAATAAATGAATAAATAAAAATTGTTTAATGAAGTGTCATAAAACATCAGAATAAGTATGTCATCAATAAAAATATTCACTGTAGTTATTAATGAATAACTACCATGAACTTAATGCTTACCACATGCTGGCTATGTACAAAACACCTTATATGCAAAATCTCCTTTAATACTCATAATATCAAGTAGATATACTACCTCAACTTTATAGATAATGAATTTGAGGAAAGTTTAAGTGATTTCTCAAGGTCATACAGCAGATATGTTATAGGTCCTGAATTTGAATCCAGGTCTTACCCCAGAAGTCCACTATGCTATTTGGCATGCAAAATCCCTCAAATCACTAATTCATGGATATTATTCACCTGTCTTTGCAGAAAATTACAACCTAACACAATTACAAAAAAAAAAAAAAAAAGACTTCAGGAACTAAAGACAAAAAACATGTCTTTGGCTAAAAAGATAATGACAAAAAAAAAAAAGTCATAGCCTTTTCTCAGAAGTTGAATGCTGTAGGACTAAAGGTTTTGCCTTTTCCCATGGAATTTTTACATCTGGAATTTTTGTTAGCATCATAACATCATGTATTAATTAAATCCAAAGAAATAAGAAGAAAACAAATAATAAATATGAAAGCAGAAAATAACAAAATATTAAACAAGACTACAAAAGGGTCTTTGGGTCTTTTAAAGAATAACTGTTGGTACCAGCCAAGCCTCAGTACGCTGACTATATCCTATCTCTCCTACTCATTACAACCAAAATCTCTAGACAGAGTTCAAAAGGCAACTACCTGAGGACTCTGAAAAGTAAATAAGAGACAGATTGAAGACCATACTCAAAACCCCAAGAAGGGCATGGGGTTGAACTTACTAGGTTGTTTTTTCCTTTACTTATGGGCTGACTTTGACTCAAGGACAGGTGTTGTTTTCTATTTTGTTTTACTTTTCAAGTTCTTTTGGCTACCTTTGCATTTCCATATGATTCAGGATCCGCTTGTCAATTTTTACAAGAATACTTGGTGAGATTTTAGTTGGGGTTATGTTAAATGTATAGATCATTTTGGGGTAAATTGACATTTTAATAATGAATCATCTGACCCATGAACAACTTTGCTAAACTCACTTATTAATTCTAGTAGCTTTTTTGTAGATGTCATCAGATTTTCTATACAATCATGTCATCTGTGAATAGAGCAGTTTTATTCCTTCTTTTATTTTTAATTTTATTTTATTATGTTATGTTAGTCACCATACATCATTAGTTTTTGATGTGGTGATCCACGATTCATTGTTTTCTTATAACACCCAGTGCCTTCTTTTTCTATCTGAATGCCTTTCATTTCTTCTTTTTAATCTTTCTGTGGCTTGTCTTTTACTGAATACCTTTCATTTCTTTTTCTCTCCTGATTGCACTGGGTAGAAACTCCAATACACTGCTGAATGGTAGTGAGAATGGATGTTTTTCCTCCCCCCTCCCTGACCTTAAGGGGAAAGTTTTCACTGGTTCACATCAAATACAATGTTATCTATAAAGTTTTCCATAGATGTCCTTAATCAAACCAAGAAAATTCCCTTCTATTCATAGTTTGATGAGAGTCTTTATTGGCAGCGTATTTGGGATTCAAAATATTTTTTCCGTACCATCTAAGATGATCATATAATTTGTTTTTTTATTTGTTTGTTTACTTTTATGATGAATTACATAGGTAGATTTCATATGCTTAACTAATCTTGTATTCTAGGAAAACTCTTGCTTGATCATAATTATCCTTTTAATATATTGTTTGATATGATTTGACATGTATTTTTTAGTTTTTGCATCTATGTTCATAAGTGATAGTGATCTGTACTTTTATTTTTTTTACTTTTTTAAAAATTTTATTATGTTTTGTTAATCACCATACATTACATCATTAGTTTTTGATGTAGTTTTAATGTCTTTGTTTGCTATCAGAGTAATTCTGGACTCATAGGGTGAGTCCCTTCTCTTTATTACTGGAAGAGTTAAATAGAATTGGTATTATTTTGTCCTTAAATGTTTAGTAGAATTTACCAGTGAAGTCATTTCAGGCTGGAATTTTTAACAACAATTTAATTTCTTTAATATATATATAGTACTATTTAGGTTATCTATTCCTTCTTGAGTGAACCATGGTAAATTGTGCCTTTCAAAGATCTATCTATTGCATTCAAGTTGTCAAATTCATTGCCATAAAGTTATTCAGTCCTTTACAATCATTGTAATATCTACAGAATCTGTAGTCATGTTAACTCATTCCGGATAATTGTAATTTGCTTTTTTTTTTTTTTGATCAGTTTTCCTAGAGGTTTATCAATTTCACTGATCTCAAGGAGCCAGCTTTGGATTTCTTTTACTTTCTCTCTCTTTTTTTTAAGATTTTATTTATTTAGGGCACCTGGGTGGCTCAGTCAGGTAAGCCACTGGCTTCGGCTCAGGTCATGATCTCGGGGTCCTGGGATCAAGTCCCACATTGGGCTCTCTTCTCAGCGGGGGGTCTGCTTCTCCCTCTCCCTCTGCCCCTCTCCCCCAGCTCAGGCTTTCTTTCTCAGATAAATAAATAAAATCTTTAAAAAAAGCAATTTTATTTATTTATTTGTCAGAGAGAGAGAGCACAAGCAGGGGGAGTGGCAGGCAGAGGGAGAAGCAAACCCCCCACTAAGCAAGAAGCCCGATGCAGGACTTGATTTTAAGACCCTGGGATCATGACCTGAGCCGAAGGCAGACACTTAACCAACTGAGCCACCCAGGTGTCCCACATTTTCTTTTTTTTTTAAATGAAAATTTTATTTATTAGAGAGAGAGAGCATGCACGAGTTGGGGGGAGGGGCAAGGGGCAAAGGGAGAGGGGGAAACAGACTTCTTGCTGAGCATGGACAGGCAGGGCTCTATTCCAGGACCCTGGGATTATGACCTGAACTAAAGTCAGACGCTTAACTGACTGAGCCATCCAGGAGCCCCTCTTTGACTTTCTCTTTAATTTTTCTGTTTGTAATTTATTTGTTGGTACTCTTCTCTCTAATCCTTATCCTTTTCTTTCTTCACTTACTTTCAGTTTAATTAGTTTTACTTTTCTTATCTTCTTAAGGTGGAAGCTGAAGGCCTTGGTTTCACGTATTTCTTATTTTCTAATCTAGATGTTTAGCACTATAAATTTTCCCCAGAAGAGCTACTTTAGTGGCATTTCACAAAAATTTTGAGAGGACTGAGCTTTCATTTTTAGTCAATCAAAATGATTTCTGATTTCTTGTCTGATTTCTTTTTTGACTCACAGGTTATTGTTGTTATTTTCTTAGTTTGCAAATAATTAAGGATCGGTCGTTGTAGTCTTCATTGAGAAGGTGATTCTTTTTAAAGATTTTATGTATATGAGAGAGAGAGAGCAGGGGAAGGAGCAGAGCTGGGGGATGGGGGAGGGGGAGATTCTCAAGCAGACTCTGCACTAAGCACTGACCCCATGCAGGGCTCCATCCCAGGACCCTAAGATCACAACCTGAGCCCAAAGCAAGAGTCCACACAACTGAGTGCATCATCCAGGTGCCCTGAGAAGGTGAATTTGGAACAGAATTGAAGGCAATCAATGCAGAAGTAAGGTAGGTAATCAGAGCACACACAGCCACAGCAATGTTTTTATTCCACATGGACTCATTTAGAGAATACTTTTCTGTAGGGAAAAAAGGAAAGAAAGAAAGATTTTTAAAAATTATCACTCTATGGCCAGCAAACTATTTTAATGTCTCTTTCTTCAAGGACTCCTATTTCTGAACCAATAGTTTGCACAGAAAGTTTTAAAATTACTCTTTAATTAAATGTTTTGAGGTTTTGTAATCTGGAATTTTCATTCCAAACTTCTACTGTTTCTTAACTTTTACTGCATTTAAACAAAAAAACAAACAAAAACAATAATATTGCTTGTTGTTTTTCAAAACAATGTACTTATCCAAAAAAAATTTTTTTTAAATGCTTATATTTTTACCATGATTTTATTTATTTGAGAGAGAGACAGAGACAGAGAGAAGACAATTGGGGTGGAGGAGCAGAGGGAGAGGGAGAAGCAGACTCCCCACTGAAAAGGAGCCAATGTGGCCCTCAATCCCAGGACTCTGGGATCATGACCTGAGCTGAAGGGAGACGCTTAACCAACTGAGCCTACCCAGGTGCCCTAATATACACTCTTCTATTTTTTTTTTTTAAGATTTTATTCATTTGACAGAAAGAGCACAAGCAGAGGGAGCAGCATGCAGAGGCAGAGGGAGAAGCAGGCTTCCCGCTGAGCAGGGAGCCCGATGCGGGACTCGATCCCAGGACCCCGGGATCATGACCTGAGCTGAAGGCAGACACTTAACCAACTGAGCCACCCAGGCGTCCCTATACACTCTTCTAATGTAAACATTTTTTCCACAATTGTTTTTATTATAGCTATTTCCCTCAACATTGTATATGTGCCAAAAAGCTGGAAAAACTGGGATTGTCTTAGTAATATGTGAATAAAGAGTCATAGCAATCATAAAACCTCCTATCTTTATTCATGAAAAATAATTTATTTTTTCTTTTTTATTCAGACTGAAAAGGAGCCAGAATCATTATTAGCTGGCAGAGAGGAAGGGGAATCTTTAGTTTATAATCAGAGACACCAAGTCTAACAAAAGATGTAAATATTTTGGTGCTTTGCAGATACAGAAAATACATATAAGGGCACTCACTTTGATAAATATGACTACAATATGCATTTCTTCCAAATGTAAAGTAATAGGAAACATGAAAAATACTGAAAATGTTAATGATGTATTAAGGCGCTGTAAAATAGGAATATCCAACTACATGATTTAAATATCCTTACTGTAAAGATATTTCAAAGTAGTGAAAATTGGATATAAGAATAAAGTTTGGTTAGAATCAACAAATGGGACCCAAAGGGCACATTTTTTAGTTGCTTGTATAAACAATTCAGACTAATATAAAATATTCAAGGGGTAATTAAGTTTTTAAATCAAGAAAACTCAATTATTTTCAAATTAAGAGTGTTGTATATTTTCCAATGTTAATCTTGGTCAGGGTTTTTCAGGCCTACTTTGTATGTCTTATATTATGTTTCCTAAATTATATATTTTTTAGCACATGAATTTCATTAGTATTTAAAGAGCTTAATTTGTATAATATTAATTGGCAATACCACATTTATTAATTTTGCTTATGGTAAAATTTTAGAGCATAAATTTAAAGATTCATATGAAAGCATATTAATGTAAAAGAAATATGGATATGGTAACTTTGTATATTTGACTGAACCATATTTTTATTAAAAAGTAATACATTGTCATAATGACATTAAATCCTAGAGCAAGAAAGGAAACATTAAACGGCAAACTAATGAATTAGCAAAGCATAAATCTGGCTCTCCATCTTGTTGATTATAAATAGATTATTATTCACCACTTCATGATAGGTAATCAACTATATTTCAATTTCTTGATCAGAATAATATTCTTAGTAAATATATCTTTTTCTTTTTCTATACACCATTTAATACAACAAATAAGTGAGAAACACAAGAATATATTTAAAATGTGAATAGAGGAATAATTTTGGAATTAAAATATGGATTTATATTACTTTTCTCAGAAAGACTGAGGTCACTGGATTGAGAGTCCTTCAGAGGATAAGAAAATGTGATCACTAGCAGGTTATATCAGTACAGCACAGTGGGGATAAGGTAGTGTAGCCAGAATGCAAAAGCCCGCAATATAAGAGAGTTTTTAAATGAAGGCTGAAGGGTGAGGGAAGCTCTCAGTGGGAATTCTAGGCCACGGCATTATGGAAGGTGGAAAATAAGGCAGTCTCGTAGAGGTGGCTACACTGAAAAGCCAAGTTTAAATGAAGGTAAAAGTGTAGCAAAAGCATTTCATCGATAAATTAATGATGTGGGGTATCTCTTTACCAGGAAATGGTATTCCATAGGCAAAAAAAAAGTGAACTGGGAGACTGTTTCACTTGTTGAGTGTTAATTAATATTTTGCATTTAGTGAGTAAATAGGTATTCCAATAAATTTTATCTCATTTAATCCTTAAACATCTCTCTAAAGACAATACTATTACATCATCCCAGTTTCAAAGATAAGAAAACTGGGTCTTGGGGGTGTTATTGACTAACCTATCCAAGTTTGCATAACTAGTATATTCAAGAGCCAAAGCTCATACCTAAGGAATGTGACTTCAAAGTGTATCCCATAGAGTCTATTCTATGCTTCTTGACAATAAGGTGTGGGATAACCAGTACACCTTGTAGTTTTTCTGAATACTCTGTTTCTACAAACATAACCTAAGATTTTATGAGCACTATCAGCAACACCATCACACTAACACAAATGGAGCATACAATAAACCAAACATCCCTAAATCTTTTTTTTGCCCCATTATACCACTAAGCTACATTTTTCTGAATTTGTAATTTTTAAAGCTGTAAACATAGGATTTTACATTTTTCCCTTTTACAGTTCATTTTATTGGATCTAAGACATCATTCCAAACCATCCTAAAATTATTCAGTAATTAAATACATAGATATCTTTCCCAGGCAAATTTTAAAATAAATTTTAACTAAACCTAGCAGGCTGTGAGATGCAGATTATACAAATTTAAGAATGTAACATTATTTAAGGAGGTATTACAAAAGATATTCACGCCATTACCAGTAATATCAAAAGGAAAGAATTATAACTGAATGAGGCTCTTTCCTAATTGATCAAAGTTACACATATATCTTCTGGGCCACATATTGAATGGACAGAGGAAGACTCCATTTTAGAGGATTAATACCAAGAAAAGGGCCACAGGTTGTATTTGGGCCTGGATGTAAGGATTACAAATGGGAGATATGTAATGACTAGGGCAATGGCTATTTCTTTAAAACCAAAAATGGCAGGGGTGCCTGGGTGGCTCAGTTGTTAAGCATCTGCCTTCCGCTCGGGCCCTGGTCCCAGGGTCCTGGGATTGAGCCCTGCATCGGGGCTCCCGGCCCAGAGGGAAGCCTGCTTCTCCCTCTCCCACTCCCCCTACTTGTGTTCCCTCTCTCGCTGTGTCTCTCTCTGTCAAATAAATAAATAAAATCTTTTAAAAAAATAAAAATAAAAAAATAAAACCAAAAATGGTAAAGGATCTTTCTATGCCAGTTGTTTGTGGTAATATTAAAATGTTTAAAGTAAGTATATGCCTAGAGTCATGTGCAATATATATATAAAAGTTCATTATCTTCAGAAGTGCCTGCTCTAATTATTAAAAAGATTCAACTGAATATCGGGGTAAAGGAGATTCCATAATGTCTTAACTTTGTCAGGTTATTAGAATGAGCCTACTTTCACAGGAAATGAATCATATCTTCCAATGTTAAACTATGTAATATTTTATGAACAGTAGTAAATTAAACACGATTCAATTTTTTATGTTATAAAATTTACTAGAATCTTTGTGCCCTTACTAATCCACTTGTGGCTTTTTGGCCCTTTTGGAATCACCAAATAAATAAATGAATAGATTAAATAAATAATTCTAATTATATGTACAGTGTTCTTAATTCTTTTGACAAATATTTAGTCTTCAACACCTACTATAAGCCCACCTATCCGTATTTAGAGTACTTTGATAATGTAGAAAACAACGGAATGCCTTGCAATGGATTATCTGCACTTGTCCACAAGTCAGTTACTGAATATATTTCTGAAACCTTCCGTAGCTAATTAGAAATTCCATCAAACCCCAAAAAGGCACTAAGCCTGCTATTCAAAACAGAATTAAAGTATGCACTGTTGTTACTGTTGCTATATATTTCAAGCAGAGTCTTGAAATATATTTGTCCAGCCAGAAAACACGTGAAAATTATTTTGACTCTCTTCCCCCGGCAATGTACAAGTTTGAAAGAGAAATGCAGTTATCTTTCATGTCATATTGATTGCTTTTGGCTTTCATGGACTCAAACAAGGTAGATCAATGTGGGATTTTATACTTTGCTAGAAACAGCTACAGCAAAACATGTTATTATTAGCTTCATTTGCAATTACAATTTTAAAGCCACACTTTGCTGGGGCAGGAAGAGAGGCCAAGGAAAATAGAAACAGTAAATGAGACAGCTTGGTCATGGATTCAGTGTCAGCAATTTATTCAGCTGGTTGGATTCTGGTTGCCTCTTCCCAGTTTTGTGAATAATTCCATTTCCCTCACACACCCTTTATGAATGAATTAAGTGATTGTTTTAAAGGAATTTTAAATTGGGGAATTACTTTTATACAACAACTAATATACAGGTCCTGGAATATTCATCACGGCCGGAAAAGTTGTTTGGATTGTTCTCATTTAATCCTCTTTATAAATATATAATAACTATTGTTATCCTCCAGTTACAATATTAAGAAGCACCCCAATTTCTTTGTGCCTAGCAATGTTTAGTCAGTTGGTAATAAATTACTTTAGTCAAACTATATAACACCTCTTCCAAACCCCTTGTACTCAAGGACACAGGGTTTTTAGCCTATAACAGTGGTCTTTCTTCCAAGTTAGTTCAGAGTTTGGGGTTTGTAGAACAACATCTAGGAGTTTTTATTAATGAAATGTAGAAATACAGTTAAATTATCAAAATTTTTACTTTGATTCTTCTTTTTGCCTTACAAGTACTATATATGTATGCATATATACATATATATAAGATCAGCATATATAATCAGTATATATAATAATATATATAATCAGTATATATATATATACATATATACATGCAAGATCAGTATATATAATCTTTTGTACTTGCAAGGCAAAAGAAAAATCAAAATCAAAACTTTGATCAAAATATATACAAGATCAGTATACACACACACACCACACACACTGATCTCTCTGTCTCTCTATATATATAGAAAACATACTTAAAGTATGTGTATTTTGTCTCAGTAAGGTAATAAGGGATATTGCTCAAGAATTATTTATTTTGGATTTTTTTCCCTTCCAATGAGTATTGGGTAACTAATCACTCACCACCACTTATCTCTGTTGTGCCAGAGATGATTACACTGTACTTGGCATAAAAAAATAATGGTGACAGTAATAGCTTTAGTAGTTTTTGTTACTGTAGTTGCAGTTGTCTTGTTATTGCTACAGTTTTTGAACATTTCTCAAAGATTTTATTTAATATATTGATTAATGAAGAAACCAGTAAGAGACTAAAACTGGTTCCTATTATTATTTTTAATGGGTGCCTCAGTTTCTCACAACTTTTCCATTATTCCCACTGAATTTGGAACTTTGGCTGACTCAACCTATTTGTCAAACTTACTAGCCTTTGGCAGTCTTTTCTCTTTGGGGAAAAACTCTGTTCTCCATTATTCAGATAGTTTTCCCTAAATCATAAAGCTCTTGTCTATTTAACTTTAAGTGTTGCCTTCCCAATGAATCTGGCTACTGTATCTCATCCATCAGATACAGACTTTTTAATATTTCAGCTGCTATTAACAAATCAAGGTGCTATTCTTCCATGGACCATATAATTTAGACCCCTACTAGCCACCTTACTCAGGGAAGTCATTCACCTATATAAATTTTTCCCAGCCCAATCTTAATAAATTCTACTTCCCTCTGTTTTGCCACCAGTCCTTCGTTGAGATTCTGGTTTACTCATGGTAGATTAAACATAAGGCTAACAAGAGCACACTTGCAAAGAAGGACCAGCAGTCTGTTTTCAGTTATGGGTTCTTCCACCGGTTCCTAAACAATTAGATAACTCTGGTATCTAATTATTATTATCTAATTACTGTTAGATAAACCACACCTGTTTTCCCACGTCACTAATTAAAAGATACAGCTATGCTGGTAACTGAACACACATTCGTCCTTCGTCACATTTAACCAACCGAATTCTGATTTAGACTAACTAAAAATTGGGCAGTATAATTTTGTTCTCATATTTTAAAATGAACTAATTAAGTTAGGCATAAAAGAAAGAAAACTTAACATGTGGCCCTTGTGTTTCTAACAATAGAAAAAGAGGACGGTGTGAGCCTTGGGTGGGGGGGGGGCACGTACCTTTTTTGCTCATGTATTTGCCTACCAAGACTCCCTTCCTACTGTGATTATTAATGTAAGTCCAGGGAGAATATAAAGGAGAAAGACAGCATTCAACTTACAAAATCTCATGATATTTGATTGGATTAATGATTCCTTTAAGACTTTCAATGTCATAAAGTATCTGGACATTGATTATATCCCCAGATTCATTTCCTACCAGTGTTCTATTTCCCTGCTTATTCCTTATCCTTGATTGAGCCATGCTAAGTTTCTCTAAGTTCCTCTAAAGTGCCAACAAATTTCCTACCTCGAGGCCTTTGCATGGAATATTCTTTCCCCAACTCTTTTTTTTTTTTTAAGATTTTATTTATTTATTTAACAGAGAGAGAGAGAGCAGGAACACAAGCAGGGGAGTGGGAGAGGGAGAAGCAGGCTTCCCGCCAATTAGGGAGCCCGAAGCAGGGCTCGATCCCAGGACACTGGGATCATGACCTGAGCCGAAGGCAGATGCTTAACGACTGAGCCACCCAGGTGCCGCTTTCCCTAACTCTTTACCTAGTAAAATTATACTTTTGATCCCACTTAACCATGATCTCTACAAAGAGGACTTCTCTGACCCCTAAACTAAATTTCCTATCATAACTAGTTTGTTTTTTTATAATGTTTATGTTTTTTTAGTATGCATATGCTTATGTGATAATCATTTCTTTAATATTTATCTTTAATATTTACTATCATTTCTTTAATATTTATCTCACTAAACTGGACTTTCTTAACAGTAAGGAAACATATTGGCTCACATGAGAGCAAGAGCAGAGGTAGGTCAAACCTCAAGGTTGTTTGACCCAGTGAAAAATCAGACTGTAGAATGACAGCCAGAACTTCATATCCTCTTGCTTATATTTAGCAGAAGGGAAAGAGCTGATCTGCAGAGACTTAAGACCAAAGAAAAATTTCCCCAAAAGATTCCAGAAAACCTAATCTATTGAACAATATTGGATCACAAATTTATTCTTGAGCTGATCATTGGCAAGAGAGGTGGGATTTCTTTCAGTCCAATCTGAGCCATCTTTGGAATTGAGTTTGCAATCATATTTCCCTCAGGCAGCGTAAACCATGTGGGAGAGAAATACATACATAAAGTAAGTTAGCATTCTGTTATAAAGAAGAAAGATACTACTGGGTAAACAACTAGCTTATCCACCCTATTACTATAAATGTAGAACTTGTTTACCTTGTTTAAACTGTATAATGTTGTCATCATACTTGATTTTCATTTTTTAAAATGCCATGATCCCATTATTTACTATTCATGTTAAACCAACAAATGTCATTCTGACTATTTTGCAGGATGAGAATTTAGATGCACTTTTATATGTAGCCAGAAGCATACTTCCCATCAAAAACTGCCTATTAAACTTGTTTCCAAAATCTGTGACCCTCAAACTAAGGTTGAACATAAATAATGCATGATGTTATCTATCAGGAAAGCTGTTTCAATCCAAGACTCTGAACAATTCAGTTTACCAAGCAATTAGGAGATAAATTCTAGAAGAGGGAATTGGAAAATCTATGTCAAATCATGTACAATTAAAACATCATTAATTCTGCATAGGATTTATGCAGCCACATGGTTGTCTAACATAATAGTTAACTATGAAATTGTATGAACATAAGAATTTAGGTTAGAGAGGGTCAATAGAAAAGAAGGGCATATCTGTGCCTTCCCTCGTATATCCCAAGGTCACATAAGCATAAGAGTCAAAACTGCATCTGAGGATCCATTCACTAGAGTCAATGGGGTAGTTCACAGAATCTGCAAGAGGTTGGATTAAAATCAAACATTAGAAGCTCAAAATCTGCCCCTAGGTCAGCCCAGCTCCAGCAGCCTGAGCTGTCTTTGCCACTGAAATTCTAATGAGAAAGCAGAATCTAACCTAGAGTGACCGTATAACGAAAATAAAATACCTTGTAAGTTCCTCTCTAAAACAAAAACTATTAAAGCCAACAATATAGAAAGCATTTGTGTTTGAAAGAATTAGTAGAGATGAATCAGATTTCATGATACATGCATATGACATCAGCAATTTCAAAGAAGTACAACTAATCAGCTTTGTAAACAAGATCTGTACACATATGATGGATACACACACGTACACAAACACATATATGTAAATGCACACTTGAACTTAGACCCATTGTAGCTGTTAATATAGTATCCAGGGTCTCTGGATAAGGAAGAGAAATTACAAAACACAACAATAATAATTCAAAATTGATTATCATATATCAGTTGCTACTTCTCTGCTATGTATTATGACTCATCACTGCCATGAGGAAGTTCATAACTGGCTATGAAGCTCCACAGGCCTAGCCTGACATCATCATTTCAGGGCTCCATTTCTTCGAACCTAAACTCTTATCTGAATTCCTTTCTGGTTCACGAAAACAACTCTATTGAGGACTAGCAGATGGCTCACAATTTATTAATTCTTTATTATACAAAATAATTAAATTCTTGGTTTTCTCAATTTCCTTCATTAAGATGAAATAGGACCTACCCTATCATAATCACTTTCCCTTGGATTAAACCCCTGCTTTCCTGAAATGGAGAAGTGTTTTCAATTGTTATTATTTTAGTTAGCATCACTTCGATGGATGAGAGAACTGAGACTCAGAGCTCCTGTAACTTGTATGACATCACTTAGACTTCAAAGTCTACTGTCTTTTCATTAATCACTTATTTGAAACCAATTTAGCAAACAAGAAGAGACCCCACACATGAACAGACCCTTATGTTAATATTTAGGGGAAAACTATTACATGGACTCCATATATTCAACATAATAAATATGATTGAGCACCAGTAGGCAGATCCCTACAATTCAAGGCTATGTTCCACTAGAAGACATTGAACAAATAAACACACAAATATACAATACAGTTAATGCTAAATGATATAAAGAGAAAGAACAAGACACTGTAAGTCAATAACAGAGAAGACCCATTTGAGAGTGCCATAAACTATTCTATGTTTTTGAAATACAATATAAAATTCTTTCAGAGAAATTTTTAATACCTTAAATATTAAGAAAAGCTTAAGAGCTACATGAGTCCAATAGACATATTTAACCATTTTGTTCCTCTCATTTTGAACCTATGTCAAACAAAATATAGGCACATAAAAACAAGCAAGCAAAAACTACAGGCAACCACTCTGAATGAACCACCTACATTCTCGTCTCTACTCTCCAAGCTGCCGACTACAAGTTGAGCTTAAAACAGTGTACTTGTGCTGTGTTTACTCCTTTTTTAAAAATTTTATTATGTTATGTTAATCACCATACATTACATCATTAGTTTTTGATGTAGTGTTCCATGATTCATTGTTTGCATAAAACACCCAGTGCTCCATTCAATACGTGCCCTCTTTAATACCCATCACCAGGCTAACCCCCACCCCCCTCCCCTCTAGAACCCTCAGTTTGTTTTTCAGAGTCCATAGTCTCTCATGGTTTGTCTCTCCCTCCAATTTCCCCCCATTCGTTTTTCCCTTCCTACTAACTTCTTCTTTTTTTTACATATAATGTATTATTTGTTTCAGAGATACAGGTCTGTGATTCAACAGTCTTACACAATTCACAGCACTCACCATAGCACATACCCTCCCCAATGTCTATCACCCAGCCACCCCATCCCTCCCACCCCCCACCACTCCAGAAACCCTCAGCTTGTTTCCTGAGATTAAGAATTCCTGATATCAGTGAGATCATATGATACACGTCTTTCTCTGATTGACTTATTTCACTCAGCATAATATACTCCAGTTCCATCCACGTCATTGCAAAAGGCAAGATTTCATTCCTTTTGATGGCTGCATAATATTCTGGTGTGTGTGTGTGTGTGTGTGTGTGTGTGTGTGTGTGTGTGTGTGTGTGTATACATACACATACACACCATATCTTCTTTATCCATTCATCTGTCGATGGACATCTTGGCTCTATCCATAGTTTGGCTATTGTGGACATTGCTGCTATAAACATCAGGGTGTACATACCCCTTCGTATCACTACATTTGTATCTTTGGGGTAAACACCCAGTAGTGCAATTGCTGGGTCATATGGTAGCTCTATTTTCAACTTTTTGAGGAACCTCAATAATGTTTTCCAGAGTGACTGCACCAGCTTCCATTCCCACCAACAGTGTAGGAGGGTTCCCCTTTCTCCGCATCCCTGCCAACATCTGTCATTTCCTGACTTGATAATTTTAGCCATTCTGACTGGTGTGAGGTGGTATCTCATTGAGGTTTTGATTTGGATTTCCCTGATGCCAAACAACATTGAGCACTTTTTCATGTGTCTGTTGGTCATTTGGATGTCTTCTTTGGAAAAATGTCTGTTCATATCTTCTGTCCATTTCTTGATTGGATTCTTTGTTCTTTGGGTGTTGAGTTTGATAAGTTCTTTATAAATTTTGGATACTAGCCCTTTATCTGATATGTCATTTGCAAATATCTTCTTCCATTCTGTCAGGTGTCTTTTGGTTTCATTGACTGTGTTCTTTGCTGTGCAAAAGCTTTTTATCTTGATGAAGTCCCAATAGTTCATTTTTGCCCTTGCTTCCCTTTCCTTTGGCGATGTTTCTAGGAAGAAGTTGGCTGAGGTCGAAGAGGTTGCTGCCTGTGTTCTCCTTTATGATTTTGATGGACTCCTGTCTCACATTGAGGTCTTTCAACCATTTGGAGTCTATTTTTGTGTGTGGTGTAAGGAAATGGTCCGGTTTCATTCTTCTGCATTTGGCTGTCCAATTTTCCCAACATCATTTGTTGAAGAGACTGCCTTTTCTCCACTTGACATTCTTTCCTGCTTTGTCAAAGATGAGTTGACCATGGAGTTGAGGGCCCATTTCCGGCTCTCCATTCTGTTCCATTGATCTATGCGTCTGTTTTTGTGCCAGTACCATACTGTCTTGATGATGACAGCTTTGTAATAGAGCTTGAAGTCCAGAATTGTAATGCCATCACCTTTGCTTTTCTTTTTCAACATTCCTCTGGCTATTCAGGGTCTTTTCTGGTTCCATACAAATTTTAGGATTATTTGTTCCATTTCTTTGAAAAAAGTGGATGGTATTTTGGTAGGGATTGCATTAAATGTATAGATTGCTCTAGGTAGCATTGACATCTTCACAATATTTGTTCTTCCATCCATGAGCATAGAATGTTTTTCCATTTCTTTCATGAGTATTTTATAGTTTTCTGAGTACAGATTCTTAGCCTCTTTGGTTAGATTTATTCCTAGGCATCTTATGGTTTTGGGTGCAGTTGTAAATGGGATCGACTCCTTAATTTCTCTTTCTTCTGTCTTGTCGCTGGTGTATAGGAATGCCACTGATTTCTGTGCATTGATTTTATATCCTGCCACTTTACTGAATCCTGTATGAGTTCTAGCAGTTTTGGGGTGGAGTCTTTTGGGTTTTCCACATAAAGTATCTTATCATCTGCAAAGAGTGAGAGTTTGGCCTCTTCTGTGCCAATTCGGATGCCTTTTATTTCTTTTTGTTGTCTGATTGCTGTGGCTAGGACTTCTAGTACTATGTTGAATAGCAGTGTTGATAGTGGACATCCCTGCCGTGTTCCTGACCTTAGGGGGAAAGCTCTGTTTTTCCCATTGAGAATGATATTCCCTGTGGGTTTTTCATAGATGGCTTTTATGATATTGAGGTATGTACCTTGTATCCCTATACTCTGAAGAGTTTTGATCAAGAAAGGATGCTGCACTTTGTCAAATACTTTTTCTGCATCTATTGAGAGGATCATATGGTTCTTGTTCTTTCTTTTATTAATGTATTGTATCACATTGATTGATTTGTGGATGTTGAACCAAACTTGCAGCCCAGGAATAAACCCCACTTGGTCGTGGTGAATAATCCTTTTAATGTACTGTGGATCCTATTGGTTAGTATTTTGGTGAGAATTTTTGCATCCATGTTCATCAGGGATATTGGTCTGTAATTCTTTTTGATGGGGTCTTTGGTTTGGGGATCAAGGTAATGGTGGCCTCATAAAACGAATTTGGAAGTTTTCCTTCTGTTTCTATTTTTTGGAACAGTTTCAGAAGAATAGGCATTAATTCTCCTTCAAATGTTTGGTAGAATTCCCCTGGGAAGCCATCTGGCCCTGGGCTCTTGTTTGTTGGGAGGTTTTTGATTACTGCTTCAATTTCCTTACAGGTTATGGGTCTGTTCAAGTTTTCTATTTCTTCCTGGTTCAGTTTTGGTAGTTGATACATCTCTAGGAATGCATCCATTTCTTCCAGATTATCTAATTTGCAGGCATATAGTTGCTCATAATACGTTCTTATAATTGTTTGTATTTCTTTGGTGTTGGTTGTGATCTCTCTTCTTTCATTCATGATTTTATTTACTTGGATCCTTTCTCTTTTCTTTTTGATAAGTCTGGCCAGGGGTTTATCAATCTTATTAATTCTTTCAAAGAACAAGCTCCTAGTTCCATTGATCTGTTCTACTGTTCTTTTGGTTTCTATTTCATTGTGTTCTGCTCTGATCTTTATTATTTCTCTTCTCCTGCTGGGTTTAGGCTTTATTTGCTGTTCTTTCTCCAGCTCCTTTAGGTGTAGGGTTAGGTTGTGTATTTGAGACCTTTCATGTTTCTTGAGAAAGGCTTGTATTGCTATATACTTTCCTCTTAGGACTGCCTTTGCTGCATCCCAAAGATTCTGAACAGTTGTGTTTTCATTTTCATTTGTTTCCATGAATTTTTTAAATTCTTCTTTAATTTCCTAGTTGACCCATTTATTCTTTAGTAGGAAGCTCTTTAGCCTCCATGTATTTGAGTTCTTTCTGACTTTCCTCTTGTGATTGAGTTCTAGTTTCAAAGCACTGTGGTCCAAAAATATGCAGGGAATGATCCCAATATTTTGGTACCGGTTGAGACCTGATTTGTGACCTAGGATGTGATCTATTCAGGAGAATGTCCCATGGGCACTGGAGAAGAATGTGTATTTGTTGTTTTGGGATGGAATGTTCTGAATATATCTGTGAAGTCCATTTTCTCCAGTGTGTCATTTAAAGTCTTTATTTCCTCGTTGATCTTTTGCTTAGATGATCTGTCCATTTCAGTGAGGGGGGTGTTAAAGTCCCACACTATTATTGTATTGTTGTTGATGTGTTTCTTTGCTTTTGTTATTAATTGGCTTATATAATTGGCTGCTCCCATGTTAGGGGCATAGCTATTTACAATTGTTAGATCTTCTTGTTGGATAGACCCTTTAAGTAGGATATAGTGTCCTTCCTCATCTCTTATTATAGCCTTTGGTTTAAAATCTAATTTGTCTGATATAAGGATTGCCACCCCAGCTTTCTTTTGGTGTCCATTAGCATGGTAAATGGTTTTCCACCCCCTCACTTTCAATCCGGGGGTGTCTTTGGGTCTAAAATGAGTCTCTTGCAGACAGCATATCGATGGGTCTTGTTTTTGTATCCAATCTGATACCCTGGGTCTTTTGATTGGGGCATTTAGCCCATTTACATTCAGGGTAACTATTGAAAGATATGAATTTAGTGCCATTGTATTGCCTGTAAGGTGATGGTTATTGTATATTGTCTGTGTTCCTTTCTGGTCTATGTTACTTTTAGGCTCTCTCTTTGCTTAGAGGACCCCTTTCAATATTTCTTGTAGGGCTGGTTTTGTGTTTGCAAATTCCTTTAGTTTTTGTTTGCCTGGAAGCTTTTTAGCTCTCCTTCTATTTTCAATGATATCCTAGCTGGATATAGTATTCTTGGCTGCATATTTTTCTCATTTAGTACTCTGAATATATCATGCCAGTCCTTTCGGGCCTGCCAGGTCTCTGTGGATAGGTCAGCTGCCAATCTAATGTTTCTACCATTGTAGGTTACAGATCTCTTGTCCTGAGCTGCTTTCAGGATTTTCCCTTTGTCTCTGAGACTCGTAAGTTTCACTATTAGATGTCGGGGTGTTGACCTATTTTTATTGATTTTGAGCGGGGGTTCTCTGTGCTTCTTGGATTTTGATGCCTGTTTCCTTCCCCAAATTAGGGAAGTTCTCTGCTATAATTTGCTCCAATATACCTTCTGCCCCTCTCTCTTTCTTCTTCTTCTGGGATCCCAATTATTCTAATATTGTTTCATCTTATGGTATCACTTATCTCTCGAATTCTGCCCTCGTGATCCAGTAGTTGTTTATCTCTCTTTTTCTCAGCTTCTTTATTTTCCCTCATTTGGTCTTCTATATGACTGATTCTCTCATCTGCCTCATTTATCCTAGCAGTTAGAACCTCCATTTTTTATTGCACCTCATTAATAGCATTTTTTATTTCAACTTGGTTAGATTTTAGTTCTTTTATTTCTCCACAAAGGGTTTCTCTAATATCTTCCATGCTTTTTTCAAGCCCAGCTAGTATCTTTATAATTGTCCTTCTGAACTCTAGTTCTGACATCTTACTAATGTCTGTATTGATTAGGTCCCTGGCAGTCCGTACTGCCTCTTGTTCTTTTTTTTTGAGGTGATTTTTTCCATCTTATCATTTTGTCCAGAGAACAGATGAATGAGAGAACAAAATGCTAACAGGATAACAATGACCCCAGAAAAATATACACTAAACAAATTAGAAGAGACTTGAAACCGGGGGAAAAGAAAGGGAAAGAAAGAAAAAAGAAAAAGAAAAAGATTAAAAAAAAAAAGAATATGATCAAATACGATCAGGCTGGTGAATAGATCAGTGCCACACACTAGATTTTGGGTGTACTTTGGTCTGTTAGAAGAAAGTGCCTCCCAAAATTTTAAAGAAAGAAAAACTTATATATGTACAAAAATAAGGGTAAATACAATGAAGGGATGGGATATGACTGTAAAGATGAAAATTATAAAAGATTTTATAAAAGGAATTGATAAGAAGTTGGTTGAAAAAAGAAGAGGATTAAAAAAAAAGGGAGAGAATGTGATCATGCAGGAGACTAGAAAAAAGCCATACACTAGAGATTTAGGGTATCTTTTGATGTGTTAGAAGAAACTGTATCTCAAAATTTTAAAGAGAGAACAACTTATATATATATACCAAAAATAAGGTTAACTACTATGAAGAGATAGAATATGACTCTAAATATGAAAAATAAAAAAGATTTTTAAGAAAGGGATTGATAAGATGTTGGTTGAAAAAGAGAAAAAAAAAATTCAAAAAAAGAAAAAGAAAAAGAAAAAAATTTTTTTAAATTAACTTTGAAAGACTAAAGAATCAGGGGGGAAAAAAGCCATGAATTCTATGTGCAGTATTCCCCTAGTGCTGGTGTTCTGTCGTTCTCATTGATCAGTAAACTTGGTCTTGGCTGGCTGTTCTTGCTGATCTTCTGGGGGAGGGGCCTGTCGCAGTGAGTCTCAGGTGTCTTTGCTGGAGGCAGAATTGCCCCACCCTTGCCGAGGACGGGCTAAGTAATCTGCTCGGGTTTGCTCTCAGGAGCTTTTGTTCCCTGCAAGCTTTCCGTACAGCTTTGGAGGATGGGAGTGAAAATGGCGGCCTCCCAATCTCCGCCCTGGAAGAGGTGAGAACTTGGGGCCCCACTCCTCAATGTGCCCCCAGAAAAAAGCAGTCAATCACTCCCATCTCCCCAGTCTCTGGCTGCACTCTGTGCTCACCCGGCCTGTGATGGAGCATTTCTATCTCTGGCACCCGACCCTGTGTGGACTCTCCAAACCCAGCAGATCCCTGGGGTGAGCTCCCACGCCGTTCCTCCCGGGGGAGGAAGGGGCGTCTCCCCAGATCTGCCGCTTGTTGGGTCCCTGCTGGAGGAGCAGTGGCCCGACTGTGCTGCAGATCACAGTTTATGGCAACCCCGAGCTGAGAGCCCGCGCCTGGGCTCCGTCTCTGCAGCCGGCTTCCCTGCTCCGATACTTGGGAGCTCTGCCGCACTCAGGCACCCCCGGTCTTTCTGTGACCCGAGGGTCCTGAGACCACAGTGTCCCAGCAGGGGTTCCAGCCCCCGCTTAGCCACCGGAGTGACGTCCCTCAGCGGAGCCGACTTCTAAAAGTTCCGATTTTGTGCTCCGCGGCTCTATCACTTGCCAGAAGCGGCCGACAGAAGCCCCCTCCCCCACCGTCTATCCTCCCGAATATCGCCTCAGATTCACTTCTCCGCACGTCCTACCTTCCAGAAAGTGGTCGCTTTTCTGTTCAGCGAGTTGCTGCTACTCTTTTCTTCAATCTCCTGTTGAGTTCGTAGGTGTTCAGAATGGTTTGATCCGTATCTAGCTGAATTCCTGGGACCAGACGAAATTTAGGTCTCCTACTCCACCGCCATCTTGCTCCTCCAGCTGTGCTGTGTTTATTCCTATGAGAGATTTCAAAGGGATGGTTGCATCTTCATTGCTACTTTGCTTTCTTACATGAGTTTTGTGTTGTGCTTTTTTCCTCCAGAGATCTTATAGAGCCTTTTGTTGTAAAACAGAATGATAATGATATTATATGCTGCTTCTAATGCAAGCCTTATTTTGCTTAACTTCTCCCTGAGAGGATTTGCTGTCACAGAGTAAGAAATAGTTGTGGAATGCTGTGTCTTTGTCTAAATACCATCTTGTTTAATTCCTTTTTTTGTTATTGCTTTTTCCTCAAAATGTCAGTAAAGTTTGTCTTGCATCCAGGAAATTGTAAGACTAATTACTTGTTTCCATTCCTGTAACATGTTGCAAAAAATATTACTATACAGCTTGTCATGGACTAAAGTTTGTGTTCCCCAAAATTCTGTGTGGAATTCCTAAACCCCAATGTGGCTGTATTTGGAATAGGATCTCTATGGAAGTAATTTGACTTAAATAATGTCATAAGGGTGGGACCTGGCCCAACAGGATTAGGGCTCCTATGACAAGAGTCACCAGAGAGCTCTTTCTCTCTCTGCACACACAGAAGAAAGGCCATGGAAGAACACAGTGAGAAGCTGTCTGTCTACCAGGCAGGAAGAGAGTGATCTCACCAAAAACCAAATCTGCTGGCACCTTGATCTGGGACTTCTAGCCTCTAGGGTATGACAAAACACATTTCTTTCTGTTTTTTAAGCCATGTAATCTGTGGTATTTTGTTATGGCTGCCCAAACACACTAATACCCAACTCTTGGAAAAGTCACTAAAACTACCATATTATGAATCCAATGGGCATTCTTAAGTTCTCATCATACATAAACTGTTTCATTCCTATTGACTGAACAAATACTTTTGAATACCCACCACTGTATTAGACACAAAGAACACTGAAGTGAACAGAAGTTGGAGGTCTCTATACTCATGGAGCTTATATTCTAGAAAGTGAAAGAATGACAAAAGACATCAAGCAAATGAATAAAAATAATCTCAAATAGTGGTAAGTTCTATGATGACAATAATTGTGTTACTCAATGACTCTCTTCCCTTGAAACATTTTTTTGTTGTATTATTCTGGCTTTTTCCTTCACACCTCTGGCCATTTTTTTCTTTCTCTTAGGTTCATGTTCTGGCTTGTGTTCTCCTAACCATAATTTAGATATTGCCAGTCTTCTAGTCCTGATCTTGAGCATTATCATCTTCAAATATGACATCATATTTGTTTATATATTTCAAATAACTCTGAATTTTATACTTTCAGCTTAGACCCTTCCTTGGGGATGTACATATCCATGTCTTCCCTTGAATATCTTAAATACATTTCAACCTGGTTTATTCTCAAAAGGCCTGAAGATATCCTAGAAAAAAATGTCTCAGCCACCATAATTAATTAATCATTTATTCAAATCCTAAGTACCTTCCAAAACATTTCTTCTCAAATCTTGGTTGTTTCTTGACTACATTGCTGGAAATCTCAAATAGTTTCCCTCCCCCCACTCATTACTCCATCCTGTTGTGGATCCAGGGTTCTTTTTGTAAATGAAAATATGATTATGGTGTTATCCTATAAAAGACACATCCAATTGCTTTTAAAATAATGAATAAAACATTTAAAATATTCTAAAAGATGTGAAAAATCTCTAGAATCTTTTAAAATGTTATTTTCTAATCTCCTCCCTCTCTAAACTCCATACAGGTCTTTCATTTTTTTGGATGCACCATTCTCTTTCCCACCTCCAAGCTTTTGAGCAGGCTTTTCCTTCTGCTTGAGAAAAGATTTTCCCAACTGTATTGCATAATTAGGTACCTAGTCATCCTTAACATTTCAACTCTAATTTATTTCTCCCTGAAAACATTCCCTACTCCACCTCCTAACATTACAGACAAAACCATCCATACTCATTAAACTTTACACATCCTGAGAGGAGAAACAGGCAATAATCAAATAAAATAAGTAGAATATCAGCAATCCAGAAATTTCACTCTAGAACATATAACCAACAGAAATGTATATATTTTAGGTCGATACATAAAA
The DNA here is from genome assembly GCF_964656455.1 of Halichoerus grypus. Classification (NCBI taxonomy): domain Eukaryota; kingdom Metazoa; phylum Chordata; class Mammalia; order Carnivora; family Phocidae; genus Halichoerus; species Halichoerus grypus. The sequence continues at coordinate 23,333,494 of NC_135720.1, read as the reverse complement.
TTATCAAAGACATATACACTAGTGTCTATAGCAATATGATTAGTCCACCACTAGAAAAATCCCAAATGCTCATCTACAAGAGAGTGAGTAAATTACAGTGAATTCAGTGAATTCATATAAAGGAATATCATTCAGCAATCTGCATGCAGCAAATCTGCATATACCAACAGTAATAAATCTCACAAATGTAATATTTAATGAGATAAATAAGAGAATATAAACTTTCTGTCTTATTCCATATATGGAGAGTTCAAAACTAGACAAAAATCCATGCTATTAGAAATCAAGAGAGTGGTTACCACCGTTTTGGGTAGTGGTGACAGAAGAGGATAATGAAGAGTTTCTTGGGTTGTAGTGATATGCTGTTATTTATTTTTGGTGTAGGTTTTATGGGTTTGTTCATGCACTAGGCTGAACTTCTATGGTCTGTGATTCTGCTGCCATACTTCAAAGAAATTATTTAAAATATATATGTTAGATGCTAATTACATTGAAAAAACAAAGCAAAAAATGAAAATAGACATGGGAGGATCATGGTTTGGTAGCATTGGTGGCTATTTTAAATAGGGTAATAAGAAAACATCTCACTGAAGTGACTTTTCATCAGAACTATGAAAGTGAGGGGGAAAGTTATGTAAACATCTGGGAAAGAGTGTTCAAGCAAGAGGAAACATCAATGCAAACTTCCCTGAGATGGTTGTCAACCTAACAATTTCAGTGAACAATGAGGGAGCCAGAATAGCTAAACGGCAGGATCAAGAGTGGGAAAGGATAGAATTAGGACACAGATTTAGTAGGGAAGTAAAGCTTGAGATTTCAAGGTCTTTTCATTTGAAGAGCTTTGAACTTGTGAGAGTTAGGCTTCCCAGTAATCACACTTTTGTAAAGCCCCTTTCCACACTGAAGCCAGAACCTGTGTAAGCAATAGTGTGGCATTCAAAACTTAGTCAGAAAATGTCTTGCTTCTATCTAGGTCTTTTGGAATGTTCACCCTTGGGAAGTTAACTACAATAAGAAGTCTACCTTGATTGAGACTTGTATATTCTAAGGAAGCCCAAGCTATCCAATGGAGAAGCTGCATGTTGAGAGAGATCCTGGTCAGCCCCATGCTGCTCTGGCCATTCACACTTACTGCACATGTGAGTGCAGAAGTCATCTTGAATGTCCAGTTCCATCAAACCTTCTATGAATCTAACCCCAGCTGCTTTAGACTGAAACCACATGAAAGACTTCAAGAGCCATGCATCCAAACCTAGCCAGTCCCAAACATAAGAGATAATCAACTGTGCTTTTAAGCCACTAAGTTTTGAGGTGGTCTATTACTTTCAACAAGTAATCAAAGTAGGATTTTTCTCTAAGTGAGATAGAAAGCCATTGGAAGATTCTGAGCTGAGAAATGACATGTTTTCAAGGACCACTCATTTATGCTATGTTGTGGAAAGACTACAGGAGCTGTTGGAGAGCAATAGCAGAAGTAGGAAGACTGTTTAGAAGGTTATTACTCTCTTTGCACTTATAACCATTAATCACAGTTTTAATTAACTAATTTATTTTGTAACCTTGTAATATATTTCTTTCTGCTACATTATAGCTTTATGAAAGTAGGGAACATGTGGATCTTAATCATTCACAAATCCTCAGTGTCTGGTAGATGACCAATAATAATTTACTGAAGGAAATTATAACGGTTTGAATGAGTGAATGAATGAATGAATGAATGAAATGAATGCTTTAGGTGCTTGACTAAATAAAGACTTTGTTCCTGGATGTTATTTGTGTTTTTGGTTCCTCATTGTTTTCTAATTTCCATTTCTGTTTTTTTTTTTAACTTAATGTCTGGTTTTAAAAATAAACACACAAATAATGCATGAAAATGAGACTTTGGTAAGCATTGACTGAAGAATTTGAATACAGAATAATTTTCACAGTTTTAAATCCAAATGCAGATATTTCAGGAAATGAGACAAAACTCTGCACTGACATACATATTTCTTTCTCATGAACAATTTAAAGTCTACAGCTTATTAATACATTTTCTATAATACTTTGTAGAATGAAACTGATCATGAATGAAATATCCTGCAAAATCAAAGGGATCAGCACTTTGGAAAATTACAACAGAATAAAAATTGGCTTATTCCCATATGGCAGATAAAGAGATCACTGCTAAGAGGACATAGAAGATAATATTCAAAAAAGAAGAAAGTTAAATATCCACATATCCAATCCCATCAGTTTCAAGAACTACCCACTTAACCACAATTTATCTTTGTCTTATTTTAAATTATTTGTAAATGATTTATTTTACTGTATATGGTTTTACATTTCCACATCTTCCCATCATTACTATAGGCCATTGTTTTACCTGAGCTTCAAGAAGTGATACCAGCGCTGTATTAAGATGAGCTTCAGGTGTCAATGACAGGATATTAAATCATGAGGTGTGGAAGAGTTAGCTTTACAGTAAGAACTTTCTCGTATCCACTTTCTTATTCTGTCTTCCCTATTTCTATATCCCCCAAATCTGTTCTAAGACATGTTCTCCTGTTTGCTGCCAGAAAATATTGGCAAGGTCCTATACCATTTTTAGTTAATAATCTCTTTCTTCTCAAAGAAGATACTGTACGTTCCTAGTTGGGCCAGGTGACATCTTCATAACATCACACTGGTCTAGTATGTCAATGACACCATACTATTCAGAAGCATAAGCAGAAACTGCCAAGTACTATGTACATGAGGGTTAGCCACATGTGGACCACAGTAGAGGAAATAAACCCTAAAAACATATAGGGTGCCTGCCACACTAGTGAAGTATTTAGCAGTCCTGTGATGTGGGGCATGATAGGACATTCTCTCTGTTCCAATTATCCATTGCTACATAATAAATCAATATAACACTTTGTGACTTAGAAAAACAAGAATTATTTATTTTGCTGATAAATCTGCAATTCAGCAGGAAATGGCCAAACTCACTTCTCTCTGCTCCATGCAGCATCAGCTGGGGCTGGAGGCTCACTCACAAAACCAGCAAGTTAAGGCCGGCTGGTACCTGTGAACTCAGTTAGAATTGTCAGCTGGAGACCTCAGTTCCTTTTTACAGGGACCTCTCCTCAGGACTTCTTGATATTTCTCACAACACAGCAACTAGGTTCCAAAAGTGAATGCCTCAAGAGCCCTGGACAGAAGCTACAAATATCACTTGACCGCAAAAGCTCTGGAAAGTTAGTTTTGCTGAATTATATTCATACAGTAAGTAATTAAGGCCAACCCAAATTCAGGGGAAAGGGAATTGGATTCAACCTTTCAATGAAAGGAATAGCAAAATAAAATTACAGCTATCTTTTAGCTACCGTGTCATCCACAGGAAATGGTAAATTACTGCACTTTGAAAATTCTACAACTAAAATAGCAATAAAGCTGTTAGAAGACCTCTTCGGATTTTGGGAATAGCACATTCTACACCTTGAAGGACTGCTCCATCTCATTTATTGAATGGCCTGAAGAGATGTAAGTTTAGAGGGGAGCCCAGAGCAAAAAAGTTCAGAGTACAGCACAAGTACTGGGTCCATATGACCTTGTCACTTGGGCTATATGACCCAGCAGATCTCCTGGTTCTACAGTTATGAGTGGTAGAAAAGAACCCATGCACAGTTTTTGGTAAGCCTTATAGGAGAATTATAGCAGACACCTCCAAGATGCTGGGGCAAGGCTGTCTGCAGCAGAGGTCTAATCAGGTTTAGCAAAGTAGCTACTGGTATGACACTTGGCCCTAAGACTGGTTTCTTGACTATGGGACATAAAATAATTATGCAACTACCACCATCTTTCATAAGCTGGTTATTGTTGGTTCAACCAAATTATATGATTGAAATGGTATATTCAAAGTGGATCATGAGCAGTGTCTAAGGGCAGAAGATTCTCTTATTACTTGTGTTGTATGGACACTAATCCCTGAGCTTACTCCTGTATCTTCAGAAGGTTCTTTACAAACAGCTGGTAGAGCAGGGGGAAAACCCAGGCCTGGTTCATGAATGGATCACAATAGTTGCAGTGAATAAAAAACAAACAGTTATATTACACTGCCATTTCTCTCAAGGAGACAATGGTGAGGAGAAATCTCCCAAGTTTGCAGATCTTTAAGCAGGTCACCTGGACAGATGACTCATCAAGAGGAGTTCAGCCAGCCTCTTTGTTCATACACTCCAGTGCTTATACATTGGGCCCAAGGATGAAACAGCCATGGTGACATAATACATGAGCTCCCAGCAAGGACTCTCTCTTGCTAAGGTGGTACTAGGTATCACTGTTATTGAATGTCAAACCAGTTGAAAGCAGAGACCAATGTGGAGTCCTTGTTGCTATATCATCCATCAAGGAGACCAACTAGCCACTTGGTAGCAAGTTGAAAATATCAGACCAGTTCTATCTTCAAGGGAGTAGTGATTTGTTCTTACCTGTTATGGGCATAGAACTGCCTTTCTTTCCCATAGCATCTTGGACAGCATCACTGTTAAAGGACTTATAGAGTGTCTGTTACATCACCATAAAATATCCAAAATCTCTCCTTGGATCAAGGGTTCTACTTTAAAGAAAAGGAGGGATAACAATGGTAAATAAGTGTATGCTGTTTCTACCATTTCATACATTATGTGGCTTTCTAAGGTCAGAGATAAGGCAACAACAGCTTGAGGATGACCCTTTTGGCTTTAGGACATTGTCTTTCAAGGTGAAGTATATTATTTGAACCAGTGACTATTATGTAGGACTGTGTGCTTAACAGCTAGGAAACACGAGTCCAGGACGAAAGTGGTAGGATTAGGATTGGTCCTTATCATCATCATTCCCAGTTACCCACATGAAGAATTGGTGATTTCCATGCCTGCAAACCTGAGGCTCTTCTGGACTGAAGATCCTAGTTCTTGGAGTGGAGAGGGAAGAGGAATGTATTCTATCAGCATCTTTGGTAAGAGTTCTCACCCCTGAGAGATAGCAGCTCAATAAATATTTGCTGGTTGAGAAAGTAAGTATGTGTGTGTTGGGGGGGGAGGATTTTTTCTGTGCTCTGCCTATGTCTTCCATGCCCTTGTATTCTTTTACCTGAGCTTTTTAAGGCTCTCCTGTCCTTGGCTCTCTGAACCTGTCTTTTGGAATTTGTTTTAGTTCTCTGCTTGTAGATGAGGTTTGGTACTCTTTCTCTTACTGATGCTGAAGTTGTGGGCTATATGTAGTTTTATTTGCTGTCTTTGCTGATTTCATGTTTATTTATTTCTTTGTTTTGTTTATTCCAGGGAGTGTGATGGAGTATTGTAATCAGATCATCACATTATCCTCCAAACCTAGAGGCTTTCTTCAAGTACGTATTTATAAATTTCTTCAAACTATCTGTGGGGAATATATTACACAAAAAGGACAAACAATTCTACCGTTAAATTGTTTGTTCAAAATATTTAAGATTGTATGTTGCTTTTACAATTATAATTCAAAACAGATATTTTATAGATGTTTAACAATAACAATTTAAATTAAACATAATTTTTTGTTTCCCTAGCCATAAAGTTTTATCTTTTGCTAGGTCTATAAAATTATTCATTTTAACAACCACAATGGGATTTCATTTGATTGATCTTTTACTAGTATTTCTGTAACTATCACATCAGGTGACATAAAATGTAACCTAATATAATCTATTTTTTTATTTCACTGCTTGAGGGAATCACATCTTATTTTAAAGTTTTTAACCATCACTCAATACAAAGTAGTATATTAGGAGCCTCAACTGGTTTCCTATTGCCTATTAAGAATTAAAACAAATTGAAAGAAAGTCTGAGTTTATTTTCACCTGATGTTATTGTGCCAACATTTGTTTTCACATAATACAAACAAGGAATTCATGAAAACAATGATTCAACAAGCAATTAATTATATATTCCATTGTTATACCTCTTGTATTGTTCTTTAGAGTTGGTGAGTTATACTCAAATCCCAGCTCTGATATTTAATAGCTGTATGATCTTGATGAGTTATTTATCTTCTCTGACACTCAATTATCTTATTTGTAAAAATGACAATATTAATCCTAGAGGCTATTTTAAGGAGTGAATTTAGATGAGTAAGTGAAAGTATTTAACATGTTGCCAGTGGTAGGCCTTAATAAATATTTAGTTGTTTCTTCCTATTTAACTGCCTATCATCTTTCTTGTTTTTCCAACTTTCCTCCTTACTTGTGTTATTTAAATTTTACATTAATTATGGAGGTATATATAATATACCACTCATACACATATATATCAGTCCAAATTTAATATCATTTTGATATTTTGTCCTTTCCCTGGAGGGCAATGACACATACACTATTTTTAAAAATAGTATACTACATGCTATATGGAATGTAACTTTTATGCATCTCCTCCTGGAGCACCAAATCTTGAAGGAAAAAATAATATATCACTATAAAAATATGCTTTTATTTTTAGTTTATCTCTGTATTAATTTGCTAGGGCTTCCATGACAGGTACCACAGACTAGGTAGCTTAAACAATAGAAATTTATTTTCACAATTTTTGAGGCTAGAAACCCAAGATCAAGGTGTCAGCAGGGTTGGTTTCTTTGGAGGGCCATAAAGGGTGTGTTATCTCCTTGTTTTACAGATGGCCATCTTCTTGTATCTTCACATGGTCTCTCCCCCCATATATCTGTGACCAAATTTTCTCTTCTTATAAGGACACCAGTTTCATTGACCTAATGCCTACCCTAATGACCTCATTTTAACTTAATCTCCTCTGTAAAAAACCTATCTCCAAATACAGCCACATTCTAAGATACTTGTGGTTATAACTTCAACATAATTTTTTTTTTTTGGCCCATAATGACTCCTCAGAGGCCCCAGAAGCCCTTTTCTAGCCCATCAGTCAACTCCCCCCCATTCCTAAAATACAATTCCAACCATCCTCAATGTCCAAAAACTAACAGAGAACAATTAATCTATCAGATGCTAACTTTGTCAACATTCCTATCTACAAATTCATCTAAATCCAAATCCACTCTCCCTTATTTCTCCCATTCTCAAAAACATTGCCTCCCTTCAGCTCGTTCTTCTTCCTGTTCTCATGATCTGATCTTTTGCCCACTCATGTCAAAACTTGCTCCATCGACAGTCCTTTTCTTATGTCTGCCACTTCTTCCCACTTCCTGGAGCTTGATCACTTTTCTTTACATACGGCACCCAGGCTCCTCCACCCTGTAATTCTGTCACTCTTCTGTTCAAAGCAAAGCACCTGAAAAGAACAGCCCACACTTATGGACTACAAAACAGTCTGTGCTTATTAACCACATTCCCTCTTCCCAGCCACACTCAATTTTTAGTGCACTGTGGAACTTCTACCACAATTTCTCCACTGATAACCTCTCTAGTAAGTTTACCAACGATACCTACATACAAGTTCAATGAGTTGTTCAGTGACGTCATCTAGCTTTATCAGCCTTTGACATCTGATAACATTGGTAATTCTTTTTCCTCACAATGCCTTTTGGTAACTCCTTTTCCACTTAAAAGAAATTCAGTCTATCTTCAAAAGTTTCGATCTTAGCCCTTCTCTTTCTCTATTGAAAAAAATATACCTGCAACCATAGATCCTTTTTTTTTATTTGATCCTCTAATATATTTCTTCATTCCATACATTTTTTTTCTGGTTTCTAGAATCACATACTGAACTACCTACTTTGAAAATTATGTATTGTAAAGGAACCTAAGTGTTAAAGGGCTAAAGTGTTTACCTGTAAATCTGCTTATCCTCGGATCCTTTTTATGGTAAACCCAACTCAATCTACCTAGTTTAACAAATCAGATATGAGATATGCTGACTTTTTCTTTGTCAAAACTTTAAATTCTACGAGTGATTAATGTTCATCATATTTGCCACATCTTTCCACCCCCACGACTACCATGTTAGTTCGAAACCTCGTTATACCAAAGTAGGACTGAAGCAGTGCTTACCTAACTGCTTTCCAAGTTTTGGTTTTTACTTTATCTTCCATGTGGTAGACAGATATTTTCTAAAATAAAAAAACTTGGGGCGCCTGGGTGGCTCAGTCGTTAAGCGTCTGCCTTCAGCTCAGGTCATGATCTCAGAGTCCTGGGATCGAGCCCCGCATCGGGCTCCTCGCTCTGCGGGAAGCCTGCTTTTCCCTCTCCCACTCCCCCTGCCTGTGTTCCCTCTCTCGCTGTGTCTATCTCTGTCAAATGAATAAATAAAATCTTTAAAAAAATAAAATAAAATAAAATAAAAAAACGTGTTCATGTCACACTTATTTAAAGTGTTTTATTGGCGCCTAAAGCTTATAAGATATAGTATAAAATGAAAGTCTGGTAGAGAAGACCTTGATAATATTGTTTTTAAGTGTATCTCTGGTTATGTCTCTACATTCTCTATACTTCTATGATCTCTGTAGTTCTGTAGGGGACATTAGTTTGATATTAATGAACCTCCATTAATGCTACTCCTTATGCTAGAATAGCTTCTCTGAGGCCCCACTTTTTCCTTGGATCCTTCAAGATTCCTAAACGTTATATCTCTTATGAAGAATTTCTACCATGCACATACCTTACCTTCCTCCCCAGGGAAGACTAACTATACTGTTCCTTTTCATCATCATTTATCTTTTCAAAGTATCACCTCTAACTTTGGCATACATGTTGTCAATCTATTAAACAGCAGTCCTTGAGGTTAGGGATCATGCATTACTTAATAATTATAACTTTGTTTTATGGTGCCTGTCACATAATGGATGCTCAATGAATATTTGTTGAATATGTTGAATTAAAAGATCTTTGTGGGCATTAATTCCAAATGTCTGTATAATGAAGGAGTCCCTTTTACAATATTTCACAAAGACGTTGATTCATCCAGTGTTTGAAAAGTTATATATCTCATTTCTTTTGATTTTATTTCATTATGTCACTTAAAAAAATATTTATCAAAGACCAATCTACTGGTGTGCATTTGGGTTATAAATTGCATAGGAAATCAGTTTATCAATCATAATTAAATAACATGTCCTATTTTAAAAAAATTAAAGATTGTAGTTTAATATAGGTTAACCAACATGGTAATGCAATTATCAGTAGTAGTAAGTACATTATAGTTTTCAGTTTAAGATATTATCATCCATGACCCTCTACATAGGGAATTCACAACTGGGGTATCATGTGCACGCCTAAATATCTTAGAAAAGAAATATTGATGAACTAGAGCTCTAGGAAGAGGGTTTTTGGAGTTGAGAGGCAAGTAGAAACCATACATGGTAGAAATGTAATATATACATATTTAACTTATATTTTCCTTCCCCTTAACTTATATTCACCTTCCCCAAAGATGTCACTTCACTCATTTCTTTAATCCTTACAAGAAGAAACAAGCATTAGATGTATTAAGCCTAGAGAAACTTGGTATTAAAACAGAATGGCATAAGCCCTATAGGCAATTCAGAATACTTTAGAATTTTTAGAATTTTTCATTCATTTTCCATTCACCACTGTGGATTTGTTAGTCACATATGAGATAAAATAGCTTGATTCACAGACAGCTACATGTAGACTTTGCTTTTGTTGTTTTTGTCATAGTTTTCCAATACAATATTGCATGCATTAAACAATGTATCCATGTTATATGGATGGTGAAAGGGATTTCAAATGTAATTTTTATTTTAATTATGTTCATTTCCACCATTCTTGCTACCTTCTCAATCTAAACTACCATGCAAGCTGTAATATGAGAAATTCTTGAGAATCTTGTTAGTTAAAACTGGAGAAGAGATGAGTTGAAAGGAAAATGATAAATGTATTCAAATACTTAAAGAATATCAAATCATGCTCTGGAGAGTGGGGAATAAGAATTTGAACAATTGTGAAAGTCACAAGGAGACACATTTCTACTTTACAGGAAGAAAATGAGTTAACAAGACAAGACTTAACCTTGCTTTAGTGGTGGAACTGAGCTAGATATATATACATAGTTACATACACAGAGTTAACATTATATATATTATATACTTACACACATTATATAAATATGTATAATACTATATATAATATTACATATGTATACCTTTATTCATTTATTCATTCATTCATTCATTCATTCATTCACTCATTCTCTGGATCCAATACCCACCACTATCAATCTTCTCCTTTCTTTCTTTTTTTTTTTTTTAGGATTCTATTTATTTATTTGACACAGAGAGAGAGAGCACGAATAGGAGAACAGACAGTGAAATAAGAATGAGATCAGAGTATCCCCTGGCTCCCACCTAGGAGTGAGAAGGGGATGGCATCATCTTTCAGTCGAAGTTTGCAGTTACTATCGGGCAGCTCTCTCTGCATAGGCCTCTGTGCCTCTTCTTCCAGTTACTTTTCCCTCTCCTTACCACTTAGGCCTTGGGAGGTCTCCTCTACTATGGTCCAAGCCCAAGGATATTGTGTTATTGAGCATGATTTTTCTACACCCTCCCACTGCTTATAAATAGTCCCCTATTTAAATCTTTTCAGACTATCCCAATTTGTATATGACATCTGTTTTCTGCTGTGACATTGATTGATATAGGATCCCTTTGAAAATTTTACGAATGCTAAGAACTTCACTTCCAGAAAAAAAAAAAAAAAAATATATATATATATATATATATAATTACAATTCTCTATTTCTCTGTTCATGAACCCAACCAAAACTGTGTATTCACAAATATAAAAAAGAACTAAGGTAACATTTTGCAGCATTAAACAGAGAGATGGTGTGTCCACTCAATTTCACCAAACAAGGAAATTAATATCAACTCATAGATAATATCAACTAATCTAACAACCGTACAAAATACAGATTTCTTCTGAATATCTGGTGGGTGAATCATTGTCCACATGAAAAGCAGAAGATAAAATGTAATTCTCTCAATTCTTTTGACCTTGGCTGACATTTCTGACCTTTCCAGCCGCTAAATGACTTCTGTTATAGTTGGAAAGTTCTTTTGCCACGGTTTTTCAAAGACCATTTATGATCTTTTGACAAGTGTAAATTTGATTCCATAGATTCTACTATAATAAAATGTCAACTTTACTTTTTTGGGCTGTATTTTTAGAATACATATTCATCACTTGATATTATCTCCTCATATCCATGCAGCAGATAGAATACTAATAGCACAATGCGTGAGCAGAGGCTTCCGATTAATCTGGAGCTTGAAGAATGCAGGAGAACATTTCTAGACAGCATCAGAATGGAAGGCGTCCTTGCCTTGCCACTCACAGTGATTGCTAAAGGAATGCGCTATTGTTAACGGGGCTCCCATGAGAGGAAAAGCAGCTTTAGTGTCATTATAAGAGTCTGTTCTCAAGTACTGAGAATAAATGCTAAGACAGGGAAGCCAATGGCTAATGAAATGCTCACCCTTAACCAGGGCAGGCCTACAGTAAAATTACGAAGCAAGTGGACTTGGTCTTTTACTTCTTGCCGTATCTCCTATGGAGATCTAAGATATTCTTTGTTGACACTTTTTAAATTCTCCCTTTGAACAAATATTTGTTTTGTCTGTGCTGCCCTTTCAAAGCTTATTTCTTTAGCATTAAACTTATCTTTGGGTATCAGCTGGTAAAAGATTAATGAGTATATTTACATTTTGATAAAGATTTTTAAGGTACCTGTCCTTGACATGCCCCAAAAATATTTATTGATAAAATGTTAGAATTTCAAAGAAATGACATCCTATAGAATGTTATCTACTACAGGCCTTGCATGTCTGGTTTCACAGCCAAGCATTTCTTCATGTATCATTCTATTTCTTTAATTCTCTGGGACATTAGAAGCTGTCCTTGAACCCTGCTCCGTCCCCACCCCACTTCATCACACAGCTCAGGTTAACTTTAAAACAGTCCACAAGACATATTTGAAAAGCTGTAAGGAAGATTTCAAGGAAAAACCCTAGTAACGATATTTAAATTTTAAAAAGTTAAAGCTACATTTTAGGAAAGCAAAGAAAACTAGTTGGCAAACTGTCCCCATCCTACAGAAAGATGTTAGGTAGTAATGCTTAACTGTGGATTCTATCCTGTAATCCCGCAAAATTTATACTGATTGTGCTAGCAAATTTCTTCTTCCTCCTGGAAAAATCCAAAGAAGTCAAGGTTCTGAAAGAAGGAGTTTTGAGAAAGGTTTTATTAATCATGACTTTGAATAATTTATTCAAAATTCAAGTATGTTTTTAGCCAGACACTGAGCTAGGTGTTATAGGAAGAAGGAGAATATCTAGCATGTGCCCAATCTGGAAAAATGTACTTGTACTCAGCAATAGATTAGAAAGAACTATAAATTACTCTAGAGTAATGTAATTCATTTCAAGTATCTCAAGATTGCGCAAAGTGCTATCAGATTTCAAAGGAGGAAATGAGGGAACATTCAGAGGAAAGAGATCAATACAAAACTACATTTTTCTATTCATTAAAAACCCTCTAATTATATACACTTCAAAACAAGACACATATGCTGTGTTCAAACAAAATCAGCCATTTTAATTCTCATTGTAATTTTCACAGGTGTTATTTTTTTCTTATATTATCAGTAGATTTAACTAGTAAAATGATTGACTTCTGTCTGCCACACATTCACCCAGCAAACTCATTTATTTCATATGATTCATAAGAATCCCTAAAATAGGAGTTGTACCACTCATGAAATTGCTAAATACACATGAACACGGAAATGTTATTAGTCAGATAAATCCTGATTTGAGAGGTAAAATGAAAATATTATTTTATTCCGGTTCTTTCAGCCTAATATTATTTTCTAAATTCAATCTGGATGGAGTTTCTTTGGCATTTGCTATGAAGATAAATCATGAGCTTGAGAATCATTAAAATAAAGTCCTAGAGCACTTTGAATATTAATTTTCATGATGTTTTCACAGTGCTACATGTTTGTTTCCTGAGTAGTTTTAACTCACTTTCTTTGCAAAGTGGTTTAAGGCATTAAGAGGGAGGCTTGTGGAGGCTGGTCAGCCTGCCTGCTTCTGCCTTAGGCTGTAGGAGGAAGGAGCAATTCTTCTGAGTATTCAGTCATATTCAAAACACTTGTCAAAACTGACAGAAAACAGAAAAACTAAGGGACTGAACACCAGAAGGGCTGTTATTGACTCATTCCTCCTCCCAATACCTATCCTACTGGACAAATGCCTCACCATCTCTGTATATCAGTTCTCGCATTTGTATATGGGAGTGAAGGTACCATCTTTATGTGCTTTTTATTAGATTGTTTTGAGAATAATGTGATAATGGGAAAATGCTGTACAAAAAGTAGACATGTAATGAGGACAAGGAGGACATGTAAGAAATGTTACTATTGCTTTCCAGAAATATATTTTTGCTTCATTTAGAAGTTCAGAAATAGGCAATATTCAGTGTAAGTATGAAAACAACTTTTAAGAAAACATGGCATGACTAGAAATCTGTTTCTAAGGCAGTGCAGGAAAATTAGTTTGGCGATTTCCAAGTCTAAGAATTTTTATGGCCACAAGAAAACAAATGCTTTTACCTAAACGAGATGAACTCCAAAATAGAACAAATAATCCAGAAGGCCCTCTTTGGGCAAATGGAGACTGGATTTAATCCCAGAGATCAACTTCTGTTCCAGAGGTTAGAGGAAGGACTCAGTTTAAATATGTGTCCAAGAAAACAGGTTAAGGAAAAAGGTAAGGGAAAAATTTCTCCTTGCTCTTCATAAAAGGATAAAAATTATTTTCATTTACCCTTTTACCTTATAAATTGGGAAACTGAATTGCCCACCTTCCAGGCTCCTCTCCCTTCCCCAGGGCCCTCCTTCCTGAGTCCTTGATGTTTCTAGTAAATATTATTTATCACAGAATTTTGCTATTTTGTATAACTTTAGGTATCTAAGAGGAGATCAATCAATGTTTGGTGAATCAAGTTAATCACAATTCAATCACCATAGCTCAAAAAGTTGTGATTCCGTAATTCTTCTCATTGTAGATTTCAGTGACGAAAGAGCCAATCTAAAACAAAACACAGCTGAAACTAAGACAAATATCACAGATACTAATGACAGCAATGTGGAATTACCATTATAGAAGATCACAAAATCATGTGGCAAGATAACTGATAAAAAATAAGCGAATTGGGTTTGTATAATTGGTATAGGTCCCAATAAAATATGCTTTTCTCTTACCAATATTTTGGATTTGGACAGCTTTGGTTCAAATCCTGGTGCTGTGACTTTTATGTGTGTATAATCTTGGACAGCTTTCTTAGCATCAATTATGTCTACCTTATAGAAGTGTTTGAAGATTAAAGAAAGAATGTAAGTAGAAGATTAAAAAAAGAATGTAAGTAAAGTGCTTAGCATAATACCTGGAACTTCAGGATGAGGAAAATTGGGGGCTAGGTCTAAAAAGTTTTGATTGGAATTCCTTAGCTAGAAATGGAGGACTCTCCAAACGAAATAGATCAGATGAGAAAAGACATATGATGTTTGTTTCATCTTGGAATATTTAGAACAGTGGTTTTCGAACCTATCAAATATCAGAATCAACCGAGTATCTTTTTGTAAAAAAAATTTGATTTTGTTCCTACTCTCAAACATAGGATTCAAAATTCAGCAGCTTGGATATTCTGATCATTGACTACATTTGGGAACCAATAGTGTAGAGTCTGTGTTAAGTTCCCTTTTAAAATCAAAAATTCAACTTATGGCCACAATCTTCTATTCCTTTCCAAACTCATTATTAATAACATCAGTCTCCCCATAACTACTTTTTCTCCCAATCTGACATCCTCTTTCTTCACGACTTTTTCTTGTTATACTGCTGCATACTTTATGGCTTTGACTTCTCTTTTCTGTATTCTCAATGCCCTTGTCCATGTATCGTGGTGCTTTTCCCAGAATACCCTGGGTCATGAGTCAGACTGCCTTCTCTTCTTTTATACCCAAACTGTAGGACATACTGCAGAAACTAAGACTTTGACCAAATTGATATCACCACAAATTTATGACCACCTCTTTAACTGGGCCATTAATATTGCTAAGAACAATTATATTTTAATATTCCTTGATAGGTGCCCTTCACCATCCTCAGAAGTAACAAATCATCCTCTCCCAACAAATAAAATTACCAACAAATTCACAGTGAAAATTGATGCTTAACAGAGTGCCATTAGCTTTAAATCCCACACCTATAAGAATACCATGTATATTTATTTCTATATATTTACTTCTTTCCTCAGTAGTCTGAAAGGAAAATTATTTTTTGCATTCAAAGATAATGCATCAAGCAATTCTACGAATCTTATCCTATCTCCTCAGGGAAGCTGATCCTTCAATTACTCACTCTTTCCCCCTTGTGATTTCCACATCAAAGTGTCTGCTAGCTCCCTCTATATAAACTGTAAATGCATCCTTTCTATCTTTAAAAAATCATTCTCTATAAACCTAAGGATATTTTGACGAATTAAAGAATTCATAATGAAGCACAAATAAGGACATACATAAAAATGTAAGTATAAATGTAGTTTCTAATAATTTTAGAGGATGTGTGGAATTATAAACATAAAGATAAAGTTGAAGATAAGGGAATCTTGGTCATTGCTGACACCAGGATACACTACAGAAAGCCTGTCCTTACTAGATTTGTAATTACTGAACTATCACATAAGTAAGCCACTTTTCTTTCCTGGAATTCACTGCTGAATTGAATCCTGCTTAATATACAGATCTCAATGTGTCTACCCTTACCATGTTTTTAACATGTTTACTTTCTTTTTCTTTTTCTTCTTGTACTTAATGCAATAAGGCTTTCATCGACATCACTCCACCAAAATGGTTCTGGCTAATGACCTACAGACAAATTACAGGGTTTGTTTTAACTGATGTCTCTATGACATTTAATATTTGTTTGGCTTTCTGTTTGAGTAGCTTCCTAACTTCATTAATTCATTCAAGAGATATTTATTTATGTTTTAAGCATTATTTTGTGCTAAGTTTGAATATATAATGATTAAAATTTTGTTTTGCTTCCAGGGTTTCGGGGTGGGCAAAATGGACGAAAGTGGTCAAAAGGTACAAGCAGCCAATTATACGATAAGTAAGTCCTAGGGGTATAAGTACAATGTGATAACTACAGTTAACAATACTGTATTGAATATTTGAAGGTTGATAAGAGAATGGATCTTAAAAGTTCTCATCTCCGGGGGAAAATATATAACTATGTGTGGTAATGGGTGTTAACTAAATTTATTGTGGTAAACATTTCTCAATATATACATATACCAAATCATTATGCTGTACCTCTAAAATTAATTCAATGTTATATGTCAATTATATCTCAATTAAAAATAAATATCAGTAGAGAGAGCCCCTCCTATATCCCTTTGATAGGACCAATGATAATTAAAATTGACAATGTGATTGTGCCTATCATGGTCACACTATTTATATCAAACCATTGTGATTTTTACTTGTATGAAAAGCTTGTGAATTCTGCAGCTAGTAGATTGTACGATGGAAAAATATTTTTTTAAGATTTATTTATTTGAGGGGCGCCTGGGTGGCTCAGTCGGTTAAGCGGCTGCCTTCGGCTCAGGTCATGATCCCAGGGTCCTGGGATCGAGTCCTGCATCGGGCTCCTTGCTCAGCAGAGAGCCTGCTTCTCCCTCTGCCTGCCTGCCACTCCCCCTGCTTATGCTCTCTCTCTCACTCTCTCTGTGTCAAATAAATAAATAAAATCTTTAAAAAAAAAAAAGATTTATTTATTTGAGAGAGAGAATGCATATGTGTAAGTGGAGGAGGGGTAGAGGGAAAGGGAAAGAGAGAATCTGAAGCAGACTCCCTGCTGAACGCAGAACCTGATCCCACGACCCTCGAGATCATGACCTGAGCTGAAACCAAGAGTCAGACCAATTGAGCCACCCACGTGCCCCACTGATGGAAAAAGATTTTGAAGTTATAAGAAGATTTGGCTCTCTCACTAGCTCTGTGATCCTAAATGAGCTATGTACTCCGAGGGAGGTTTCTGAGAGCGCATGAGATTCCAGTGAGAATAAAATGATATAATATACTAATGCCCTTTGCAGAGTAATACACATATAGTGCTGAAACCAATAATTCAAATCCATTAAGTTACCAAATCAGAAGACAACTTCTCATTCTCTTACATACTTTGTCTTTGGTACCTGATGCACAAACATTCATAACTACTCCAGACAAACTTGCCTGAGTTGGGCAGTTTCTAAAATAAAAAAGAATTAGGTGGTGGGTATGTTCAGGCTCCTAGCATGGCTTCCTCTGGACTCTGCAGACCAAAACCCACCCTGGGTATGATTGTTCTGAATGGTTGCAATGAGGATAAAAATAATTTTAAAAGAATAAATTCTTCTGCTTATGAAGCTTGCGCTCTAGTGAGAAATAGACATATTAGCCAGCCAAACACTAGCAATAGAAAGAAAATGGTGACTTTTATAAAGATGAACTGGTATGAAAATTGTGCTTTTGCTATAAGCACATGGAAATCTAGACAAAATATGTGAAAATCTTTTCATATATTGCACACCTGGCCATGCAGGACTCTAATTCCTGAGACAAATGAGGTGAGCTTCATGGCTATATCAACTTACTGTCTGGAGTCAGGTTCCCAGCTTTAGTACAGGGAGGAGGAACTCAAACAGAGGTTGACCATCTTCATAGACTGAGGAGAAAGGAATTGGAGTTAGAAATTGGGGCGGGGGGGCAGGTTGAGCTGCTAGAATTTGTGTAGTAGAGTACTGAAGAGGAAGGTGCTGCACAGGGCGGGTATTCCAGAGTTATACAAAGGTGATCCCCTCAAACCTACAGCTGACTAATCTGTATATGCATGGGGTACTTATGTCCTATGCCACGGTGCCCCCAAAAAATCTCTTCCCCAAACATACACCTATATTTTATGCTTTAACTCACAGGAAATAGTGCTTTAATTTATGTGTACTTTAATTCCAAACAATGTGTTTTTCCTCCTGTGAGGTAGAGCTTATAGAAAGCCATGTTTTTCACTCATTGCCCCACCAAGTAGTATTTCTGAAATGATTATCTGACACGTTGCTTCCTCAAATGGTCCCTTATCCTTTTGACAATTAAAATCAAACTTCGTTAGCAAAATAAAGTCTTTCATGACTGTCCCTATACTTTCATCTCTTATTCCATCTTTCTTGTGCTCTAAAATCTAGCTATAAGTACCTCCTTGTTTCATTGAATGGATCTCGATTCGTTTTATTAGCAGTAGTCAAACACTGAAAACAACTAATGTTCATCAACAGGTGAATGAATAAACAAATTGAGATATATTCATACAAATGACCTATTGCTCAGAAATAAAAAGGCACAAACTACTGATTTGCACAAGGACATGGATGAGCTCAAAAACATGAGTGAAAGAAGCCAGAAACAAAAGAGTAACAACTATATAATTCCACTCTAGCAGGCTTGGGGATCTGCACAAATCACCTAAACTAATAGAGGTCAGACTAGAAGTTGCCTCTACTCAGTGGGAGAGATTTGTTGGAAAGGAGCAAGGACTTTTTCTAGGAAGATCAAAATATTCTATATCTTGATTGAGTATGGGTTACATGGATGTAATCATTTATCAAGACTCATCGAATTGTACATTTAGAATGTGCACTTGTGCACTTCACTGCACATAAATTAAATCTTAATTTAGGAAGAAAATTGAGAGATCTCAGATTAGAAAAAAAGTAATGGCCTAAGAAAAGTAATAAGAATAGCTGACTTTTCCCGAACACTTGTTCTGTGCTAAAACCATTACTATTCTCTTATTGAACTGAATCTTCCTTTGCTGATGCATTTAGGTTGGTGGCATCTCATATAAAGTGCTCAGGCGATAATAGCTATTATTATAAATGTATAAAATATGTGGAAATACTTTGAGGATAAGGGTGTTATAATACAAACTTCAGGGTTGTTGGTCACAAAATAAAACTTTTCTTACTCTTTTATATCCAAAGGGGATAATATAATTGCAATGATACTATAATATCCTTTATAGAATTTGTTTTCATAGCATGCTGGGGTTTCTTCCCCCAATTTTTATCTGTGGTACTTCAATTTCTGATAGCTACTAAAAACTTGAGATGTACTTTTACTTGCAACAGTAAAATGGAAAACCAACTAAAACTGAAGAGGTCAGGACAGTTGAACCAATTTGACTAGCTTTTATAAAAAGTTTAAAGAAATAATCTTCTGAGGCTGGGAATGCCTTTTTCTCTAGAAATGAAAAAGGCATCATAAAAGGACATTTACTGGGCTCATAAAATTCAAATGAATATATTATTACCAAGTTTCATAATATTAAAAGACAGATGATGGAAGGAGAAATAAAATACATGAAAGCAAATGGAAATTGATCATCAAAAAGCCAGAAATAAGAACCCTAAAAAATTCACTGGTAAACCAATTAGAATTTTATTACAGTTCAAATGATTACCATAAAACCCAATATAATTTAATATGAGATTTCATTTTTCTATTTTCCCAAGCAAATGACAGAACTTAGCCACGTCTACTTAAAATTCTTGTCATTTATCAAGTGTCTGGTAACCTAAAATAAATGAAACTCTGAAATGGTTATATGATATAGTTATTCAATAAGATTCTGGTTAATTTGACTAAATTTATGTGCCCTTTATTCATTTTTTATCTAGCAACAAAAATGAACAAAAAGCTATCTTTTCTAGCTCAAATGCTAATCATCATTTGTTCTATGCTCACATCTACTTTGTAATCACTTCAGTGCTATAAAATGAAAGCAGAAGCCAAGTGAAGTTGTCATTGCTTCTTTGACCAATATTAACTATGAAGTAGTCTAAGACACTGCAACTACCCATAAAATCATGCCTTCAGGTAGGCTACCAACCAACAAAATAATTTCTTTTCTTTTCCATCAGCAGCCCTTTGTCATTTAAGTGCTGCTAAAGGAGCAATCACTTTTTTTAAGTACGTGGCTACAGAGTTATTCTACACCTTACCACACTCTCTGATATTTTTTTAAGTAATGCAATAACAGGGCTATTTCTTTTATTAATTCTCTTCATGAAATTAAAGCTTATTCAATATAACAACAAGAAAATAAAGAAGAACTTTTTAAAATTAAATAGACTTCACTTTTAGAGCAATTTTAGGTTTATAAAAGCACTGAAAAGAAAGTACAGTTTCCATATAGTCCCTTTTCTCCCCCCCCCCCAGTTTCCCCTTTTATTAACATCTTGCATTAGTGTGTTACATTTGTTACAATTGATGAACAAATATTTATACACTCATATTAACTAAGTTCATAGTTTATATTAGGCCTCACCTTGTGAATGCATACTGTTTTCTATTCATCATTACAATATTATACAAAATAGTTTCACTGCCTTAAAAATCTCCTGTACCTCACCTATTCGTCTTTCTCCCTACCCCGGGGCAACCACTGATCTTTTTACTCTCTCTACAGTTTTGCTTTGTCTATAAAGTCATATAGTGGGAATCATATAGTATGTAGCCTTTTCAGACTGGCTTCTTTCACTTAGCAATATGCATTTAAAGTTCCTCTGTGTCTTGACAGCTCATTTTTTTATTTTTTTTTATTTTTTTATTTTTTTTATTTATTGGAGAGAGAGAGTGAGAGAGAGAGAGAGCACAAGAGGGGGAGTGGGAGAGGGAGAAGCAGACTCCCTGCCGAGCAGGGAGCCCGATGCGGGACTCGATCCCGGGACTCCAGGATCATGACCTGAGCCGAAGGCAGTCGCTTAACCAACGGAGCCACCCAGGCGCCCGACAGCTCATTTTTTTAATCACTGAAAGATATTCCATTAAATGGATTACCACAGTTCATCCATTCACTTACTAAAGGATATTTTGGTTGCTTCTAAGTTTTGGTAATTATGAATAAAGCACTATAAACATTTGTGTGAAAGTTTTTATGTGAACATAAATTTTTAACTAAATGCCAGGGAGCACAATTGTGGGATTGTATGGCAAGGTTGTCTTTAGTTTTGGAAGAAACTTTCAAGGTGTCTTTCCACAGTGACTGTACCACTGTGTGTTCCCACCAAAAATGAATGAATTCTTGTTACTCCACATCCCCATAAGCATTTGGTGTCATCAGTGCTTTGGATTTTTGCCATTTATTGGATGTAATGGTATCTTGTTTTTTTGTTGTTTTTTTTTTGTTTTTGTTTTGTTTTGTTTTTGCAACTGCCTAATGACATATGGTGTTAAGCATCTTTTCATGTGCTTATTTGCACCAGGGAGTTCACTGGTTAACTACCAAATGATGTAAAGTAGAATGACACCATTTCTCTACAATCTGTTTCAGAAAATAGAAGCAGAGGGAATATTCCCTAATTCTTTCTATGACTCCAGCATTATCCTCATACAAAACAGGCAAAAACACCATAACAAAGGAATGCTGGAGACCAATATCTCTCATGAACATAAATTGAAAAATTCTCAATGAAGCATTAACAAGCTGAATCCAACCATGTATAAAAAGAATTATGTACTACAACCAAGTGAGATTTATTTCAGGTATCCAAGGCTGGTTCAACATTCAAAAATCAATTACCGCAATCCATCGTATCAACGGGCTAAACAAGAGAAATCATATAACCATATCAATAGAGGCAGAGAAAGCATTTTCTGATGTTCCAACCTATTCATGATGCAAACTCTCAGCAAACTAGGCCATGTTTAGTGCACTGATGAGTCCATAGAAGGCATTCTTTATTTCTGTTAGCAATTTTGATTTCTAGCATTTTCTCTTTTGATTCTTTTCTTGAGTCCTATTTCTTTCCTTACTTTGCTCATCTGTTCTTGCATGTTGTTCAGTTTTCACATTAGAGCCCTTACCATATTAATCACAGTTACTTTAAATTCCCAGTCTGATAATTCCAAAATTTTTTACCACGTCTGAGTCTGGTTTTGATGCTTGTTTTATCTCTTCAGACTGTGTTTTTTGCCTTTTGGCATGTTTTGTGATTTTTTCATGGAAAGCCACACGTGATGTGTCAAGTAATAAGAACTGAAACAAGGCCTTTAATGTGAGGCTTTGGGTTTACAGCTAAGAGTTAGGTTGTGTTTACTGTTTCTATAGCTGTGGTATTAGAGGTTAAGTTCTCTCTAATTACTTTGTTTTGTTGCCTCTGTTGTCCTTGGGCTTCTGTTCAGACTCCTCCTTAAATAGGTTCTGATTCTTGTGGTTTTTCCAGCTGTCGCACCTCGTTACTCCGTAGGAACTGTATTCATGTGGTCGGACTGTGGGGGGAGGAGAGGCATTCTATAATCCTATGTTAAGCCTCAGGCTTTCAGGAGACTATGTCCCTAGTCTGTGACATTCACAAGTGCTTCTCAGCTTTGTTTCCCCCCACCTGGTGAGACAGAAAGGCTAGAGGGGCCAGAATTGGTCTTTTCCTTTCCTCAGATTGGTTAGGGTCTGGTAGAACCCGAATTAGGGTTTTTACCGGTGTTGCAGCCTGAAACCAATCTGGCTCCAAACAAACAAAACAAAAGCAACAACAAAAGGAATTTTTGATGTAAGAATATTGTCCGACTTCCCCCTCAGTTTTACTTTTTGTTCACCCCTAACCCTGACTGACACTCACTTCCTAGAGTCTTTGAAGACAAGTTTCGAGTCTTCTATGATGTAAATTCTATATCAGAGAAAGATCTAGGCTGTTAGAATGAGGCTTCTCAAAGTCCCAGGCAGATGGGTGAGGGTGGGCTAGACTCAGTGGAGAGGAGCTGAGGCTTAGATTGGGGGAGGCACCTGAGGAGACTGATTAGCAAATGAGAGGTTCTAGATATAATTACACCTGGGAAGTGAATCAAGGGCTAGAGAAGCACATTTTGGAAAGAAAAGCAAAACAAACAAACAAACAAAAAACAAACACTGCTGGGATTATATTTCTGATTTGTATTGTGTTTTTAAAGTTGTAAAAAAATTGGAATTCCTTTTAATTGCTGAATTATTCCCTTAAACAATAAGCATTTTATTTCTCCTATTATATATTTTTTTAGCTTAAAGCTTCAAATATAAAATAGAAACTAAATTTTGAAAGAGTAGAGATTATCTTTATGCCTTTAGCATAAGAAAAGATTACTTAAGTCGGCCACAAAAGAATAAACCACAGTATGGGACTGTAGAGAAATTATTTTTTGTTTCTGCACAATTAGAGCTTCTGGACTAAAACACAGGTATGAAAGTTAAATTATGATTGACTAGACAGCGAAAGCTCCAGAGATTTACCCCCCGTTGAGGCATTCGTTCCCATTTCAAAGAAGAGATGACACCCAGCACCATGGAGACATCCTGTGGGTTGTAAACTGGGAGACACTAGTTTCTCCCTGGAGATGTTTATTTACATTCCAAAGCCTATAAACCAAGGATCCTTCTCTATGGGTTCAAAGGAAAATTTGTTTACACTGGGGAGATGGAGTTTCTCCTTGTCTCTCAGAGGAGGGGGTAAGAGACAGCTGCCCTTGTCCTGTGTAAGCTCCTAGATTCTTACTTTGTGGTTCCTTGCCCAGGGAGTCAACACCAGTTAGGTAGACTGACATCAGGCTCTCACTGAGTCACCCCAGAAAGGGGAAATTGGAGTGTGGCAGAATCAGCAGAGTTATTACTATATGTAAGCAAGATTCATCTGACCCTGACCCGGGAACCTTGTTATCTACTTTCAGGACAATACAAATACTACAGATTTTTAAAAGCTGATGACCAAGAGAGAATGATTGATGATCTTGACAACATTAAAATTGATTTTTTTTTTTTGTAGGATGAAAGACATTATAAATAAGTTGGAAAAAGAGATACTCAGTTCTTGGTAAAATATTGATTATGAGCGAAGAACAGAGAAACATTAACAAGTTTAGCTATATAATAAAAACTTCTATACTGTAAAAGATATTATCCATAAAGCTAAAAATAAAGCTGAACCAGTGACACTCATCTATGCATATTAGTATCATTTTGGGAGTTTTTAAAAATTACCAATACCCAAGGCTACCCTGGACCAATTAATTCAGCATATTTGGGGTAAACTGACCTCTGATATATAAAAGAAATACATAAAAATTCCTATGAAAAAATAAACCCGATATAATAACATAATAATTTGAAAAATATATAAACAAGCAGTTCACAGAAAAAGATGTAAAAATATTTTCAATCTTGCTAAAAATCAAAGAAATGCAAATTACACAAAGTATAATTTTTATCTATTATGTAGAGAAGATTAACAAGATGGATAATACCCAGAATTTATAGGGGTACCTGGGTAGCTCAGTCAGTTAAGCGTCTGATCTCAGGGTCATGAGATCGAGCCTCATGCGGAGCCCTGCACTCATTGAGTAGTCTGCTTCTCCCTCTCTCTCTCTCTCTCCCTCTGCCCCTCCCATGCTTGTTCTCTCTCTCTCTCTCTCTCTCTCTCAAATAAATAAATAAAATCTTAAAAGAAAATACCCAGCATTCATAAATCTAGGGAAAATGGAAACTCATGTAATTTTGATGGAAGCATACATAGTTTGGAGGAAATAAAAAATGGTGATATCTATGGAAATCTTAAATTGTCAAATTCTTTGAACCCCTAATTCAATCTTTTGTCATACAGAGAAAGTATGTAAAAATGTACAGAAGTTCTCCTAACTGACCTCCACTTAGCTAATACATCAGGTTAGCTGACACTTGTTCTCATTTATAAATCACTTAAACAGATACCCATGCCTCATCACAAGCTGGTGAGCCAGCTACTTTCTAGTATGCTTAGAACTAGTATGTGAACTCCTGTTCACACCAATGAATTTAAAGTTTACCAAGTTACCAAAAAACCAGTTGTGTTTGTTCACAAACCTGCTGAATTTGTCAATGTAATTATGTAATTTTATTAAATATTATACACACGAGAAATAATATACACCAGAAAAAAAGGGATGCACTTGTTTCTGTTAAAAACAATTATTTGAAAGTTTTGGGAAGATCTGCAAAATACAAGATATTAAAATACACTTGGCAAATTGCATGCAAAAGAAAAAAATCTAAAATTATCCTGCAATTAATACACTTTAAATGTGCTTAAATTCTCACAGAACTTTTTACAAAAACTGGATGCAAAAGAATAGTGGCTTATGCAAAAGAAGATGGCATGGTAATCTAATTAGTGTTGGTCCAATATACAGGTAGCAAAAAGTTGTACATTCATATGCATTCATATTTAAAGATTAATATTCTTATATACCATTTCTTATAAGTCTTTAATTATCTTTGAATTTTTCCAACCTTAAATCCCTTATTCACTGAGTAGGAGCACTTCAATTATCTGCATAAATATTTATTGTACCATTGTAACAAGAAGAAACTGGAATCAAAATTAATGAAATACACCATACCATTATAAAGAATCAGAGCCAATATAAAGGACCAGGAAAAGATACAGAAAATAAAATGCTAATTAAAAATCCAAAAAACAATTTGTAGAATATTAGATAGAATACATCCCCCAATTTTTTTATCTGGAGAAAATGATGTCCCAATATAGATAGCATAATACCTAGGTAACTAAACAGAACAAAGGCTGAAAAAAATATTCATCTAACTATAAACAGTGGTTTCTCTTGTTCTTAATTTTTTTTTGCTTGATGTACTCTATTATCTGAAAAATGATTTGTGAAAAAAATCAGTATTTGTTTTCAAATAATCAATACCGTGTATAATCAAATTATCCTTTTTTTTGTTTTTCTAAAAACTGTTAGTTTGACACTAATAAAATGTATTTCAAGTAAATGACATTTCCTTTCTCTACCACTTTTGCATTTGGAGACTAATGGATGAGCATATAAAGTTGCATGGCAGAGCCTTCGATTTTAAGCAACATGTCAGTCACTTAAATTGCTGATTAATTTTGGCTTGGCACCACTTATCATTTTAAATTGAGTGCCTGATGAAATAATCAGTCATCTGTGCCTCCTCTGAGAAATTAGCAGGCATGTTTATTTGTCAAAATGTCAAAGTGAGTCTTTAATCCATAAGTACTGTCTTGGGTAGCATATGCCAACATTTCTCAATTTTAAGGGAGTAATACTGTCAAAGCAAGGAGAAGCACAAGCACTTCTAGCAAGATCAGCTTTGTAAACCTTCCTCATCTGTTTTTCATTAGACATTAGGTAGAGCTAGAGCCACAGACTGATGTGATGAGCTCCTCAGAATTTTCATCAGAAACCATCCTAAAACTAAACAGGGTTTTTTCTTTTTTTTAAAAAAAAAAGGCTACCGGCATTCTTTTATTTAATTGAATTATTAAATGTTAAACAAAGTGCTAATCTAGGCATTCAGGGAATGAGCCAGAAATTATCCTCCTCACTGGGAAAGGGGAGTAAAGAGTGCTGAGCTTAGAGTGAGCACTTTGAAATCAAACCAGTTGGTCAATATGTATTAATAGTTATTGAGATCATTATCGGTATAAAACTTTACCTCTAAAGAAAGCCAATGACAAAAGAATACAGAACTGGCAGGCACAAATTACAACCAATCAATGTCAAACATCAATATAATATGACTTAAGAAAAGGAGTGAATGTCATTAACCCACAAATAGAATCTAGAGTTTCAAATACTTTTCCAATAGTAGATGAAATTTAAGCTGATGCAATGTTTCTGCTCTAAGAATAATTCTATCATTAAAACTTGTATTTTTATTCAGCTGTCTGTGGTAAGCTAGTAAAAGTTTTACCATCCTCTAAAGTGTATGACCTGCATCTTAAATATTCCTCTCATATAATGTATTTAGATAAAAGGAAAATGAAGCCAAACAGGAATTTTTGTTAATAATTATTTGTAACTAGATGACTATACTTCCATAAGGGCAAAAAAATTAAATATACTTGAAAAAAAAATCACTACTGTCATGATTGGGAAATATAAAATCAATCCCAGAAGTGAGAGATAGTAGTGTTACAGTTTCTTACTTTTATACATCTTGTAAATGAGATAAGTAAGAAAGTTGAATGAGAGAGAATCTAGAGAGTTAGAACATGTCAGAAAAAAAGTGATACATAATCAAGTTGATTCCATAAATAAATATTTAGTAAGGACTTATGTTATTATGTTCCAGACACCTGGATGCTCAGCAAGCAGTATCTACTTTCATGGAATTTACTAATGTAAGCATTAAAAATTACAAATAACCCCCATGTGCTGCTTTAGCTGTAGCCCACAATTTGATAAGTTGTGTTTTCATTATCATAAGTTCAAATGCTTATTTTAGTTTCCCATGTAACTTATTCTTTTACTCATGAGTTATTCAGAAGTTTGCTGCTTAATTTCCAAATATTTGGATTTTCTCCAAATATCTTACAGAAATCTGATTGACTGATTATGATTACATGTAATTGATAATTTTCTAATTTTACTTTATAGTGGTCAGGAAGGATTCTGAATGCTTTCAACCCTTTTAAATTTATTGAGGTTTGCTCAATGGCCCCTCCTGGGGTCTATCTATCCTAGTGGACCATATGCTTTTGAACTGCAGTTGCTGGGTGACAGGATTTGATGGCTTATTGACTGAGGAGTACATGGATGAAGTAGAGTAAAAAAATAATACCATATTTCTTTCTTTGGATGGCATTGCTTCTCACTGAAATGAGAAACAGAAGTTAGGTAAGATGTATGGGATGTGGATAAGAGTGAAATTGTGCGGTGCATATACAAGCATGCTGCAGAAGAAAAGATGGTGGAGAGGGGCGCCTGGGGGGCTCAGCCAGTTAAACATCTGCCTTTGGCTCAGGTCATGGTTCAGGGTCTTGGGATTGAGCCCCAGCATTGCGTTGGGCTCTCTGCTCAGCAGGGAGTCTGCTTGTCCCTCTCCCTCTGCACCCCCCCCACCCCTGCTCCTGCTCTCTCTCTCGCATGCACACTCTCTCAAAAAATAAAAAAGTAAAAGCAGACTTCTTACATCTCTTGGACATGCTGAATTTTAGCCAATGAGAAACCCAAGCAGATATGTCACTCAGGAGAGAGGTTTAAGACAGAAATATTATGAAAAGAAAAGTGAAGCAGGTCCAGGTGAGGCCATATATGTTGAAAAAAAAAAATAAAGCAAAGGACAAGGTCGTATTTCCTGGCTCGAATTTTGAATTTTGTCACTATTTTGATCAGAAGTTTGTCTTCAGATGAGAAAAAAAAAAAAATTATTAGTTGCAACTCTCAGACAACATTTTTAATTATTTCATGTAAGGAAATGTAATGGCTTTTTCATGGCATAACATAAGAAAAAAACGGCAAATCTCTTTAGCCAGAGCATCACATTTCCAAAGGCTTTCCTTCCTATAGGAACCAAAAATCTGGGCTTCTCTACTGGGGAAGGTCTTCCTTTTTGGAAGAAACAAATATAGAACACAGCTAAGCCACCCAAATCAGTCAATCAACATGGTCATCAGGGCAGAACAGAGGCCACTGACATGTATCTTCAGGTCTTTCGCACATAGGTTACAAAAGCCTTTTCTCTTTATTTGAGTTATGGCCATGAATAATTTTTCCAGGAAAATACGAAGCGTTCGTCATAGCTTCCTTAAGCAAATACGCTTAAAGTCCTTGAAATCACAAGTCAGTTACTCTAGGTTTGGAAGTAGTGACATCTAATTAGAATGTTAAATTTAGTTCACTAGGGATACTGCACTTGTTTATACGTTCAAACTAATTTCAGTAAAGTAAATTTAGCCAACAGGGATTATTTATCTTGTCACCACCCATTACAATAAAATTATGAAAGAGATTTAGAGGTTAGAGGATGCGTAGCTTACTCTTCCAACTTCTCATTGAAAGATTCATTGAGAAGAAGGAGGAAGAGGAATAGAAGGAGATGAGGAGGGAGAGGAGGAAGAAGGAGAAAATGTATACCGGAAGACCAAAAGTTCTGACTTCCTCGGAAACCAGCAATATTAGTCAATGTTTTGTTAGGCCTCAACTGAATTTCCACTAATCAAAAAATAATTGAGTTCCTAAAAACACACTAAGAAAACCCCACACATAGCCCTACCACAGTGATAGAGAACATTCACAGGCCAAAAAGTTCCTGTAGACAGCCTTCAACCACTTTACACACTTCCCAAGATTCTGTTTGTTTCTCATGTTTGTAGTGAGAGATCTATGCATGCACCAGCTTGGATGTATTAATTAGGAACTACTCTGTGCCTTTATGACATGAATCAGGGTTCTCCTTGATCTTTCACAAAGCAAACCACTCAAATTTGAATACGTTCTATTTTTAAAGAGATTCAGATATAGATACTAAATCTTTTTTCTGTTCAACAGAAAGTCCTGTTTTTATTATGTAACTGAAGTATATTATATTTCTTTTTATGCCAATACTAATGCAAAATACTCGGTCAATGTCATCTAAACCATGTTATAATTACACGAGAGGCTAACCTTCAGTAAATTTGTGAAGTTAATTTTAGGTTATCAAGTTCCTTAATTTTACACAACTTCCATGAATTTACCTCACAAACTGCAACCCTGTCCTCTAATCCCACGGCAGTGTACTTGGTCAGGGCATCCTGAACTTCCAGCCTTACAGAGGAGTCCTTTGTCAAGCCTGAAATGGCTTCATTGGAGACTAAAAAAAAGCATGTCATTCCTTGTCATATACAATCTTAGAAACTCATCCCAAGGAATGATATCAGGTAGATATAAAGGATGTTGCCACCATGGGACATGGGGAATGTTTAGGAGGCAGAGTGAAATGTTGAATGGGTAAATTTTAACAGAGGGATAAAGTGAAAAAAATCCAAAAAGTGAATCACTGCCTAGAAGTACAAGCCTTGGAGGGCCGCAGATCTCCAAGACAGAGCATGAGGAAATCCAAAGAAGCAGTAAGAAAATGAAGCAAAGTGGCATTGAAAATGTAGCTAAGGAAAGTAGAAAGTAAATAGTTCTAGTATAAATATGACCAAATTGTGAAAGTGTGGTCATTATGTAGGTCACGGCGATCTCTACATGTTATCATCTTACTTAGCAAAGCAATTCATTCATATCTTCTCATCTGGTTGAGTCTTTTCCCCCATCCCTAACTCTCCTGTCCTACAGGGCACCCACTGCATTTGATGGTGTTGATTTCTGACCACTGGTTTGATTGCAGGAAGAGTGTTACACCTTTTCTTTCTTCTTCCTCTTTTACCAAATTGTTATTCATGAGGAAGAGTGATTAGATCTCAGGCGAGTGCAGAAGCCTCACTTCAAACGCAAGATAAAAGTAATCTTTTCCTGAATTTTTCTTTTTAGCTCTAGTCCCTGTATGTGCTCAAAAACCCCAAATCAAATTTTATTGTTAATAAAATACTGGTCAATAAATTTTCCTCTCTCACCTGAGGCTTCTGTGCTTCATATTATAAAAACGTGTTCTTCATTATTTTTAATAAGAGACACAAAAGCTTACTGTTGAATTAAAAATTTTATTGGCTTTTATTACCAATGGAAATGAGATTGAAAAAAGGAACTGAATAGCACAATGTCAAACAAGTAGCCCCTATTTTTTATTCTCTTGTAATTTACAAAACAATTGTCACAAAGAATTTTTTTTCTAATAAACAAAAACATCTTGACTTGGATATTTCATCAAGAGTCTGTGAGTCATTCAAATAAGTTATATTTCTTTGTGTAAGAAATAGCAACAGCATTGACTCTTTTCAGTTTGGATCCTGCCCAAGTTCTGTATGAAATCAGAAATTATTTCCAGCTTAGCTTGAATGACACTGGATTTTCTTTTCTTTATCCTCTCTTCGTTAACGAAAATGACTACATCTGTGTCTCTTGTTGTAAACACAACTATTTCACCATTTTATACATATATAATGGTGAAGACTAGCTTGTATTTAGCTAAAGATGGCCTTAAAATGCAGATTTGTTGAAATCATCGTCATTTTCTTACAGAATGATTGATTGATAATTGAAATTTCTTTATCTGGACAAAAGATCACCTCTCCCAGGTGACAGTCTTAAGTGAAAATAGCCATCTCTGACAAATCATTTCCCTGCTTGGGGCCTCCCTCTCCTTCTCCGTATAATAAAGTGTTTCTATACCCTCCAAAGTCCTGCAGAAATTTTGTGTTCTCTGATTCTATGTAAGATTCAACATCATCACCTCCCTCAACCCCTAAGACAGGCGATGTGCTGAATTAAAATTGCATAGAGCTACATACATCCTTGAGTCCAGAGTCATTCTCAAGAATGAAGTGAGCACAGAAATTGAAGAATTGGATGTTTGAAAGAATAAGATTGCATTAAGGTGGGGCCAAGGGCACCACAAACTTCACCCACTCTGAGTCTTTGTTCAGACACAGTTTGAGCCCTGAAGGAAGAGGAGACAGATGAAGGTCCAGAAAAGTTAAAAAGAGAGAAACTCACTGGCCAGTAATATCTTATAGCCAGATATTCAACTAACATTTTTACATTTTACTCTTAGCTGTTTTAATCTTTAAGCTCACTGATGTCACCATATTTTACCACCTAATTTTCTCACTTCTCAGTACAAAAGAAATCCCTAACTGGATTCCTAGCATGGATTATCTCAGACATCTCCACTGAGATCTGTAAACTATTGCCAAACTAACACCCCTTGACATCATCGCTGAGTCTCTGATACTGAAATCTCTTTCTTTCCACACCTTTGGAATATAATTGTGCTCCGCTGGTACAAGGAACCACCACCTCACGGAAGAATTCACTTTCTAAACGTGGCTTTGCAAACTAAGAAATTTGAACTCAGGACAACTTTTCCCTGTTGAAGTTGCAACTAGTGGAACCACAACGCTAGCATTTACACTTAATTCTGAGAGAAAAAATGTATTTGTCTAGTGGTTATGTTCTCAGTGGGTTTGAACACAGCTCTATGGTCTCCCCTTGTTCATGTGACAGGAAAGTATCCTTGACCAAACTTTGAGGCAGGCTGGAGAAGGGGAGGAGGTGGACTGAGATGGTACTGTAGGATAAAGAGGGGCAAGAAACAGGTGAGGGTAGCCAGGGACTGTCCTATTGCAGTAAGCTGTTGGGGTTATGAGGGAGAAGGAAGGTTAGGTTCCTGATAAAGCACCAGATGAGAATAGAGCTGCTAAGTATTTTAAAAATACCAAGTGAGAAAGAAGCATAACTCTGTGTGCCAGAGAAAATTTCCCACAGCCACAGCAAGGATGGACGCACATGGTGAGGATAGCCCACACTGGGCATGTTTTACTAGGGAACTACCTCAGTTTCATTGCTGTCTGGAGCACTCATTTCTGTCCCAGAAGGGGATATTCTGAGCTCCCTGAGCATCAGCAGAGTATAGGAGCCTCCTGCTTCTACGCTTTTTTTCTCAATCTGCTGCTTGGCCTTTTGTTCCTCTGGTACAAATCAGTTCATCCTAACTCCTGCTTCCGTATTCAGCCTTAAATAGTTCTCCCAGGACAAAGACCATAGAATCTTAGTTACTGAATTGAAAAAAAATGAGTCTTGAATCAGAGGAAAGTTTAAAAAAAAAAAAAGTCGGGAGAGGATATAGATAATAGATCTATCTCAGCTACATTTGAATCACTCTGCTGTCAGGGATCACGTGTTATAATTCTTCGGTCACCCCCATAGCACCTGCCTCAGTGGTGCCAAAGAAAAGCCTGCTAAATTTGTTCCAGCCATTCTTTGAATAAGCAGAGTACTCACAAAGATGCCTGATCCTGGGAATGGTCAGGCCCTCCACAGGAAGTCCTTCTCTAAAGGAGCACTCAGTCAAGAGGGGGAGACTGATAAGCAAACTAAAGGGTTATGATATGACGTGACAAGAGCTAGAATAAAATGGAATAGAATACACAAGAAGGACACCTAGGTCAGCCTGTGAGTAAATCAAGGCAGACTTTTCAAAGGAGGTGATGTTTGAGCTGAGTTTTGAAGGATGAGTAGCAGTGAGCTAGATAAAGGGATGTGTGTGTGTGTGTGTGTGTGTATGCATATATATATGTGTGTATATATACACACACAAGATTGACTCTATTTATAGTAGCAAAAACTAGATAGGCAAAACCCAGTGGGTTTGGTGAAGAGAGTGTGGCAAAATATAATTACCCTTTTAGGTCCGAGAATGTACCAGTAACCTGTTTCTTGTCTATGATTTTAGAATCAATTTTCCACATTGGAATTTCAGTGTAAAGTATGCATTTCATTAAGTCACTTGAGTGGAGTCCTTAGTTCACTGTAGTCAAATTCACCACCACCACCAACAAAAAACCTTTGTTTTAAAATATATCAGTTTTTTTCCCCCTAATTATTAGCAGAAACAAATCTATACACAAAAAGAATTAGTGGGTCTCCAGCTAGATCATCAGAACTTCTCTCTTTCCTAATTTCTTCCTCATGTTGAAGACAGGAAGGACTACTGATGGGTCTGTTCCCAGCCTTCTTTCTTATAGTTTTCATTGTTCTCCTAACTCCAAGGTGTTCATGGGAAGAGGTCACCATTTGCATCGTAAAATATCCTCCAGTAACCTGGTGCTCGTGACCTTCCTCTGGCCACACCAAACTGTCATTTATCCTTTAAATGGCAGTGCTTGGCTTTCCCCAAACTGCAGGGCCTCTCCTGGCTCAGATTTGGTGACCATTCATTCTTTGCACTGATAACTTGAATTACATTTCCCCACCCCATTCCTCCTGAGTTCCTTCTCCAAATGGATCAAGGTCAGTCCCAAACCAACACCAGGAACAGAGTCCTTTCATTTTTCCTTCAAGAGCATCTGTTTCCATTATTCCTCTCACTTGATTACGTTGCCCACTTCCCAGCGTGCATCCACCTTCCCTTACTAACTGGGATTTAAGTTGGTTTTCCTACCACCATTAAGGCCACGACCATCCCCACAGCAGTTGGAAGTTTGAACCTATCCCATCCCCATTCATGTCACCTTCTGTGGTAACTGTATTAATGACCATTTAGCATGTTAAAATGAGAAGCCAACTCACTTAATCTTTCAACAAGCAGGTATTGAATCTGTGTTTCAGACACTGTCCTGAAAAGCACTAAATGTTGAAAATGCCATTGTCTTTCATGATGCAAAAATAATCTACCTTTCCTGTCAATATTGTGGGATGGCAGAACTTTAATTATGTGTTATTACCTACATTTAACATAAAATTTGCTAAATTGGTTAAAATGTGCAGGCATATCACTTGTTTGGGACAGTCATATATTACTTTCTCTAATTTGAGATAATCTAGTCAATAATTATTATATTACATTGTGCATATTCACATATCCTACAGGGCAAATATTTTCTTTTTTCTTGAAAAATAGACTATATCAGTTAGTTTAATGAACTATCTGTATCTTAAAAAGAAGTAAGGACTAATTCTAAGATAAGCTAATCTATAGTTTAAAATATGCTTACAGGGATTACTTTTATTTAAATATATTATCATCTCTAATATCTATGTTTTTCTTTAAAAATTAAAAGTAGATATTTGCTCTCTGGTCTTTGGAATTTCTGTTATCATAAAAGAAGTAACAAAGCATCATTTTATCTCTACAAATTAGTGTCCCTTACTTTTCTGTGCAGAGATGAGGAGAAGATAATTAAAGCAGGAAAGTGATCACCATTTAAAAATGAGAAAGAAAATGTCTCACAGCATTTTCACTTCCTTTCCAACTAATCTTTTAACTTGAGCTCCCAAGCTCCAGTTGGGAAAACTTTTCTTATTCTCTCCAAAGAGTCAGTCACATAAGCCATCCCACTCCCCTTCTCACTGCTTTCTTCAACTAAAGTATGAGCCACACATTTTTTTTTTTTTAAGTAGGCTCCATGCCCAACCTGGGGCTTGAACTCATTACCCTGGAATTGAGGATTGCACGCTCTACCAGCTGAGCCGGGCAGGCACCCCCACACGTAATTTAAAGTAAAATTCTGGGAATCAAAATAGAAGAGTTTTTATTACCCACCAGTAAGAATTTAATGGCTCCTAGTTGGAAGGCATCGCATGTTACTTTGTAGACAGATAATTACAAAAATTATCGCTTAGCTTCTGCCCAGAGCTGCCTGATCCTTAATACACAGTGAAGTGAAAATTTTGTAATTGTCACTATTTTAAAAGGTGATAATTTAAGTAGTTACCCAGAGGGATCATATGGTCCCCTCAATTGGCAAGATGTGATACCAGTGCACACCTAAGGATGAACACAGAGGTTGTCATGGCAACACTGGAATTTGGTGAACTGCTCAAAAGAGCGAATATATTCCTGTGAATCTCAGGAACGTGTGACTAATGATTTCTGTTTGCAGGCCTCACTGATCACCTGGTCAGAGTATCGAGAGCAAGGTGCAGTCTGCTTCTTGGCTGTATCTTTGGTTCTCCTGGCTTATGATTGTGAGAAGCTGTGCTCTTTTTTTTTTTTTTAAGATTTTTATTTTATTTTTGAGAGAGAAAGAGAGCACAAGCAGGGGAAGCAGCAGGCAGAGGGAGAGGGAGGAGCAGGGAGCCCAATGTGGGGCTCGATCCCAGGACCCTGGGATCATGACCTGAGCCGAAGGCAGACGCTTAACGACTGAGCCACCCAGGCGCCCCAAAGCTGTGCTCCTCTTGACTTTTGTTTCACTCCCTTCATCACCATTACTTTGGAAAATATGTACTATCCAGTCAATATCGAGATGGATTGTTGGCTTAGTTTATAGCAGTGGGTAATTTGAAAAATATAGATAACTTAATGTTAAACACAAATATAAGGACACCTGTAATGTATTAGGAGCACAAGAAATTATTTCAAAGGTTACTCCAACTGAAAAACTCTTTGCTTGTTTGGGTTTTTTTTTTATTTTCTGGGGAATGGAGAAATACAGTTGAGACACATTATTTTACAGACTCAACACAGTTTAGAGAGAAACCAAAAAATATTAATTACTGATTTCACTTGAAAATTTATTTACAAGGAATTTATTTACAAGTAAGCATACTTGTAAATAAATGCAAAAGGCCTTGCAAAGCAAAGATCTAATTTCCTTTCCTACAAAACAGAAATAGTAAAATGTTTTGTAGAAATTCAATTAAAGAGTCAAGATCATCCTAGCACCTTATTTGGTAATTTTTAGCTGTTTCTAGAGTGAATTTTAGAATACTTTTTTAAAAGCTTTTGAGATATATATCATATTGTACTTTCTCATCAAATTATTTTTCAAAAATATCTCCAAATTTCCCAGCCCTGAGTGCTTACTATGGACTTGGTACTACTTGATCTGTCCTCAGAAAACAAAATTAAACAGGGTAGTCGGACATTACCTCCAAAAACTCTGCAAGTGTACGACGCTAAACTCTTAAGTGTTTCACGGCATTGCAGGTGATGATTTCTGGAGGAGAAATGAGACCAGATGCAGGCAGAGGAGGATGGGAGCACAAAGTCACTGCACACAGTAACACGGAGCAAGGGCAGGAGCTGCCATGTTCACAAACCAGCCTGGAAAGGAGCAAAGGACCCTTGAAGCGTCAGGCCTGGGAGCACCTGGGAGTGGTTTCAGGAAATGAATTTAGGAAGATAGGTTAGAACCATATGATGAAAAGCATTGAATGTTTAAAGAAGGGGTGTGATGGAATCATACTTGTAACTCTAGCGTCAGTGTGGAACTGGATTGAAGTAGAGAAGATCAGAGCTAGGGAGACCAAGCCAAAGAAAGGGAATAAGGACAGAACCAATAGGGACCAAGAGAAGGAAACTTGACCCATTACAATGTCGACAGACACTAATATTCCCCAAGGGGGCTTACCGTGCCTTTTCAAGCCAACTGCTGTTCAAAACATCCTCTCATTCAATCTACCAGTAGACTCTCCTCAGACAGGATTAGCGTCCCTATTCATAGACAAGATAACTTTCACTGAAAGTTGAAAGAACTTCCCCCAAGACCTTGTCCCCCAAGGTCATACACCAGAAAGAGAGATTTGAAATCAAATATGACTGATTCCAGAGCTACAACCATTGAATAATTGTAAAGAAGACAATAGTGAGTTAATGGGTTTTTTTTTTAGCAGATCATTCCTCTCCATCTCTGCTTCCTATAAACAGTACCCCTTTCATTAAACACTTTCATTTAAGTAGAAAAAATAATGAATCCTTTGAAATGCTTTTAATTAATTTCTCAAGATAATAAAGAAACTATAGTGCAGTCTAATGGAGACTCATTAACAAATATCAGGATATTATACTACTTTAGAGGCTGGGAAAGACTTATAGAGTATAATGGGGTATTTTTTCCTAATTTTATCTCCTCGGCCCCAGTACCTAGCAAGCGGACCAGGGAGACACACAATAAATTGTTCAGTGGAGAGGCTTGGACGTCAGCTAAACCAATCTCCTTTTTTTCACAATTGAGGAACTTGAGATTCACTTGATCCTGTGATTTGACAAGGCACGGCATGAAGCTCACATCTGACTTCGGTGAGCCCAGGGTAATTTTTATGAAGAGTTCATTTGTTTTAATAGAACACTTATAGGAATAACACAGAGAACCCACATTACAAATGTGTGCTTGTATGTACAAGAACTCAGCTAGAAAAGTATAGTCAATAGATGGAATGTATTATATAATAAGAAGTCCACAAAAACCACTTATCTGCCACCAATAAGAAATTTCTTGGTTTTAAAATATCTAAAAGCTGTCATTGTGCAGAACAATTTTATAAGTTTATTTATATTTGTTATA
Source organism: Halichoerus grypus (assembly GCF_964656455.1). Classification (NCBI taxonomy): domain Eukaryota; kingdom Metazoa; phylum Chordata; class Mammalia; order Carnivora; family Phocidae; genus Halichoerus; species Halichoerus grypus. The sequence continues at coordinate 23,295,732 of NC_135720.1, read as the reverse complement.
ATGTGGCATTTCTGAAACCTATTTACTGAAACATTTTGGCTTGCCTTGGTCCTTTATGCCCATGTACTGTCTTAAAATTCACACACAAGTGAAAATGGAAAATAAAAAAAACTTGCCAAAATATCTGATTCTGTGGCCTGTTTTCATTAACTATCATATACTTAGGTACCTTCTGGCTCCATTGGACCACACTGGAAACTACCAATAATAGAAAGAAAAACTTTGTTGTTTACTTAAAAATGAAGTGTTTCCTCTCATGGATGACTTTACCATATTCTCCACATATGCAGTGTGCTAGCATGACAGCTTTTGGCATAATTGTTGCACATTTGTTCTAGGTAGCAGATAGGTTGGTGTCTTTAAATGAGCCAAGCAGATAAGCTCCACTTTGCTCCTGTGAGTAAGTGCAGTAATAAGTGCAGAAGTAAGTGCAGATAAGCCCCAAGCAAGGTTTTTGCACCAGGACCCAGAAGTGAAGTCTATTAGTCAGTAGACTTCTGATATTATCAATTTCAGAGTGCCAAATTATGGAACAAGTAATCATGAAATGTCTCCATCCCTCCAGCAGAGGGCGCAAACTCACCAGCAGCTTTGGCTAGTTGCCCTCTTGGGTAGAGTTCACCCCATTAGTTGATTTGTGGGCAAGGAGGCCCTGTGGCAATGCTATCAAAGTGTGGATCCCAAACTGGCTGCTGACTGCAAACTGTCTGTTCGTTAGATTGACTATAGATAAGGAGCTGGAGCCAGAATATAAATCAACTATGTAACTAAGTGCACTATGTAGTTCAACTGACTAAATTGTGTGTGTTGGGAAGGGGCAAGACTTTCTCAGTGAAGGCACAGGTGTACTGATTTTCATTCTGGAGCAAGCCAGAGCAAAGAGCAAGCCATCTTTGATCGGGGCTTCAGAGAATTCCTTGCATAGCCCCTTCCTTTCCAAGGGACATCTGCAGGCTAGAGGCCATACTGAGGCTAGAAAGCAAAATTTAGGCCCCGGGAGAATTTTAGATGATTCATTTTCTTGACTAAATTGTACATGGTATTATAGTTAACCTAACCAAAGTAAGCATTGCATATTATGATCTTGGGAATAAAAAAATACATACCTTAATTTGCCTTTGATTGAAGATAATATTTGACTACTTTAAATCAATTAAGTTGTTTTCTGTTGGCCTTTCATAATTTATTATTTCATCAATATTCATACTAAGAAGAATTGAAAATTAAAGGCGATCCACAGCTCCTAGAAGTTGCCATTAAGTGTGCATACTGAGGTGTTGGAGGGGTTAAATACTGATGGCACATTCATGATTTCCAATCTTAGGATCAACCTTTAAATTGTACGATTAAGGGAAAGGAAATTTTGTTTTTAGGCTTTCTATGGATTTCACCCTTGATGCAAAACAGATTTCTCTTTCTTAATATGGGCAAAATCGTATTTTTTTTAATTATTAAAAATGTCCTATAATATTCTAGATTGTCACCCTAAATGCCAACCAGTTGCACTATAACAGAGATTCAGGGTTTTAATGATCCTCGCAAAATAAATTAGATGTATTTGTCCACTTCCTGAGTCTTGAACATATTTTTTTGTTTTAGTTTTTCCCTTCAAAAAGCAATTTAAAAAGTGGAGTCAACGTAATATAAATATTTTTGCTTTCACATCAATTTCAAAGATAAAAGAGGCAGTTTAATGGAATGTGAGAAATAGCATCAGTTTTATAAAGACTTCTATTATCAGTGTGGAAGTGTTTAAGGACATTCCCTTTTAAAAAGAAAACAAATATAAGAAAAAAATTCAGACGTAACTTTTTCGTCTATTGTTTTACGACTATCGTACTGTCATGTTTTGCACACTATTCCAGATTATTCAACGATCTCATAAGTCTAAAAAATTGAGCCAGAAAACCAGCACCATTTCAGGACTAAGCACGAGCATTATGGAGCACTAACATAACACACTTCGTAGTCATAAAGGTAAAACTAGATTCCCTTAATAAGATATGGGATTACAAATTCATAACAGTGTCCCTTACAGATTTTCTTATCCTTCTGATCAGATGTTCAATGGCTTGAAAGCTTGAGTGCTATTAATCAGAGAGTTATATATTATGCACCATCTCCTAAAAAGACAACCTTATTTGAAATAGTGGTTCATATGGTTGGTTGCAGACTTTTCAGAAAATGAATTACACCAATTCCAGTAAATTTTTAGGATCAACTAAAATAATCAAATACACATTTGAGCACATTTCATACAATGACTATGTAGAAATCATTAGCTAAAGCATCTGTTGATGGTTAAAATTAGCAATCTTATCTGTCTGCAGATAATAAAGTTTGTGAAAAATCCCTCCAATTAACAGCTGTTGCAAATTATTTTATCTTTTGCATGTTGAGCTGTTTTGAAATCTTTAAAAAAAATGTTTAAGATGAGCTTTTCATTGGGAAAAAAAAAACAGTTTTGATAACTTCACACATAGGTAAATCTAGCTGGCCCTACTTATAAAAAAGAGGAGTGACCTGCATTCCAAGAGGCAAGTTTTTGCTATTTTATTTTATTTTGGTGAGGTTTTACTTATCAATTTTCCCTTTTATAGATTATGTTTTTTTAAATCAAGTCTAAAAACATTGCCTAGCGCTAGGTTCTGGATATTTTGATCAATGTGTTTTCCTAAAAATTTTATAGTTTTACATCTTACATTTCTCTAGAGTCCATTTTGAGTTTTGTTTTGTTTTTGTATAAGATGTGAGATTTAAGTTGAGTTGCCTTTATTACGCCTAGGGATATCCAGTTGATATTTCAGAGCAATTTCTTCAGCGAGCTGTCCTTCCTCCATTGAATTGCCTTTGCATCTTCAAAAATTCACTGAATATGTGTGTGGGCTTGTTTTTGTGTTCTCCACTCTGTTCCATTCATCTGCCTATCTCTTCACCAATATCACACGGTCATGCAAGAAGTGCCTGAATTATCTTTTTCTCTGGATTATCCTGTCCTCTCTAAACCTAATTATTCCTTATTTTCCCCCATGACATTTCCAAAGTTTTCTTTCCTTTGTATAAACACTTTGTCAATAAATAACCTATTACACTTGCCTCCCGAGCTTAAGCTTCTTTCATTTATGCTCAGTTCAAATATTAGTCCTGAAACTTTGATTTGACTTCTGTGGTAATATGATCTCATTGCCTTTAGGAGTTTTAATATGTATATCACTTATTCATTGATGGTCTACTCTGGATTCTATAATTGTACAAAGAAGTGTGTAATCGTACCCCTAAAATTAATTTTTTATACCCCTCAGGAATTACATCAGTCTTCTATATCATATTATTTGGCATTGAAAAGTCAAATAACATTATGAGGCAAGATATGATCAGAACAAAATGCATATTGGCAGTTGTACCCTGGACAATGATACCCAGCCAAGGGGCTGCTAAAGGCTCAAATTTAGCTCATGCTCCATCTGCCTAGCCATATGCGCTAGTTGCATCTTCCAAAAGAAGCATGGTTTTCTAATTTTCAGAAAGGTCTAATATAGGCAAATAGTTACCTTGTGTAGCACAGAAGAAGTGGTGGTGGCCTCCAAGCTTCCCTCCAGCTCTATAATTCTACGGAAGTTCTTAGGAGGCAGAATCACTGGAGGCTAAGGTGTTGGAACAAGGTTTCATGTACCATGTAGAACTTGAAATGGGCCTTGAATAATTGGCACAATTTGACTGAAAAGATTAGGCAGAAAGTTGCTAGTGGAAAAAAAAAAAAAGTTAATACCCAAAGGTGAGAATGTATGTAGTGTATTTAAGGAACAGAATTGTTTCTAGAAATCTGTAAACCCATATTCAGATAGCTATTTTCTCAATAAATAAACACTGAATGTAACACTATTATAATATACTGGTCTGTGAAAATTTTTGCCTTCAAAAAAGTGTCTTAATATTTGGACAGGTTAGGCATGACTTCTAAGAACTATAAACGTGACTTCTGCACACCTATAATGGCCGCTTTTACTTTTACGTCTAGATAAGGTTAATATAATCAGACTAACATAATATTTTTTCTGACTTGAAATGTGAAAAGATCTGATCCCTTTCCCTGTTTGATAGAAGTATTCCATTCTCTTTTAAATAATGTGACTTTCTATCACTGTGTTTAAAATTATTATTCCATTGCTCTCTTTTAATTTCCATAATCACATTTATAATCCTCTAAAACAACTGCAACATTGATCCCATTTTTTGTTAAAGAGCACTCCTCAAGATTAAGGATGTACTTGTTTGAAGAAAAAAATATCCACAAGTATTCTTACTTTCTATATTCATATGTGCATTACAGTTTATTGAGAATGCTAATATATTCATTATAAAAAAGTTAATGCTCTCTTACTTTTCTTTTTTTTTAATGTTTCTGTTCTGTGTAAATGAGCCAAATAAAAAAGTATCTTTTAGGAACTGTCACTGCTGATGAGATAGTCAATACTGAAATCACCTAACTAGAAAGAATTTTGGGATCTTGCTCACCAAACCCTTCTAGACTACCTGAAACAAAACCACTCAATCTCTTGTCTCTGTTCCTGTTCCATTGCTTTCATATTCTGTTCCTTCCACTAGTATATTGTTAGATATCTGTCACTTCCACTAGACTGGGTTACCATCAGGTCATACATGAGGTCTTGTACCCAAGCACCAAACTCTAGTGCCAGGTGTCACAGGAATACCAAAAAATACTTGGTAAAATAATGTTGACAAAACAGAAACAATTGGTAGCTTGTGACATTTCACTGTCACATGCATTGATAATGGCAGAATCAAGACTAAAGCCTGTTCATTTCTAGACCAGTTCCTATGGTTCTAACTTTTTTCTGGTTTTTCTGTAACATTTCTTAAAATTTTTTGATTATGAAACTCATTCATATTTATTGTGAAGTATAAAAATAAGGTATAGTAGATATAAGAAAAGATAATATCCCAAAGGCAAATACCCAAGGACAAATATCATTAATTTATTGATGTCTTTTCTGTGTGTTTGTGTGTATGTATGTTTAATTGAGGTCATTAGCTATAAACTGCATATTGTTTTCTGGCATAAATAATTACTGGTGCCATTAATTTTGAAATAGGAAATGGTGGGTAGGAATGGTTTAGAAATGTGTATTAAATTTGAGGTTTCTAAATTACATCTAAACGGAGGTATTCAAGTAGATTATGCATTTTCTCTAGTAGCTCTCAGCACATTCAGGTGTAAGAAAAAGGTAGACCTAGTTGAGAGTCAGCATTTTGTCAGGCAGGTAGTACAGAAAGGTGGTGCAAAATAACACCTTTAAGGCTTGTGCACCTCTGGTTACTACACTCAGGAAGGGAATGATGAAAGCAGGCAAGGTTGTAAAGATAGGACATAAATGTATGACATTGACATCGGTTTGGAAAAATGAAGATAGAAAAGAAATATAATTGGGGCACCTGGGTGGCTCAGTTGGGTAAGTGTCTGTCTTGGGCTCAGGTCATGATCTCAGGGTCCTGGGATCAAGCCCCGCCTCAGCTGCCTGCTCAGCAGGGAGTCTGATTCTCCCCCTGTCCTCCCCCTGCTTGTGCTCTCTGTCTCTGTCTCTGTCTCTCTCTCTCAAATAAATAAATAAATAAATAAATATATGAAGAAGAAAAAAAATTAAATGAACAGACAAGAGGGAATAGCCAGAAATTAGAAAGAAAACAATGAGAACAATATCCACAAGGCCAAGGAAGGAGATAATGATGGTAAGACACAAATTTCAGTCAACAGTTTAATAAGAAACATCTACTGTAATTTACCATATGTCCATATGTCAGGTATAGTATTACAGTGTTATAAAGCTAAGTGTGAAGAAAGGAGAAATACAAACAAAAAAAATAAGAAAAGCAAAGATCCTGATCTCAAGAAGTCCACAAATCAGCAAAAGCATAAGACAAGTACCTCAATTACCATATTTCACATCTAGTAACATGAGCCCTGATTAAGGCACACAATTGTAAGAGCCCTGAGTGAGGAACAAAATGAGATATCAAAGGCACAAATGAGATATCAGTTGGGAAATCAGGACAGATTTCACAGAGGAAGGGTAAAATAAACTTTGAGGGATAAATTGGAGTCCAAATGTGTAGATTTGGAAACAGGAAAGCAAACAGAAAAGCCTTAGAAATGACTGAGAATGAAAAGCTGGAGCATGGCCAGATGGCAGCAAGCAATGCAGGTAGGAGAACTAAAGGTAGCAGACAATTAAAATAAAGACCTTTTGAAATTTTGAATCAATGGAGGTATTATTTCTTTTGCAGGGTTTTAGCAGTTCAATGCTTCTGTTGTGTAAAAAGGAATATACACACACACACACACACACACATATATATATATATATATATATATATATATATATATATATATATTTATATATTTCTATCTGCTAAGCCTCCACGGATGCTGAAATGTTTTTGTCACTGATATTATGGAGAAATTGTTACTCACACACGCAAATAAATCAACCATTATGGCATTTTCTGCTCAAACATAGCTAATTATTGACAAATATATATATATATATATATTAGCATATTGCCTACCATGTTTGGCAACAATCCACAAGACTAATACCATTTTATGCTTCAGGATTTTTGCAAATATAAATACATTTTTCAGGGTAGGAACAATTTGAGAAACCACAGTGTTCCTTAGCTCATCATTGGAAATGGTAATTAGCACATCAGTAAATTACCTGTAGAATTTTATTTCCATGAACAAGAAAATAATGTTATCTCACTCAGTGCAGCAGGCTGATGTGAATTATGACTTTCAGAAAAATGAAGCCTTATGATTATCCACCAAAGGTGCAAATTCATTCTGATGATGTTGCTGTTCTAGCAACTTGTTATTCTGAAGTACAGAGTAGTGCTCATAGAATATTCTGAAGAAGTCCCTAGAACAGCTTGAACACAAGTATGTTCTGGTCCATTTCCTTCCCTCTGAGATCAGGGTGCCGAACATTTTACTATTTCCTTTTGTTTAGTTGGTGCCTTTAAATACTGCAAGAAAGCCTCTTCAAATGTATCTACAACAAACTGCTGTTGTACCATAAATAAATTTTGTTAATTAAATTTTAAGAAGAAATATCATTGAAAGGCTAATGAAATTATATGGGCTACTATATATGTAATATTTTATATATATATATATATATATATATATATATATATATAAAATTACCATCTTCATAGCATTTACAAATCACTTAAATCTCAAAGTAGCTTTAAAAATTTTTTAAATTTACCTGTTCCTTCTTTTGTTAATGATTATTTTATTTTTTTATTATCAAGCAATATACAGAAAAAAAAAGACATGTATATTTTTTCTCTTTATCTGCTAAAAATTACTAAAAAGAAAATACGTCTTATCAGACTGCTTTGAATTTCCCATTTAAGAATCTAAAAATTCCCTTGACTAATTGTTTTGCAGAAAAACAAATCATGAATTAATGGAATTAAAGTACCGAAGTGGGACCTTAGAAGTAATCTAATTTTTAAAAACTACCATGTGCTTAAATCCATTCTACAAGGATGCCAGCAAGTTCTTTATGTCTCAATAACTACAATCACAAAGGACTTATTATCATTAATACAGATTATTCCTTTTTTACGTACTTGTGGTAGTCATTGTTTTTATCCCCATAGGCTTTATATACTGTTCTATACTCCACCATTGTAAGACAAAATAAAATAAAATCTGCTTGTACATTATATTCCTTTACATATTTTTAGTTGAAGATGATAGGGTAAAATTTACATTATCCTAACCCCTCTCAGAAACTAACTAAAAGCAATATATAAATAATAAAAACAAAATTTAAAAGGGGAACTTCATCTTTAATAAAACTAGGAAATAGCTACCAACTCATATCTTAAAGTAGGATGATACATAACAAATATGGGGAATGGGGCTAAATCATGAGAAGATGCAAAAAGTAAACATGGACTTTAAGCAACAAGCTGAAGTCTTCAAAAATTGCTGGAATTTGCTTGAAGAACCTACTCAAATGTTGCCATGTAGAAAAGCAAAGTCTAGAAGAGGGTTTATGTCATGAAGGCAACCTCTGCTCATTTCAAACCAGAGAGAACAGAAGAGGTAGGGCTTATAATGAGTCACCATAAGGCACCATAATAAAAGAAAACCTAAGCAAATTCTTGAAAGAAAGAAAGAAAGAAAGAAAGAAGGAAGGAAGGAAGGAAAGAAAGAAAGAGAAAGAAAAGAAAGAAAGAAAGAAAGAAAGAAGGAAGGAAGAAAGGAAAGAAAGAAGGAAAGAAAGAAAAAAAGAAAGAAGGAAGGAAGAACGGAAAGAAAGAAGGAAAGAAAGAAAGAAAGAAAGAAAGAAAGAAAGAAAGAAAGAAAGAAAGAAAGAAAGAAAGAAACTACTGCTAGCATTACCCTTATACCAAAACTAGACAAGGATATCACAAGAAAAGAAAATTACAGGCAAATACCCCTTATGAACATAGACACAAAAATATTCAACAAAATATTAGCAAACCAAATTAAATAATATAGTAAGAGGCTCATTCACATGATCAAGCCTGATTTATTCCAGGAATGCAAGGATACTTTAACATCTGCAAATCAATCAATGTGATACACCACGTTAACAAAATGAAGGAAAAAAATAATAGGATTATCTCAATAGATATAGAAAAAGCACTTGATAAAATTCAACATCCATTTATAATAAAAACTCAGCAAAGTGGATATAGAGAAAATACACCCCAATATAAAGGCCATATATGACAAAGCCCATAGCTAACATCATACTCAAGAATAAAAAGGTGAAATCTTTTCATCTATGATCAGGAATAAGACAAGCATGCCCACTCTCACCACTTTTATTCAATATAGAATTGGAAGTCCTAACCAGAGCAATTAGGCAAGAAAAATAAATGAAAGTTATCCAAATTGGAAAAGAAGAAGTAAAACTGTCACTATTTGCAGATGACATAGTATATACAGAAAATCCTAAAGACTCCATCAAAGAAACAAAAAAACAAAAACCAAAAAAACAACCTGGCAGAATTTATAAAGTTGCAGGATACAAAATCAATACACAAAAATATGTTGTTTCTGTACATTAATAATGAACTATCAGAAAGAGAAATTAAGAAAACAGTCCCATTTATAATTTCATCAAAAGAATAAAATATCTAGGAATAAATTTAATGAAGAAAGTGAAAGAAAACTGTAAGATGTCAAGGAAAGAAATTGAAGAAGACACAAAAAAATATAGAAAGATATTCCACGCTCATGGATTGGAAGAATTCATATTGTAGAAAGAAAGAAAAAGAAAGAAAGAAAGAGAAAGAAAGAAAGGAAGGGAGAGAGAGAAGGGAAGGAAGAAAGAAGGAAGGAAGGGAGAGAGAAAGGAGGGAGGGAGAGAGAAGGAAAAGAGGGAGGGAGTCTGGTTGTCCCTCTGCCCCTCCCCCTACTCTTGCAAGTGCTCTCTCTCTCTCAAATAAATAAATAAAATCTTAAAAAAAAAAAAACAAATAGCAAAATTAAATGTATAGTTTAAAAGGTGAGATTAAAGAAGTTTTCCTCATCTTCTTAGTAATCATCACTAAATAACAAGAGTTAGCTTTAGAAGCACAACTCCATCCTTTAGATCTTAGACAAAGCTCACAAAGCACCCTTCTCCAAAGTGGCATCCTGGGAAAGAAACCAATAGTTTCTTACTGGAACAAGAGAAACAAATACAAAGACCGGATAAGAATGATAACTTCTCTGACCCCAGTTTGGCATGAAGGCTTGAGAGGTATAAATAAGTGGAGCTGTATGTAATATTAAATTGAAAAAAAAAAACAAAAAACCAAAACGTATCTTCATGGAGCAGTCTGCTGGTGAAATTGAAAGGGGAAAAGGCTGCATTGAAAGATACAGCACTCTGTATTCAGACACAACACTCCTGTTATTCTGGACAGCCTGACATTTAGCTCTGGCCCCACTCTATCCCCATGAATCATTTACAAATGGCTCATCTAGAGCAACTCATCATGAACAAGTAAAAATGTAAAATAACCATCATTGAAAAAACAAATAACATATTAAGATTGCTCACTAAAAAAAAAAAAATTGCCACAAAACAGATGAAAATATTAATTGAATATACTGCTATGAATAAGTAGGGTTTAATAAAGAAATCTACATAGATCAATAGCACAAAGTATTAACACAAGAGTTTTAAAATGTTGTGTCAAGACCTAAAATATGGTCAGGTTTTTTACTATTTTAAGTTGATTGAAAAGAAAGCACACCATATTGGGGTGTAAACTTCAATACACATATATAAGATCTGCCATATTGATTATGTTGTACATGTCTTGCAGGTCTTATTTTTTGTCCTTTTGAGTTGGATTGAGAGAGGTGTGTTAAATATCTTAACATTACACTGTATCTTTACATTTCATTTTGCATTTCTTGTAGTTTCTGCCTTATAATGAATAATTGCTGTGATATTTGGTATATTCATAGGTTTTACAACTTCATTATAATTTGTAAACTTTAGCATCATTAACTACTTTTCTAATCATATTTTTCACATTGGTACTCCTCCAACCCTATGCATCCACCATTCCAAATATCTTGCAATTTCTTTAATGTGCCATGCTCCACATCTGGAACACTCTGCCCCAATTAGTTCACCTGGCACTTCAACTCATCCATAGAGACTTTGCTCAAGGTCACTCCCTTCCTTTTTCTCTCACTAGAGAGAGTATATAAATATCTCTGTGATGGTGTATACTAATATAAGCCAACTATTATTTAGCATTTATTCCCTCTTCAGATAATGGCTGTATGTATTATTAACCTCTGTGTCCTCAAGACCCAGCCTATAGCAAAGTCTCAATGGATATTAATGATTCTAGGTGATGTGACGAGGTTAAACTCTATATCAAGCATAAACAAAGGGCATAGGAAAAGGGGTTTAGTTCCTATGAAAAGCACAGGGCAAGATGTTACTTGAGAAAAGCTAGGTGAGTTATAACCACAGCCAGATAGGCTGGCATTAGACTCAGAAAAATCAAAATATATGTTTAGTGCTTAAGTAAGTGAATAATGCTTGATATTAAATAATACCTGGCACAATGTTAAAGTAAATAAAATAGAGTTTAAGAGGACTATTAGCTCCCAGGAATGTGGCATATACATGCAAAGAAGTCCATCTCAGATACTGGAATTTTGACAGGTAATAGCAGATTTCTAAGATGACTCCAAGATCCTGATCCCTGGTATACATACACCTTCTTTAAGGTATTCAATCAAATATTAATCTAGGTGGTTCTGTGCAAGGATTTTGTGGATGTAATCAGGTCCCAAGTTAGTTGACTTTAAGAAAGGTAACTAGGTTAGCATGACCTAATCATGTGAGTCTTTAAAAGGAAATGGGCTTAGGGCGCCTGGGTGACTCAGTTGGTTAAGCGGCGGCCTTCGGCTCAGGTCATGATCCTGGAATCCTGGGATCAGGTCCGCATTGAGCTCCTGGCTCAGCAGGGAGCCTGCTTCTCCCTCTGACCCTCTCCCCTCTCATGCTATTTCTCTCTCACTCGCTCTCTAATAAATAAATAAATAAAATCTTGAAAAAATAAAATAAAAGGTAATGGACTCCTTTTTTACAAAAGGAAATTTGAAGCGTGAGAGGGATTCAACACAGCAAAAAGTCATCATCTCTGGCTTTGAGGATGGAGAGGAACATGTGGCAAGAGACTGAAAGCGGCCTCTCCCAGCTGAGATAGGCCTTGACTGACAACCAGCCAGGGAATAGGGGCCCCAGTCCTATGACCATAAGGAGCTTAGCTCTCTAACACTTGAATGAGTTGGAAATAGGATCCTGAGCTCCAGATGTAAACACATCCTGCAGACCACTTGATCTTGGCCTTGTGAGACCCTGACCATACTTCTGACCTACAGAACTCTGAGCTAGTAAATATATAGTGTTGGTAAGTTTGTGGTACTACACTGCAGCAATACTAGATAAATACAACAGGCAGCTAATTTTATATCCCAATCCCTTCCTTAATGTGTTTAGGATTATGTTGAGAGCTATAGATAGGACTTAGCTTCTAGCTTACAGATCTTTGACATTTACATCTGGACAGGTTTAGGAAGGCAGGACTAACTTTAGCAAGGCTTCTAGAGACTGAATCCTGCTACTGAGACTCTGTCCCTATGACTGAAATCCAACCTCTCGAGGTAGAAGGAGATATCTGCTACTTCCAGGGCCTGCGACCAATCTTCTCCTATGAGTTTTGAAGCTTCACAAATTTCTTTCAAAACCCATTCTATCTTTTAGTTGCTAAATGATCTTGGGCAAGATATTTAACCTCAGCCTGTATTTCCTCATCTGTAAAATAGGGATTAGAATAACTATTTCATGAGGTTATTATGAGGATTAAATGAAATTATTCCTCTAAGCTTTAAGTGCATCCCCTAGAAGGTAGTAAACACCCATAAGCATTAGCTAATACTAATTCAGTATACCAGGCAAATATCTTTCCTTCTCTAATGTTCTTTCCTGGCTTAAAAAACACAAATATGTGTATAACAGCCAGAATAAATACCCATGTGTTCGGGATATAAAAACAAAATTTTGTAAATAATGTCTGTCTGTAAAGGTTAGCATATAAATGCAAATAAACATTTATCCGGCTTCAACAGCAGGTGGATTTAGGTAAGCAGAACACAGTTAAATGAGTGGGAGTGTGTCCATTTTATCAATACATTTTGTAATATGCTGTCTGCATTTTAATTGCAACACCTGCTACTGATTTCTGAAAAGAAAAATTTTGTTTATTTATTCTTTAATTAGATTAGGCTGATAAAAATGTCCATGTTGCTACTCATCACATATTCTACAGTTATTTATTATTTCTAGAAAAATACTCTCAGTTTAAAAAAGTTCAGTAGTAAAATGCAACTCAAAAATTCTATCAAGTATCCTACTATGCAAGGTTAGTTAGTCTACGTGAAGATATTAAGATAAGTCATTGCCCTGCCCTAAAACTCAGGAGATACTGGGGATAGGAGATAACTTAGAAAGCTTTTGCAATATTTACTAAAAGAAGCAATAAGGAACTAAGGAAGCATGAGCTAAATGGAAAAGGGAAATAGTGAAGAGAAGATGTTGCTAAGATAAATCAAGCACTTGGAAATCGGCTGGGTGTGGAGAATGAGGAAGAATGAGAAATGAGAATGTCTTTCTTCTTTTCCTTATCCTTGATCATTGAGTTAGCAAGCCCCATCAAACCCATCCCCACCACTCTGAAATTAGAGGTAAAAGAACACAATCCTTTTAAATTAGACAGACCTGAGTTTGAGTCTCAGTTCTAACATTTGTGATGAAAATGACTATGGGAAAACCTGTTAATTTTCTTGAGATTTTATTTTGGTGATAGTAAAATGGAGATGATAACGGTATTTCATTCTCTATCACTCATCTTGTTCAAAGCTGAAATGAAGATACGCAAAAGACCCCTTGGATTTTTAGGAAGATGGCAATGTCACTGACGGCAGTAGTTGTAAGAGGTAGGAATGCAGATTCCTGGCAAGCATTGAGAAAGACTGGGCGTTCAGATCATGGCATATTATATTTAGGAAAACAGCAGAATGTGTAGGTGTGAATATCAAAAAGGCCATTTGAAGATATCCCTGGGACTCAGGAGAACAGTCATGGCTAAACAAAGAAACAAAAACACAAAGCCAAACAGAAAAAAGATTTAAGAATCAACTGTGGAGCACTGATGATTAACCAACTGAGCCACCCAGGCGCCCTGGAGCACTGATGATTAAAACTATGAGATTATATGAGACAGTAAAAGAAATTTAAAGAATCTGTCATAGATTTAAAAAAGGAGAATAATATGACTAGTTCTTCATTCATTCACCCTTTCATTCATTTAATAATTAAAAAAATATATTGAGTATCTACTATATGCTAAATACAGAGTTAAGTCAGCCAACACAAAGATGATTACGATGCATGAGGATGCATTCTTTACCCTCAAGAAGTTCATGTTTTTGTTTTTTATTTTTACATTTTTTTATTGACATGTAATATATTATTTGTTTCAGGGGTACAGGTCTGTGATTCATCAGTCTTACACAATTCACAGCGCTCACCATAGCACATACCCTCCCCAATGTCCATCACCCAGCCACCCCATCCCTCCCACCCCCCTCCAAGCCAGCAACCCTCAGTTTGTCTCCTGAGATTAAGAGTCTCTAATGGTTTATCTCCCTCTCTGGTTTCATCTTGTTTCATTTTTCCCTCCCTTCCCCTATGGTCCTCTGTCTTGTTTCTCAAATTCCTCATATCAGTGAGATCATATGATACTTGTCTTTCTCTGATTGACTTATTTTGCTTAGCCTAATACCCTCTAGCTCCATCCTGTCATTGCAAAAGGGAAGATTTCATTTTTTGATGGCTGCATAATATTCCATTGTATGTATATATACCACATCTTCTTTTTTTTTTTTATGATTTTTTTTTTTTAATTTATTTATTTGAGAGAGAGAGAATGAGAGAGAGCAAGCACATGAGAGGGGGGAGGGTCAGAGGGAGAAGCAGACTCCCCGCCGAGCGGGGAGCCCGATGCGGGACTCGATCCAGGGACTCCAGGATCATGACCTGAGCCGAAGGCAGCCGCCCAACCAACTGAGCCACCCAGGCGCCCTATACCACATCTTCTTTATCCATTCATCTGTTGATGGGCATCTAGGCTCTTTCCATAGTTTGGCTATTGTGGACATTGCTGCTATAAACATTGGGGTACACATGCCCCTTCGGATCACTACATTTGTATCTTTGGGGTATTTACCCCAGTAGTGCAATTGCTGGGTCATAGGGTAGCTCTATTTTCAACTTTCTGAGGAACCTCCATACTGTTTTCCAGAGTGGCTGCACCAGCTTGCATTACCACCAACAGTGTAGGAGGGTTCCCCTTTCTCCGCATCCCTGCCAACATCTGTTGTTTCCTTACATGTTAATTTTAGCCATTCTGACTGGTGTGAAGTGGTATCTCATTGAGGTTTTGATTTGGATTTCCCTGATGCCGAGCAATGTTGAGCACTTTTTCATGTGTCTGTTGGCCATTTGGATGTCTTCTTAGGAAAAATGTCTGTTCGTGTCTTCTGCCCATTTCTTGATTGGATTATTTGTTCTCTGGGTGTTGTGTTGAGTTTGATAAGTCCTTTATAGATTTTGGATACTAGCCCTTTATCTGATATGTCATTTGCAAATATCTTCTCCCATTCTGTCGGTTGTCTTTTGGTTTTGTTGACTGTTTCCTTTGCTGTGCAAAAACCTTTTTATCTTGATGAAGTCCCAATAGTTCATTTTTGATCTTGCTTCTCTTGCCTTTGGCAAAGTTTCTAGGAAGAAATTGCTGCAGCTGACGTCGAAGAGTTTGCGGCCTATGTTCTTCTCTAGGATTTTGATGGACTCCTGTCTCACATTTAGGTCTTTCAACCATTTTGAGTCTATTTTTGTGTGTGGTGTAAGGAAATGGTCCAGTTTCATTCTTCTGCATGTGGCTGTCCAATTTTCCCAACACTGTTTGTTCAAGAGACTGTCTTTTTTCCACTGGACATTCTTTCCTGCTTTGTCAAAGATGAGTTGAACATAGAGTTGAGGGTTCATTTCTGGGTTCTCTATTCTGTTCCATTGATCTATGTGTCTGTTTTTGTGCCAGTACCATACTGTCTTGATGATGACAGCTTTGTAATAGAGCTTGAAGTCTGGAATTGTGATGCCACCAGCTTTGCTTTTCTTTTTCAATATTCCTGTGGCTATTCGGGGTCTTTTCTGGTTCCATACAATTTTTAGGATTATTTGTTCCATTTCTTTGAAAAAAGTGGATGGTATTTTGATAGGGATTGCATTAAATGTGTAGATTGCTCTAGGTAGCATAGACATTTTCACAATATTTGTTCTTCCAATCCATGAGCATGGAATGTTTTTCCATTTCTTTGTGTCTTCCTCAAATTTCTTTCATAGTTTTCTGAGTACAGATTCTTTTCCTCTTTGGTTAGATTTATTCCTAGGTATCTTATGGTTTTGGGCACAACTGTAAATGGAATCAACTCCTGAATTTCTCTTTCTTCTGTCTTGTTGTTGGTATATAGAAATGCAACTGATTTCTGTGCATTGATTTTATATCCTGCCACTTTATTGAATTCCTATATGAGTTCTAGCAGTTTTGGGGTGGAGTCTTTTGGGTTTTCCCAATAAAGTATCTTATCATCTGCAAAGAGTGAGAGTTTAACTTCTTCTTTTCGATTCGGATGCCTTTTATTTCTTTTTGTTGTCTGATTGCTGTGGCTAGGACTTCTAGGACTATGTTGAATAGCAGTGGGCATAGTGGACATCCCTGCCATGTTCCTGACCTTAAGGGAAAAGCTCTCAGTTTTTCCCCATTGAGAATGGTATTCGCTGTGGGTTTTTCATAGATGGCTCTTACAATATTGAGGTATGTACCCTCTATCCCTACACTCTGAAGAGTTTTGATCAAGAAAGGGTGCTGTACTTTGTCAAATGCTTTTTCTGCATCTACTGACAGGATTATATGTTTCTTGTTCTTTCATTAATGTATTGTATCACATTGATTGATTTGCAGATGTTGAACCAAACTTGCAGCACAGGAATAAATCCCACTTGGTCATGGTGAATAATCCTTTTAATGTACTCTTGAATCCTATTGACTAGTATTTTGGTGAGAATTTTTGCATCCATGTTCATCAGGGATATTGGTCTGTAATTCTCCTTTTTGATGGGGTCTTTGTCTGGTTTTGGGATCAAGGTAATTCTGGCCTCATAAAATGAGTTTTGAAACTTTCCTTCCATTCTATTTTTTGGAACAGTTTCAGAAGAATAGGTATTAATTCTTTTTTAAATGTTTGGTAGAATTCCCCTGGGAAGCCATCTGGCCCTGGGCTCTTGTTTGTTGGGAGGTTTTTGATTACTGTTTCAATTTCCTTACAGGTTATGGGTCTGTTCAGGTTTTCTATTTCTTCCTGGTTCAGTTTTGGTAGTTTATATGTCTCTAGTAATGCATCCATTTTTTCCAGATTGTCTAATTTGCTGGCATAGAGTTGCTCATAATATGTTCTTATAATTGTTTGTATTTCTTTGGTGTTGGTTGTGATCTCTCCTCTTTCATTCATGATTTTATTTATTTGGGTCCTTTCTCTTTTCTTTTTGATAAGTCTGGCCAGGAGTTTATCAATCTTGTTAATTCTTTCAAAGAACCAGCTCCTAGCTTCATTGATCTGTTCTACTGTTCTTTTGGTTTCTATTTCATTGTGTTCTCCTCTGATCTTTATTAGTTCTCTTCTCCTGCTGGGTTTAGGCCTTATTTGCTGTTCTTCCTCCAGCTCCTTTAGGTGTAGGTTTAGGTTGTGTATTTGAGATCTTTCTTGTTTCTTGAGAAAGGCTTGTATTGCTATATACTGTCTCCTCTTAGGACCACCTTTGCTGCAGCCCAAAGATTTTGAACAGTTGTGTTTTCATTTTCATTTGTTTCCATTAAGTTTTTTAATTCTTCTTTAATTTCCTGGTTGACCGATTCATTCTTTAGTAGGATGCTCTTTAGCCTCCATGTATTTGAGTTCTTTCCAACTTTCCTCTTGTGATTGAGTTCTAGTTTCAAAGCATTGTGGTCCAAAAATATGCAGGGAATGATCCCAATCTTTTGGTACCGGTTGAGACCTGATTTATGACCCAGGATGTGATCGATTCTGGAGAATGTTCCATGGGCACTAGAGAAGAATGTGTATTCTGTTTCTTTGGGATGGAATGTTCTGAATATATCTGTGAAGTCCATCGGGTCCAGTGTGTCATTTAAAGCCTTTATTTCCTTGTTGATCTTTTGCTTAGATGATCTGTCCATTTCAGTGAAGGGCGTGTTAAAGTCCCTTTATCACTGTATTATTGTTAATGTGTTTCTTTGATTTTGTTATTAATTGGCTTATATAATTGGCTGCTCCCATGTTAGGGGCATAGATATTTACAATTGTTAGATCTTCTTGTTAGATAGACCCTTTAAGTATGATATAGTATCCTTCCTCATCTCTTATTATAGTCTTTGGTATAAAACCTAATTTGTCTAATAAAAGGATTGCCACCCCAGCTTACTTTTGATATCCATTAACATGGTAAATGGTTTTCCACCCCCTCACTTTCCATCTAGGGGTGTCTTTGGGCCTAAAATTAGTCTCTTGCAGACAGCATATCGATGGGTCTTGTTTTTTTATCCAATCTGATACCCTGTGTCTTTTGATTGGGGCATTTAGCCCATTTACATTCAGGGTAACTATTGAAAGATATGAATTTAGTGCCATTGTATTGCCTGTAAAGTGACTATTACTGTATATTGTCTGTGTTCCTTTCTGGTCTATGTTACTTTTAGGCTCTCTCTTTGCTTAGAGGACCCCTTTCAATATTTCTTGTGGGGCTGGTTTGGTGTTCGCAAATTCTTTTAGTTTTTGTTTGTCCTGGAAGCTTTTTATCTCTCCTTCTATTTTCAATGACAGCCTAGCTGGATATAGTATTCTTGGCTGCATATTTTTCTCATTTAGTGCCCTGAATATATCATGTCAGTCCTTTCTGGTCTGCCTGGTCTCTGTGGATAGGTCGGCTGCCAATCTAATGTTTTTACCATTGTAGTTTACAAACCTCTTGTCCCAAGCTGCTTTCAGGATTTTCTCTTTGTCTCTGAGACTTGTAAGTTTTACTATTAGATGTCGGATTGTTGACCTATTTTTATTGATTTTGAGGGGGGGTTCTCTGTGCCTCCTGGATTTTGATGCCTGTTTCCTTCCCCAAATTAGGGAAGTTCTCTGCTATAATTTGCTCCATTATACCTTCTGCCCCTCTCTCACTTCTACTTCTGGGATCCCAGTTATTCTAATATTGTTTCATCTTATGGTATCACTTATCTCTCAAATTCTGCCCTCATGATCCAGTAGTTGTTTATCTCTCTTTTTCTCAGCTTCTTTATTCTCCATCATTTGGTCTTCTATATTACGAATTCTCTCACCTGCCTCCTTTATCCTAGCAGTTAGAGCCTCCATTTTTGTTTGCACCTCATTAATAGCCTTTTTGATTCTGACTTGGTTAGATTTTAGTTCTTTTATTTCTCCAGAAAAGGATTCTCTAGTATTTTTTTTTTTAAGATTTTATTTATTTGACAGTGAGAGCACAAGCAGAGGGAGAGAGAGGGAGAAGCAGGCTCCCTGCTGAGCAAGGAACCCAATGTGGGACTCGATCCCAAGACCCTGGGATCATGGCCTGAGCCGAAGGCAGCCACTTAACCGACTGAGCCACCCAGGCATCCTAGGATTCTCTAGTATCTTCTATGCTTTTTTCAAGCCCAGCTAGTATGATTATAATCATCAATCTGAACTCTAGTTCTGACATCTTACTAATGTCCGTATTGATTAGGTCCCTGGCAGTCGGTACTGCCTCTTGTTCTTTTTTTTTTTTGAGATGAGTTTTTCCATTTTGCCATTTTGTCCAGAGAAAAATAGATGAATGAGAGAAGAAAATCCTAAAGGGGTAACAACAACCCCAGAAAAATATACACTAAACAAATCAGAAGAAACCGGAAACTGGGGGAAAAGAAAGGGAAAGAAAGAAAAAAGAAAAAAAAAAGAAGAATATGATCAGACTGGTGAATAGAACAGAGCTACACACTAGATTTTGGGTGTATTTTGGTCTCTTAGTAGAAACTGCCCCCCAAAATTTTAAAGAAAGAAAAACATATATATACAAAAAATAAGGTTAAATACAATGAAGGGATAGAATATAACTAAATGAAAATTTAAAAAGATTTTTAAAAAGGTATTGATAAGATAAAATGTTGATTGAAAAAGCAAAGAAGAAAAATTTAAAAAAAGGGGGGGGGGAGAATATGATCAGGCGGGAGACTAGAACAAAGCCATGTACTAGATTTAGGATATATTTTGGTCTGTTAGAAGAAACTGTATCCTAAAATTTTAAAAAAAGAAAAACTTATATATATACAAAAAATAAGGTTAAATACAATGAAGGGATAGAATATGACTGTAAAAATGAAAATTAAAAAAGATTTTTAAAAAGGAATTGGTAAGATGTTGGTTGAAAAAGGAAAGAAGAAAAATTCAAAAAAAATAAAAAAGAAAAAAATAAAGAAAATTAAAAAAATTAACTTTGAAAGACTAAAGAATCAGGGGGAAAAAACGCCATGGATTCTATGTGCAGTATTCCCCTAGCACTGGAGTTCTGCCATTCTGCCATTGATCGGTAAACTTGGTCTTGGCTGGCTGTTCTTGCTGATCTTCTGGGGGAGGGGCCTGTTGCCGGGGTTCCCAAATGTCTTTGCCGGAGGCAGAACTGCCCCACCCTTGCCAGTCGGGGCTAAGTAATCTGCTCAGGTTTGCTCTCGGGAGCTTTTGTTCCCTGCAAGCTTTCCGTACAGCTTTGGAGGATGGGAAAGAAAATGGCGGCCTCCCAATCTCCGCCCCGGAGGAGCCGAGAACTCGGGGCCCCACTCCTCAGTGAGCCCCCAGAGAAAAGCAGTCAATCACTCCCATCTCCCCGGTGTCCGGCCGCACTCTGTGCTCACCCAGCCTGTGACTGAGCGTTTCTATCTCTGGCGCACGACCCTGTGCGGAGTCTCCAAACCCAGCAGATCCCTGCGGTGTGCTCCCACGCCGCTCCTCCCAGGGGAGGAAGGGGAGTCTCCCCAGATCTGCCGTTTGTTGGGTCCCTGCTGGAAAAGCAGTGGCCCGACTGTGCCATGGATCACGGTTTATGGCAACCCTGAGCTGAGAGCCTGCACCTCAGCTCCGTCTCTGCAGCCAGCTTCCCCGCTCCAATACTTGGGAGCTCTGCCGCACTCAGGCACCCCCGGTCTTTCTGTGACCCCAAGGCTCCTGAGACCACACTGTCCCAGCGAGTGTTCCACGCCCACGCCCCCCCCCCCCCCCCCCCCCCGCTTAGCCACTGGAGCGACGTCCCTCAGTGAAGCAGACTTATAAGATTTCCGATTTTGTGCTCTGTTGCTCTATCACTTGAAGGCAGTGGCTGACAGAGCCTCCCTCCCACCGCCAGGGTCTATCTTCCCGAGTATCGCCTCGGATTCACATCTCCGCACATCCTACCTTCCAGAAAGTGGTCGCTTTCCTGTTCAGCGAGTTGCTGCTATTCTTTTCTTCGATCTCCTGTTGAGTTTGTAGGTGTTCTGAATGGTTTGATAACTACCTAGCTGAATTACTGGGACCAGATGAAATTTTGGTCTCCGCCATCTTGCTCCTCCAAGAAGCTCATGTTTTAAAGGTAGAATTACACTTGAGCACAAATAATTTTAATTCATTAATAGGTAATAAGGCATAGAGGATCTGCTTGCTCCTAAAACTTTCTTGGGTGCAAAGGAGGTCATCAAGGAAGGTTCATAGAGTTAAGCTTATGCTTGAGGAACTAAAGACAAATTAAGTAAATAAACAAGTAAATGGCATTCATGGAAGGTGGATTAATTCCCCACAGAAACACTCAGATGTCTACACAGAGAAAAAAAAGCTCATGAGGTGTCCATGAAATAGCAAATTGTATAACATGGCTGGAGTCCAGGGGTGGCAAGGAAGGAAATATGGCTGGAGTCCAGGGGTTGGGAGGTAGGGTGGGTCATGAATGGCAGATTCTTAAGGAATGCAGTTGCTTTTATTCTGTAGATGATGAACAGCTGTTAAAGAACAGAGAGTATCTAGAGAATGGTGAATGCAATTAAATTAATTCTATATTTTAAACCAAACAATTAACTTCACCTGAAATCACCATGCCAACAAATACCCTATGTCATGAAAAAGAGAAAAAGAATAGCTTATTTTGACAACTGATATAATAATATTCTGTGTTTAAAAAAGAAAATTCTACCAGTCTGTGGCATATTGCAAAAATGGCAACACAAGTGGCTACCATCAAAAATAGATGAAGGGGATTAAGAAGTACAAACTTCCAGTTATAAAATAAATAAGTCACAGGAGTGAAAAGTACAGTATAGGGAATATTCTCTCATATTTGTATGATAGCAAATGGTAACTACACCTATCATGGTGAGCATTTTGTAACATATATAAATGTCAAATCACTATGCTGTACACCTGAAATTAATACACTCTTCTATGTCAACTATACTTCAGTTTAAAAAAAAAAAATCCATGCATTCTGAGGAACTTTTAATTTCAAAAGATAAATATGCTTGTTATCTTTACAGTGCATCTGTTAAGATCCTTACCGAGCCAGAAGCAGCACCACTTTGTGTTACTACATTTGTGTTAAACACTCAATGGTAAAAACAAACAAACAATAAATAAAGCCAAGAATTCATAGACTTTAAAAAGAGATTGAAATCTATGCTCTACCCCTTGGATATGGAATGACCTTGTTACTTTTGCACCGGCCATTCAAATGTGGACTAAACAGTTTCATGTGAATGCCACACCTGTCCCCTATGCACATATCCAGTCTCTTAGACTCCTCCTGCTACTATGTCTGCAAGTCCAAGCTGGCCTGCTAGGGGGTAAGAGACATGTGGGGCAGACATGAGCTGAAGCCATCTTTTACCAACTCTCCTCCTGCTGCCCTGGTCACTAGCCACAGTCATATGAATGGGCCCAGCCACGAATGACTGCATAGCTAGACCCAGCCCACATTGCTGATCCATAGAAGGAGGAGCAAAAGAAAGGATGTTATTGTAAGCCACTAGATTTTGGAGTAACTTGTTACACAGCAAAGAAAACAGAGACACAGTCTATAAATTACATGTCAGCAAATGCAACATTTTCATAAACAAATTTCATTTATTGGTCTTTCTCTAACAAACTTAAACCACACCATTTGGCAATCAATCATTCATGTTCAGTTGGTGATTCTCATATACAATGTAGTAAAAGTAAGGTAGATTCCAGTCATTTGAAATGGTTTCATTCAAACATGGACTGGGGCTGTTTCACTTAGTCCAAGGAAAAGGTTTTGGTATAGCCAGTGAATAATATAAATAGGATTCGAGAGGGAGAATTTATCCTACTTACTAAAATAAATTGTTTTCAAGTACTTAGAACTTTCATTAACATACAGATAACAGAAAAACTAATGGGCTAAGTCAAATCATCCTTATATTCACACCAGTTCATTAGTTTAGAATGTTACAATTTGTACAATAAAGCATTAGAATTGCAGTTGAAAAAATATTCTGTTCCTTTCTTTGTTGATTCAAATGGATTTTCCTGTCATCTGGTATTAAATTAGTGAAATGTTCTGATATTTACCCATCAATAATTCTCCCACTGACAGGCAGTCTTGCACATATTTCACACTTAGGATGCCCTATCTCTCTGTCTCCAAAAATCTAAGTCTCTCTCCTGAGTTGTGTCTTAGCCCCTTGCATTTTTTTAAATTAAATACTCTATTGATCATCTCTAAACGTCAAGTCCATGATCTGAGTGCACCATTCTGTGACCATATTCTTTCATCTAACCTAGAAAGGAAAGTATTGTGGTAATAATTACAGGCTGTGAAATCTAGACAAAGAGGAAAAGAAATATGGGAGAAAGATTTTTTAAATATTTGACCTTCTAACATCATGACCTTATAATATAGAGTGGTATTTATTGTTTTTAAAACATTCATACTTTCTTTTAATACACATTCCATCAGCAATATCTAAAAATTACTATTTTACTGCACCTTCTATTATATAAGAAGTCATCATTGTTAAAACTGTCAATTACTTAAGTAGAATCTGGTACTTTATTATTTCTTTAATTTGTATTTGTTTTGTTATCAGTGAGATTGAATATATTTTTGTAGGTTTATTTGAATTTTTTCTTATTCATTTCCTAGTCCTATCCTTTGAGAGTATCTTAAATAATTAGGTTTTATTTTGCTTCCAATTCTCCCATCTCTTCTCTCTCTTTATCTCTTCCCCTTATCTTCTTATTTCTCACTTATATTTGCCTTTAAACATTGGGTTTATAATAGTAAATAAAAAGCAGAGTAAATAAATAAAAGTGCAGAGTTGGTAATAGAGAAAATCTACACCAGGAACGGGCAAATTTGGAAATGTTCTTCCCCAGTGCTTACCCTTCAGAAGACACCCATAGTTTGGCCAAGCCCCAAGAATGGACTACTCGGTCCTCTTAAGGAAGACATTTCAAGAATCCCCATTCTGGACAACTTCAGAGAATGAGAAATGAGAAATGACTATAATCCTACCCAGACAGATGATTTAGTTGACCTGTTGGAATGTTGCTACTTCCTGAATTCTTATATATAAAGAACTGAGTGTTTCAGAATCCCAAACTTTGCCAGGAATCAAGCATCTAAAGGAAATGGTAGGAGAGAGGCCGGCCAGGCAGAAAAGCACAGAGGAAGCAGTTATTCAATTCTCCAATTAAAATTCACAGGAAGAGACATGACAAAGCAATAGTTCTCAAAGTATGGGTGCTTGAACAAACAGCAGCAGCAGAGAATTTATTAGAAATGCAATTCCTCTGGCCCTACCTCAGAGCCACTTAATCAGAAGCTCTAGAGTAAGACCTGAAATCTGTGTCAACAAGTCCTTCAGGTGATTCTGAAGCACACTCAAGTTTAAAGACTATTCGTCTTGATAACTATGTGCTTACCTGCATAAATAAATAAATAACATCTTCTTTCCAAATTGTCCCAGTTTGTCTTGTCTCTCTTGGTATGCAGTGCTTTCATGCTCACCACCATTATATGACAGTTAATTTAAAGTTTCCCAGGGTGGGAGTAATCTAAAATTACCTTTTAAGACAGAAACACACTCCTGCCTAGAAACCTGGAAACTCAATTAACTTTTAAGATTCTCGTTGGACTTCCTGAGCCTGTTCAGATACCAGAACTTTAAAAGAAAGGGAGAATTTTTTTTTGTTTTACTTTCAGGTTATTATCTGGGGTCTCTCCCAGAAAAGATTCTCAAAGACCCACCCTTCCTTCCCTCCTTCCTTCCTTCCTTCCTTCCTTCTTTCCTTCCTTTCTTCCTTCCTTGTTTCCTTCCTTCCTTCCTTCCTTCCTTCCTTCCTTCCTTCCTTCCTTCCTTCCTTCCTTCCTTCCTTTGCTCATTCATGCTTGCCCTGCATGCCAGGGTACTTGCCTTTGACTGGGATACATATAAAAGTTAGCCAACAGATATGGACCATGCCCTCACAGTAACTAAAGTCTAGAAAGGATGATTGATGTGGGTTATAAAGTCACACATTCTAAACTATAATAAGTATCATGATGGAGAAGTAAGAAAGGGGATGTAATCTCTAAATTCAGGGAAACGTTCCCCAAGTCAGTAGCAAGCATAATATCAAGACTGTCCTCTGGATGTTTGTCCATCTCTTTAAAGAATAAAAAGAAACACTTCTGGGAAATTTGAAGGGTGGTAAGAAGGGGAAAAAAATATTTTCTTTCTCTTCCTTCAGATGAAGTAAACATAGGAAGGGGAAAAAATGTTTCCTTTATAGTAGTACTGATTATTTCTATCTATCCTGATTACTTTCAGGATTAGTATTATGTAAAAGGTGCCAAAACCCATCCCTTTTGAATAAAAAGGTAAATATGTGTTACATCAACAACCTCCATTTATTATAAAGATGAAGGTGTAAACTGGGTTTTCAACTGAAGGGAGGTGGGGCAGTTCTTATCAGCAGATATGACATCCAGATATGATATGCAGATATGATCTGCAGCACATGATATGATAAGAATTGGGTCTGTCCATCAAAGCTAAATTCAAATAATTGAGCATATTCCAGTATCCAAGTAGTCAAAACAACACTTTGTCACTCAATCCAAGGAACTTGAAAAGAAAAAGAAAGAAATTTTTGTTAACAGCCACTGCAATAAGTAAAAGTGGTCAGCATTGATGATCTCTAAAAAAGCAGATCAAAGGAAAAGGAGCCCCAAATTATTTCATAACAAGTCAATAGAACAAAATCACATTATGATACTCAGTTCTTGCAGTCAGCTGAGGTGGAGGAACAAGTCAAGGTTAGAGTGGTTAGAAATATCAAAACATCTATAGAGGAAGATCAACTTGAAGGTAAGAAAAATGCTTTCTATTTTTTGGATAAATATAATGTGTAGAGTTGTTGAATCACTAGATTGCACACCTGAAACTAATATAACACTATATATTAACTACACTGGAATTAAAATATAAAACCATTAAAACACATACACACACAAAGAAAATGTCTTCTACTGACCAAGATAACATCATTACGGTTTCTACAAAGGAGAGATTCTTCTGTGACCAGAGGGAAAAGAGTACCATCACTCTCCCTGGAAAATGTCAATGTAGGGGTACCTGGGTGGCTCAGTTGGTTAAGTGTCTGCCTTCAGCTCTGGTCATGACCCCAGG
Organism: Halichoerus grypus; assembly: GCF_964656455.1. Taxonomy (NCBI): domain Eukaryota; kingdom Metazoa; phylum Chordata; class Mammalia; order Carnivora; family Phocidae; genus Halichoerus; species Halichoerus grypus. Next base: position 23,269,272 of record NC_135720.1, on the reverse strand, counting down.
GTCCTGGGATCGAGTCCCGTGCCAGGCTCCCTACTCGGTGGAAGGCCTGCTTCTCCCTCTCCCTCTGCTGCTCCCCCCTGCTTGTGCACTCTCTCTCTCTGTCAAATAAATAAATAAAATCTTTAAAAAAACAAAAGTCGATGTAAAGTTGGGCTAATCTTATGAGTAGGCGAAATAGACTGTGACCTATGCAGTGAGATATATTTTTCTATTTGTTCTATGGCTATCCTTTTATTGCATTTTCTTACCTCCAATGTTTTCATTTAATCTTTAAAAAGCTAGTGCATTTTACATGTTTCCAAAACAAAGAAATGTAAAGAAACGTATGGATGAAGGAAATCTCCTTCCCACCACAGTTCTCTGTTTGCTCAGCTCTTCTCCCCACCCCATTCTTACCAGGTACTAACATTATCACTTGGTTGTGTATCTTTCCAAAATTCCTTCAAGCATATACAATAAAAATCTCATATATATTTTTTCTACCATTTATCTACTATTTTTACACCAGGCCAGCATGCTACACCCACTGTTCTGTTCCTTGTACTTTTCATTTGACAATATGTAATCTTACCATGATGATACAGACAACTTCTTATATTTTACAGTAGGACATCACTGAATTATATTGGACACACAGCATTATATACTTAGGATGAGTGAGGCTGAGGAACTTCTCATATGTTTAAAGAACCATTTTGCATTATTTTTATGAACTGCTTATATTATATGTCCTCTCCTCTGCCAAGTTATTGGAAAGTTTGATGTTCAAACATTTGAACAATCAGTTTGGCACAATCACCAGCCAATAGCAAAGGATGCCAGCCTAATCCAAATGCATGCCAGGTGTAACCTGGTATGCCTTTGGCACCATGTTCCAGTGGAAAATTAGACCTGATTGTTGGTCTTTTCCTAGATGCTTTCAACATACAAAGAGTATTGAAAATAACTTTTTCCAAATGTGTCATTTATCTTCTGAATTTGCTTATGTTATTTTTTTGGAAGGCAATACAAACGTTTTTAATTTTAGATCATTAAGTTTTCAAACCCTTCTTTTATGCCATCCACATTTTCAATTAGAGTTTTCCACTCCAAGAATTTGAGCAAATACTTTTATTACATTTTTGAGTACATATATTTCAAATTTTCACGCATAAACTTTAAAAGATGTTATCCAAGTACACGCTGTGATATATAAATATGTCTAAACTTTCTTTTCCCCAGATTGTTACTTTGTTGTCTGACCCTACTTATTGATGAGCCCATCCTTTCCCCATTGACTCAACAACAATCTTACCCATATATTAAATTCCCATATGAATTTGGGCTTAATTCTATACTTTCTATTTTATTTCATTTATCTGTATAAATCCTCATGTACTAGCACCACAGTGATTTAATTAGTAAATCTTTATGCTTTAAACCTTTTAAGTCTTCTCTACCCTCATTGCTCTTCTTTTTCAAAGTTTTCCTATTTATTTTTATTTCCCCATATTAGATTTAGTATCGGTTCAAAAAACATGTTGGTGCCACTCTCATACATTCCTGGTGGGAACAAAAGTATGGAAGGGAAGTTGGTAATATCTAGCAAACTGCATGTTCTCCGACCTTTGAACAAGAAATCCTAATTCTAGCAATCTATCCCTAGAGATTCATTAGCAAAAATGTAAAAAGATATATGTACAAGAAAATTCACTGAAGCACTATTTGTAATGGCAAAAAAGCCCCCAAAAAACTAGGAAATCTTAAATTATTATCAACAAGTGACTTGTTGAATAAAATATATATATCTACACAATGGAGTAAAATAAAGCAATAAACAAGATTAAGGATGATCTCTATATACTACTATGGAGTGACCTGAGTAAAATTATATCTAACGGGATTTTTTAGATTCCCTTTGTTTCTCTGACTTTTTACCTCCTGTTATTTCTTTATGGTCATTTTCTCTTTCTTTCTTCGGTAGATTAATGATTTATCTAATTTTTTTTTCTCAAAGAACCAGCTATGGTATTTATTAATGTTTGAGGTTGCTTTGTGACCTCTTATCTGATCAATTTCATGAGTATAACAAGGACACTTGAAAAGAATAGGCATTCTATTTTCAGGGTTCAAAGTTTGATATATACCAATCAGACTTTCTAAATTATGTTATTTGGGTCACCTATAATCTTACATTTTGTGCAGTTTGATCTACCATAGATTGAGAGAGGTAAATGCAATTCATCTACTACTAGTAAGTAGATACATTTTTCCTTTTAATCTCCTGTATTTTCAGCTTTTTATAGGTACTTGTATTTGAGTCATAACTACTCATAATGTTTATCTCCATTATAAATTCCTCCTATTAGCATTACAAAGGAGGCTCCTCTTTCTCCTTGAGTAATTGTTGGCCTAAAGTGCATTTTGTTTAATCTCTTAAAAGTCAAGATCCTCACATAATTTTTGTTTGCACTGCATGAGAATACAGTTGCCCCTTTTTACCCCATATTTTATGAATTATTTACTCACTGACTTTGACTTCAATCTAGAGTTAGGTTTTCTCTATTCTCCAATCTGAAAATCCATGTCTTTTAATTGGTGTACTATTTATTGACATGCAGATGTCAATAAACATTGCCTTGCCAGAAATATCTATCTGCTGCACCACTCCAATGAGTGCTCTTAGAAATCTTCCTTTTAGGTTGAGATATTACCTCTCATCTCTCTTTTCTTGGCACCTCTGCCTCACTCTCTACGTGGTTCTCCCCCGGAGATAATGCTACATTCAGCAATCAATTGTACGAGAATACATTAAAAGTCTATGTAAAATGTGCAACAATGAAATGCACTTTTGTATGACTTACGAAGTCATATTCAACACCACTTGGGCTTCTGACCTTTCCAATCCTGGTCCCAAGACTACAGTCTAAGATTTCTACTTTCCTTGGAAATAAATTGAACATCTTGCCTTCCAAATATAGCCAAAATAAAATTCAAAAATCTCTGCCAAAGCACAATTGTCCAGTATGAGCCCTGCATTATCCCCCAAAAAGAATCCAGCAAATTGACAGACCACTGTCCCTTCACTTAATTTATTCCCCTTGCCCACAATATCTTCATGGCAAGGAGCTTACTCTTCCTTTAAGACCCACCTTCAGTTTGAAACTTTTTCTTGCCCTCCAGTCAAGTATGCTCTCATCCTCTCCAGAACAAAATTCATCTCAGATATACCACTGAATTTTGCATTTATAAAATTCCTCCTTGGACATATGATATTGTGAAAAATATGTGAACAATATTTTTTTCCACCTTTAAATTAAAATTATCTCAGGAAAATGGAATTTCCTTAAAATCTTATAGGAACATAGTTGTCAGCACTAGTCAAAGAGAGTAGACCTCATTAAATTTTGTGTATAGTTACTAGCACCTTAGCGTAAATTGCCTTTTCAGTTAACTGATTTTAGTGCAGTGAGGAAAGGAAAAACTTAAGAGTTGAAGGAAGAGTTATTTTGAAAGAAACTTTAAGGGAGAGATTTAGTGATGAGCAGAAAGCTCATAATCAGCTGGAAGCAGACAGGAGGCAGCAAGAGAAACAGAGGAGCAGATAAAGAATGGGAAAAAAGGGAAAACAGTGTACTTTGTTTAATTCACATTTTTACTGGGGCAATCCCCTTCTTCAAGGTCAAAACTATAAGCTATAGCACACCTGATAAATCTATAAATTTCTAATGTGCTGTTAAATTTCAAACGTTAAACTTTACACCCAGGACCAACTTGTTTATTGATCTCTTACACCTGGTGTAACTGGCCAAACACCCTGACTTGCCTCTGTGACTAGTGGGGCATAAAATACCTGCTGGAAATTTTTCCTCATGGTCTCCTGAAACTAAGATTCTCCACTCATTTATCAGTGGCTCATAATCCCAGACTAAGTGCATTCTATGAGAGTCAAACAGACCCCTGATGAGCTGACCCTGGGAGTTTCTCGGGCCCCATGATCACCTACACTTTGCTATGTCATTCTCCTTGCCTTGATTAAAGCTTTATGTGAGTACAGTCTGTGAAGTATTATAAGTCTTTTCATTTATCTAATCCTGTGAAATTGTTACATTCATTTACAACAAAATACTTAAAGTTTAAGTGATATTTACTAAGTTTTGACAAACTCCTATCAAGACAGAATATTATTCTTGTCCCCAGAATATTCCCTCATACTCCTTCCTAGTCAAATATCAAAGGGATAAACTCCAGGGTCACAGGATAAGTGTATGTTTTATTTTATGGAAAACTGCCAACATTTTCCCAAAGTGGCTACTGCATTTTACATCCCCATCAGTAACATAGGAGTGTTTGAGTTACTGCACATCCTAGCCAACATTTAAGTTATCAGTCTTCTTAATTTTAGCCACTCAAATGGATGTGTGTTGGTATCTTATAGTTTTAATTCGTATTTCCTCATGACTACTGTTATTGAGCAATTTTGCATATGTTTAATGAACATTTGCATACGTTCTTTTGTGCGGTGTCTACCAAAAGAGTTTGCCCATTTTTTAATTAGATTGTTTGTCTTTGCATTATTCAGTTGTGAGAGTTCATTATATTCTGGGTGCCAGTTTTGTTTTGTTTTTTTCCGCAGTTGTATGTTTTGCAAATACGATGACTGAGGCTGTGGCCTGCCTATTCATTTCTCTTATTCATGATGTCTTTTGAGGAACAGAAGTATTCAATTTTAAAGAAGTCTAGCTTATCAGTTCAAACTACAGAAAAGTAATAAATCAATGAAAAGTAAAAAATTATTTTAAAGTTTTGGGGGTGGCTTGGTATTCAATAATAATAACAATACTATCCTATATCCACAGGCTAAAAGTAAAAAGAGATGGTTTAATGTGAAGAGCCCTGAACTATGACTCATGCACACCTAAAAAGTACTGGACAGGTAGAAAACTGAACATTTTTACCATGAATAAATATGAATTATGACTTTTTAATATATTCCCCCATCCATGCATGAATAGTAAAGAATTCAAATCCTTCATGCATTATACAAGAACTGACACAGAAACTCTTAAAACCTCACAAGAATGGAACTCCACTTTATAATCTTGATCAGTACTTTTTTTAAGTGCTATCTCTTGATAATTTGCTTGACATAGCCAACAACATCTCTTCATTGTGAAAAATCAGTTGACTAAAATTATGTGAACCACACAAAAAAAATTGAGACTCGAGTTATATAATTATGGTTGTCCTGTTATAATGTAAAACAATAAATTAAAAAGATTGTAAGAGTGCCTTTTCTCATTCACACCAGGGGATAATACTTAATGATATGATAGACTCTTACTGAGGGTATTAACTAATGTCAATGAGGATGCTGAATTTTTTCCCCTTGAGAACACAATTACAAACTATAAGCTGTGTTTGACTCACTTATATTTTAATACAAAGATGTTAACATAATAAAAAAAACACTTTGTAGAGAAATTATTTCGTTTTTCAAAGCCCCATGCCTTTTAGAAAAGAAATTAAAAAATCTTCCCAGAGGGCAATCTGAATCTCAGGCAAAGTAGTAAAAAGCTCAATAATTTTCTACTTTACATTTAAAATCATGAAAATATACAGTCTAATTATGAAATGATTAGGTGAGGAGGATAAATTTCTATATAGTAGTATTTTATTCAGGCTAGATTGGGTCCTTTAAGACTTCATTTTTATCCTGAAATTGTAGGCTAGAATCCGTGTCCATTCATTCATTCCACAAATATTTAGTAGACCAATTGCATGCCAGGCATTTTGAAATCTCCAAAGATAGAACAGTTAGCAAACTAAAAATTCCCTATTCTCACAGAGGTCATTTTATAATGACAGGAAAGAATTAATAAGTAAATGGCATGTCTAGAGATGCTAGGGATCAAGAGCAAAATAAATGATGAAGAAATATTTAAGGGATGTGAGAAAGCAAGTCATTTAGCTTGCTTGAGGAAAAGCAGTCTAAAAAAAGGAAAAAAAAAAAAAGGCAAAAGCCTTGGGATAGGATTATACATTCATCTTCCATGAATCCAGTAGGTTGGAGCAGAGTGACGTTACAGAGGTGTAGCTAGGGCTAAGTCAGATGGTGTCTTGCAGACTACTGTAGATTCTTGTTTTTTCCCTGAGAAGGGCAGGCATTATGATTTTGAGCAGAGGACTCACATGATATGACTGTTTTATAATTCACTCTGTCTGCTCCATAGAAAAGAACATAGAGGATAAGAATGGAATAATACCAGTTGGGGGACTACACAATCCAGTTGAAAGATGACTTTGCCTTGGACCAGGAGGGGTAACAGTGGAAATGACCAATAGGTGGTTGGATAAGAAAGTCAAGACTTCAAGGGAGAAGACTGGATTGGAGATATAAATTTGATGGACTACATCAAATGAGTGATATTGAAAGCCTCAAAAGTGGGGTGGGGGTTGGGAGGGATGGAGTGGCTGGGTGATAGACACTGGGGAGGGTATGTGCTATGGTGAGCGCTGTGAATTGTGCAAGACTGTTGAATCACAGATCTGTACCTCTGAAACAAGTAATACAATATATGTTAAAAAAAAAAAAAGAAGAAGATAGCAGGAGGGGAAGAATGAAGGGGGGGAAATCGGAGGGGGAGACGAACCATGAGAGATGATGGACTCTGAAAAACAAACTGAGGGTTCCAGAGGGGAGGGGGGTGGGAGGATGGGTTAGCTTGGTGATGGGTATTAAAGAGGGCATGTTCTGCATGGAGCACTGGGTGTTAGAATCATGGAACACTACATCAAAAACTAATGATGTAATGTATGGTGATTAACATAACAAAAAAATTAATAAAAAAAAACTGGATGAAATCACTTCCTAAGTAGGTGTGGCTAGACAATAAAATGTTGAGGAAGACAGAGAAAGAATTAGCTAAGAAACTAAGAAGTAAAGCCAGAGAGACTGTAGGTAAACTGGACAAATGTGGTATCCCACCATGCAGATGAAGAAAGTATATCAGGAAGGAGGTAGAGAGAAATCAACTGTGTCAAATGCTGCTGAATATTCCCCCATCCATGCATGAATCATGCACCGTTTCTCTAAACACACCCACACTTGTTTCCCTGCATCCTGTTTTCAAGTTAGGCTCTGGGTCACAGTAACAGTTTCCCCAAATCTTGTTTTCCAACTTAGGCCTTCACTAACACCAAGGCAGAGGGCAGTTGTTAATGTGTTACATCTTTCATAATTTGCTGGAAGTGGTATAGCATAGCTATGATCTACCTACTCATTATTACTCAGAGTAATCTCTTCCCAGCGTTAATTAACCATGTGCCTTTCTATTTTTGCAAAAAGTATGCTCCTGGTCCAATTCTCTGTGGCTTACTTTAGGGCATTTTTCCCTCTGTGAAGTCATTTAATGTCTTTGTAAATTAAGAATACTAACAATCTGTCCAGACACCTGGCTGGCTCAGTTGGTTAAGTGTCTGCCTTCAACTCAGGTCATGATCCCAGAGTCCTGGAACTGAGTCCTGCCTTGGGCTCCTTGCTCAGTGGGGGTCCACTTTTCCCTCTGTCTGCCGCTCCCCCTGCCTGTATTCTCTCTCTCTCTCTGACAAATAAATAAAATAAAATAAAATAAATACTAACAATCTGTCATATTTTATTTCAAATACATTTCCATATTTTTTCATTTAATTCAGGCTTGATTTGTTTTACTTTATTGATTTGAAGGAGTTTACATACAGTGAGAAGCATTGGTCATTTGTAGGTGTTAGATTTTATTCAGATTCATAAAGCTTGTCTCCATCTACAAATTAGATTAATATTCACCTATATTTTCTGGTTTTTTTAGTTTCAATTTCTATGTTTAGTTCTTTCATCCTTTTAAAATTTATTTGGATGAAATAGAGTGAAGTAAAATCAAAATGGATTTTTTAACTAGCTCCTCAATATTCACAGCAACACATTTTGAATGATCCATCTCGTTCACCTGATTCATCAGGTCTCATTTATCATGAATTACACTATAGGATCTGGTTCCATGATAACTATTCTATTCCATCGATCTGCCAGTCTATTTTCACCCACTAATTACTATAGTTTAATCATTTAAATTACACATTTAATTATCCTAGTCTTAGAAAAAGTTTTATCTTAGAGGACTAGTCCCTACATATCATTCTTCCTTTCCAAAAGTTTTGCAATGTTTCACATCTTCTCGTCCTTGAAGATAGGATTAAAGTCCCTGTTTTTGTTGCCATATTGTACAGTGATTAAGAGCATTGAGTCTAAATCCAGTCTGCATAGGTTCAAAATCCCAGCTCTATCCCATAGCTCTGTAAACTTGGGCAAATTATATAAACTCTATATGCCTCAGTTTTACATTTGTAACATGGGTATAATAATGGAACCTATCTCATAGAGCTGTTATAATGATAGAGCGAATGATTAAATATATATAAAGCACTTAGAATAGTACCTGGCAACATAACATAGCATATTACATAGAAGTGTTTCCTATTATTGTTTAGTGACCTCCACTTCGCTAAGCTTTATATGCATCCATCACTGAATCCCTGCTTGGGCCCACTTCTCAGGACTCTCTCTTTCTGACTTAATGATCTTGTGAAAGCAACCAAGTTAAAATAATTTCGTGTTTGGTCATAAGAATAAGCTCACAGGAGCAAAAAAGAAAATCCAAGATTTATTTTCCTATTTCTACTGAAATTAATTCATAGGTATTGTCTCACCTGAGGTTACCGATTCTCTTGACTTTCCAACCCACAGGATGGGAAGAAAACACACAAAGGCTCACAAAAGTGTGAGTGTGTATGTTTAAAATCATTCCCAATTCATTTTGCTGAAACACTGCATTATCATCAGTCTTCCGTTATGATTTTATGCAAGAATAACTCTTTGCAGCCTATAGTTTGTGCCAAGGATACACTTACATATACATGATATTACCTTAATTGGCCTGTTATGAGGAAGGCCCAATAGTTTGGGCTCTCGATTGCTAAGGGAGAGACAGAGACAGAGAGGAGGTTTACGAGAAGAGCGGGTTAAAAATGAAGATTCCAGAGATTCTGACTTAATAGGTTTGCACATTGAATAAGTCCTTGCCTCCCAGGTGACAGAATACAGATGGTTTCAAGGAGAAGATTTTGAGAAATATTGCCCTAAGGAGGGGCATAAAGGGAAGCATTGGCAATATAGCATTGTCTCTAATTGTAATTGCTTCCTTAAGAAAGAAGAAAGAAGACAAACTTCTCAGATTAAGGTAATGTTATCAGTTTACAGTATGAAACACAATGAGGTAGGGATGGAAAAAAGAGAGACGAATGCAGACATGCTGCTGGCGTTGCAACAAGAGCTACTTAAAATCAGCAGCTGCAATGTCAAGCAGAGTCTGGAGATCATTTCTCTTTCTCTAAGATGTGGAATCACCTGATGCAGGGACCTTCCTTCCTTGGTGCCACCTCTTCGGATTTCCACTTCCTTGACAACAACAAAACAAAAACAAACAAAAACAAAAACAAACCACACAAAAGTGACCTGTTAGGAAAAGTACAACCTCCACCTTTCGGATAGTATCTCAACACATTCCCTGTTTGAATTTCGTCTCTTTGTAATGACCCCAAAATTCTGGGGGTAGCTTTTGTGTCTTCACCATCCATGGCCAGCCTTATTCAAGGATGGCCAGTTTAAGAGGAAGAAGGGGATATCAATAGATCTTTCTATACTTAAACATAAATACGTGGGCATTCTCTTTCAAAATGCTTCCAATACATATCCAGAATCCTACCTGCAATAATTTCTACACGAATTGAGATTTTTAACTCTAGGAATACTATCACCAATATGTTATATAGTATGAATTAATCTGTCCACTTTTCCAGGTGGCCAGCATAGATGTCTTCTCTTATATATATATTACTTCCCTCTCTTTGCTCACTTCTCCTACCAATAGCACTTAATGGTAATGAATTCTGCATGTCAGTGAGATCCATGGTATTTTGAGAACTATTCCAAGGATTAATGTTTCAGAAAGTTCAGAAAAAGTACAAAATTTGAGAAAGAATTATGAGAGAAATGGGTTCCCAGAGAAGCATTAATCATGTTTAACTTGCATCAAGTTAATATTCCTATGGTCTAACATGCTTCAAGTGTCCAATAAACTCTTATAGGCAGAAAATTATGCCAGTTTTTCCCCCAAAATTGGTTATCATTCCTTGAGTTTCTCTTGATGGTTTATTATTTGCTTAGAGCTTTACAGACCATTCATTGAGTTCTGTTAGAAATATTCATCTTTAAAAGATACTTAAGGATGGTAGTTTTAAATACAGTTGTTATCTGGGCAATGATAAAATAGTCTTAGGTAATTACATCCATCATCTTCAACTCACTGAAGGCAGGTGGCTTTAGTGAATGAATTGTTCATTTCACTGACCAATTTGCTTCACTTAGGGACCAACTTTGGTAGTAACATAAACCTGTGGAGCAATACTTCGTAGAAATACAGAATGGGCAAAAAGAATGACATGAAAAGACAATGAACCAATATCTAAGAACAACAACAAAAAAGGGATTTAGTGAACATTTAAAGTCTGAAGTGTGAAAATAATTAGCTTCTAATAAGAATGAAACAGAAACAGACTCTTTTTTTTTCCTGAGGCTATTTTTAAGATGCTTTTATGATATTAACTATATCTGAGAATAATTTCCACCATGTCAAGGAAACAATTAGGAACATCAACAACTGACAACATTTTAAGATTACTGGATTACCATTTAGGAAGCATAATAGGACATTTTAATAGCCTGATAACTCTTTTTATAAGCAGGAATCTTCCCTCTGAAATTTGCCATAGCCTAGTCAATTGTACATACACCAATCATCTAGTCTCTGTGACTCTGGCTTTCCTCACCCCCCAGACTCATCTCACAGACTGGTTTCATGCCGATGGCTACTTCAAGATTGTATGGTCACTCTCCTAGAATGCCAGGGGAAACTTAAGAGCTGAAACAGAAAGCAGTTAGCCTAGGAGCACCACTTCCTGACAAGGTCAGGTTTTAGCTGGCTAAGGCACAGTGAGAATAACTCCAGACCCGAGGTCAGAAGTCCCAGGTTCAAATTCAGATTCTTCTGTGTTTTATATGTGCCATTTTGAGCAAATCACTCCACCCCCAAGCCTCTGTTTCCTCTCCTAAAACAGTCCCGGCTACATCTAAATGTGAAATTGACATATGACACTTGACATATAGAAACTACTCGGAATTGTGGGTGAACCTAAATCTAAATGTTGAGAAGATTCCAGAATCCCTCATTTAATTTCTACTCTCACTCAAACCTAAGAGTTTATGTCCACGTTAATGTAAGGGACACTTTTTATATGTTATTGATATGTATTGATATACTTAAAAAGAAAATATGTTGAATGGGGTTCGCTTTAAATGTTCACAAAATGGAGGTGCCTGGGTGGCTTAGTCGCTAAGTGTCTGCCTTGGGCTCAGGTCATAATCCCAGGGTCCTGGGATCGAGCCCCGCATCAGGCTCCCTGCTCCGCGGGAAGCCTGCTTCTCCCTTTCTGACTGCCCCTGCTTGTGTTCCCTCTCTCGCTGTGTCTCTCTCTGTCAAATAAATAAATAAAATCTTTAAATAAATAATAAATAAATAAATAAATAAATATTCTCAAAATGTATGGGAGAATAGGTGAAATATAAGATTGGCAAAATATTCTTAATTGATGAAGCTGGAGGATGGGCAGTTGGGGCTTACTACACTATTTTCTCTAATTTGTGTATGCTTAAAATTTCCCATGATAAAATGTGTTTTTTATACATTTTACGCACACACACACACACACACACACACACGGGACACTTCTCCAGTGCATACACAATTTTAGTAATTATCTTGTTTGTTATATACAGGGGGTACGCAGAGCCCTGCCATATATTTCATGTGCAATCCATTTACTGGCAGAAGTGTTTAATAAATGTTACTGACTTGAATACAAATAATAGCAAACACTATGTGCCAAGCACTATTCTAAGTGCATTACCTGTATTAATTTATTTAACCCACACAATAAGCTAATGAAAAAAAAGTTAATTTATTTGTGTGTATGCCTAAAAGCACAGACAACAAAGAGAATAGAATCCCTTGTGTCTTAGAAATGCTTCTAAATAATGAGGAGCCTGATTTTGTGCATCTGTTCTCTGCATCCCCTAAGCTCGTTTGTTTTGAGAATGCAGGGAATCACTCCAAATCCAGGATGCAGGAGTCCATAGAAATGGTCCAGGTGGCTGGCTGTTTAAGAGAGAGGTACATAACAGTTACAGCTATAAGCTTTTGCTGCCAAGGAAGAAAAAAGGTCAACCTAATTCTATCACAATACATTAATCAAAACAACTTTTCCATAAATCACTGGGGATTATAAAGGATAAAGAGAAATTTTCTTCCCTTCACTTCTTAGTCTTTTGATTTTGTGTATGCTCCAAATCAAGAACTTTTTTTTTTTTTTTACTTTGATGGCTGATATAGTCTTTTCTCAGATCCTATCAAATGGTTGGGAGTATTAAAACGATCTCATTTTAAGATGTCAAAGAAAAAGACAAGAAAGATAGGTTCATGTTGAGAGCACCCAGTGGCATTTGGTGACACTTTCACCTTTGAAATAGCTGTGCTTCTTATTGTTCTTTTCCTACTAAACTTGAAGCTCAAAAATTTTGCTTCAAAATATGAAATTTTAAAAAATTATTGTACCATCTACCAGCAATATGCAGCATTTATTATTCAAAATAGACATAAAACACTCAAAGACATTACCAGAATACACAATGATTTTGAAAAATCAACAAATTTTGACAGCCTTGTTTATATTAAATTTTCCAGTATGGTAAAGAGAGAATGCAAATTCTTCTTCTTCTTCTTCTTTTTTTTTTTTTTAACAATACACTATTGTTAACTATAGTTACCATGCTGTAACTTAATTCTCTGGAACTTATTTACCTTATAACTGAAAGTTTGTACCATTTGACCACCTTCATCCATTTCTTGGCACCACACACCAAATTCTTCAGCATGTGATTACTCTATTTTCAAAAGTATAAAGCTCATTTTTTATTTAATGTTTTCTTTTTCAGTATAATGCCTTAGTACAAATCCAGGAACTATGTTACTATGTTACCAATGCCTATTTTTCCACATAAATTGGATTCTCTTTCATTATACAATTAATTTTTTGAAAGGGAAACTGTGTTCCTGCTTCTCCAAGTTTATTATTGATAAAGATATTAGGCAGTCATAAAGCTTTAAATAAATTTTTACTGAAAGATTATTTTAATGTTAAGAATAAAGTAGATTTCAATTGTTTAAATTATTCTGTATCAATATGATGTATAAGGCTATAGTTACCATTTATTTGGAATATGCAATTAAGAATTTGAGGATTATGCTAAATAAGATAAAATGGTCATATTCCACATTGCTCTATTTGGACATGCAACTGCCTTTAAAATCCTGGATTACAAAAATGGTTAAGCAGGGGTGCCTGGGTGGCTCAGTCAATTAAGCAGAGGACTCTTGGTTTCAGCTTAGGTCCGGATCTCAGGGTCATAAGGTCCAGCCCAGTATCTGGGGGGCTCAGTGCTTAGCAGGAGTCTGCTTGAAATCCTCTCTCCCTTTCCCTCTGCCCCCCCTACACTCCGTTCTCCTTTCTCCCCTATCTCCCCCAATGCTCTCCAGTGTGCTCTCACTCTCTCTAAAAAAAAAAAAAGGTTAAGTATTCCTCTGATAAAGAAATGGGGAACACTGAAGATGGAAGGAACAATGTCTGGCAAGAGAAGATAGAGGGAGAAAGCAGGAAAGAAACCTAACCATTGCCATATGCAAAGGCCCAGTTACCAAAGAGGACTTGGTGAAAGCCAACAATCCTGAATAAAGGAAATGAATGCATTTTTTATATTGCTGAAGCAAGGAATTCAAGTTGGAGAGCAAGCAAAGGAAGCTTAGGGGAGAGGTAAATCAGAAAGGATTTTTAGAGACCCTATAAACATTCCAGGAGTTTGAAGTTCACCCTAAGTCAGTGGTTCTCAAACTTAGGTGTGCATGGGAGTCACCTGGAAGGCTTGTTAAAACAGACCCCACCTGGACCCCACCCCCAGAGTTTCTGATACAGTAAGTCTAAGGGAAGGGCCTGTGAATTAGCATTTTTTGCAAATTTCTGGGAATTGCTAATTCTGTTGATCCCCAGATCACACTTTGAGAGCCTCCTTTTTAAGAGAAACCACTGAAGGATTTCAATGGGAGAAGAGACTTTCTCTTTAGAAAATTCACCCTTACTGTACAGTAGAAAAGGGATCAGAAGGGAAGCAGTGTGGAGGCTACCAAGAAGATGTTGCTGCAGCCCAGGCAAAGCATTTGTACTTACCTGAACATCACTAGTCAAGAGTTAAGAGCACGTCACAGGTAGAGGTCAGAGATTGTTCTCAAGGCCCTGGCTTGAACACCATAGGTGAATGGTTGCAACATTTCCTGTAATAAAACTGGCTGAGGAAACACTTTTAAGGAGAGGAGAGTGTGGAACAGTTAAAGGTTGAAGGATAGTGATGTTCTGGTAATTGTTTAACACTTGCTGTCCAGAGTGGGGGATGAGGGAGGGGAAGCCTGATTTTTTAGGGCTTGCAAATTTACATAGGGTAAATATTCCCAGAATGGCTGATTCCCAGCTCCCAGTGTGATGGGAGAATAGGGAAGAGGTATGCAGCAACACCTATTACGTAGCATTTCCTCCATCTAAATACAAAGCCAAACTCCAGAACCGAGAGTGCTACTTTGGAGTTGTGAGCATCATTTAGGAGCATATTAAGTTGCAAATACAGCTGTTAAGTTTTCATCAGACAAGCAAAACACAGGCAAGGGTCTATTTGTGACACCAGATCACAGTCTAGATGAGGCAATGGGTGACCAAGGCATTAAGGGAATGTATCTCAAGAGATATGGGAAGAGAGGGGTGGAAGGGGTAGTCCTGGAAGAACAGGCAGAGTCTCAGTGGGTACAGTGGGAGTCAACCATTAGATAGCATGCCCTTAGCAGTGACCTAGCTGTTGCTTGAGGCCAGAGTTCTTGTCTCCCCAGAACAGTAGCTAGAATAAAGCAGTGACTTAATGTTAAGGAATAGGGATAGTAGCTCACCTAAACAAGGGTTATGGTATGAAGCGAGAGTCCAGGTAATAGAAGAGAGACATTTGATAGGAGTAGATTTCAAGGAAAGTGAAAAACCCAGTTATCCAGACTGGTGTCCAAGGTCAGAGGCATACCAACTGTATGGTGTGAAAATGCTGAACCATACAAAGCTGGGTTAAACCAGGCCTTATAGGCCTTGGATCCTGATAGACTGTAGAGTCTAAGAGATTCAGCAGAGTCAGACATCCCAGGTGAGGCTAACAGAGGGTTTTAGAGGTTGAGAATCAAGGAGGGAGTAATAGTTATTCAGTTTGTATTAGCCCCTTTTAATTATCCTACAGAGTACCCCTTCCCTGTGAGTTATCCCTATCCATGGCCATGCGATTGTTTACTCCCAACATAGAGAAGAAAGTGTTTTCTCAAAATGCAGTTTTTATATGTATTGCTTATGCTCACTAGTTAGCAGATTCCATGTAAAATTAGAATGTAATAAAACATAGGCTTCCTCAAGTCCTAAATACAAGGAGAGACGTTGAGTGTCCTAATGTTAAATGTGCCATTGGAAGGGGGCGCCTGGGTGGCTCAGTCGTTGGGCGTCTGCCTTCGGCTCAGGTCATGATCCCAGGCTCCTGGGATCGAGCCCCGCATCGGGCTCCCTGCTCAGCCAGGAGCCTGCTTCTCCCTCTTCCACTCCCCCTGCTTGTGTTCCCTCTCTAGCTGTCTCTCTCTCTGTGTCAAATAAATAAATCTTTAAAAAAAAAAAAAGTGCCATTGGAGGAGTCAGAAATAATCATTGTAACTTGTAGATCTTATAATAAATAAATTCAACAAAAGCAATTGCAAATTATCTGAATTAATAACATCTTGAGGAGGAGGCAGAAACAGAAGAATTTTGTTTTCAAAGTCTAGCACTGTTTTGGACTATTTCTGTATTGATTTCCCTTATACCCAACTAAAAAGCATGAAAAGTCTGGTCTATTTCTTTTACTGAAACAAATAATTTCAGGTTCCTACTTGTATATTTATTGCACTTACAACAATATAAATTAAGTTAATTTGTTTTTAAAGCAATACACAATTTCAAAGTCAACTTGAATATATTTCTTAAAAAAAGAAAAAGAAAGAAAGAAAAGAAAAGAAAAAAAAGTTATCCAAAAAAACTTTTAAGGGCCCAGCATTTTCACAATGCTGCCGTAAGGGGAAAAAATTAAGTGTTTTGTTTTCCCTAGATTTTTTTTCCTTTAGTATTCTGTTTTTACCTCACTTTTAGACTGTTTCTTTAAAAAGAAAAAAAAGTTAAGTCATTCCATTTGGTTTCTATAGTAACAAAAACTAATTTCTGGCTTTCTTCATGAGCTATGATCATGTTGAAACAAAAGAGGACTCATGGGTCTTGCAAAATTCATAAAGTTGTGAACAAATAGGACTGCCATCTTCTGGCATTCGTCTGAAATGACAGATAATTGTATCAATTCTGCCTCCTAACCTTAAAATTTTCCCCCTCATATTTCCTTCTGTTATTTCTAACACAGCATAATGACGTGGCACAGTTCAGACAGTTCTTGGGTGACCTCATTAAGTTGCAAATAAGCCTTTTTGTCCCAAAGGGAACATGAAGAAGTGAGGATGTCTTAATGCAAATATTTGTCCCAGAAAGTTGGAAGATAAATACACTGGGAATTGAAAGAATCAAAATCTTTCCATTTCTTTCAAGAGGTTATTTAATTGTTGTAGATTAAAAACAATTCACAGCATAAGCCATGAGGTTCAGAGGGAAATTTTACCAGTGACTACTCTGACAGAGCTTTTCTCTCCAAGAAGGAATGGAAGGAGGACTAATGGAAGAGGGCATATAAGACCAGGGGACTTCCTCCCACCCTCTTCAGCTGACAGCAGTGAGTTATGAGGTGTTACTGAGTGAAACAGAGTTACCGTAAGAGCTGTCCAAATAACTTATGGCATTGAATCACAACACCATCTTCAGGAGATAATTCATGTCACCAGTGGAATGTTCAGTAATACGGATTTTCTCCAAAACACCATATTTAACAGGCAGCACCATTAATGGCAGAGTGAATTATTTAATAGAATTGAACTATACTCCAACATGGAACAAGAGCTGATTAAAATGTATGCATAGTTGATAAAGCCATTTAAACTAAATACTGGCTGTGGGTAGCAAATAATAATAGGTCCAAAATGTTAAAAGATGTCAGCGAAATCAAAGATTAAAGAGGGTAAAGAGTAATCTAATTAGAATGTGTCTATATTTCAACACTGCCTTTTTATTATTACAGACACAATAGTAAATTAAACTTTAAATGCATACAGCAGATACATTATTCTACCAGAAGAGTTTATTGTTCCAATATCTGTTCTTTACAATATTAGGCACAATAAATAATTACTTGAATAAATGATTCACTTACTCTAATATTGATAAGATATTACCATTCCTAAAAGAGAATATTCCTCCATGATTAAGTCCAGAACAGTTGGGAATTTCAGACTCACAAAGTCAAAATGCTTCCATGAAACCTTTAATTTATGAATTAAAGACTCTGTGTAAGCTGTCCCAGATATGAGTTAGAAGCTGCTCATCAATAATAGATTGAGATAACTATGGAACATTATAATATGCAATAGTAGTAGTAAAATATTATTGATTCCATTTGAACAATATTACTACCACTTGCCTCAAGCAAAAACTGACTCAAAAAGACCAAAATGAGACTTTAAAGCATTTACCCCCAGATCAAGCCTCTATGAAAAGAGTCAAAGTATTATAATTAGCCACTAGTTTTGGCTCCATGATCAATATGGCATTCCATCCCAGTATGAATCCCTACCTCTGAACCATTGTTAATTGCATCTGGTCAGTTTACCCTGCGTGACTATGGACATTTCCCTGTAATTGTTGATGCTACTGAATTTCTCTGCACTGTATAAACAACGAGTTTCTTTCTCTGAAATTTCAGTCTCAGAGTGCCCTTGCACTCTTTCCAGATCAAGTAATTTTCCATTTCACAATCTGCTTCAATAAAAGAACTAATTGTACTAGTCCGTGGTCGTATATACAAGCAATTACAAAAGTAAAGAGCAAGTGCCTAGGGGCGCCTGGGTGGCTCAGTCGTTAAGTGCTGCCTTCGGCTCAGGTCATGGTCCCAGGGTCCTGGGATGGAGCCCCGCATCGGGCTCCCTGCTCAGCGGGAAGACTGCTTCTCCCTCCCCCACTCCCCCTGCTTGTGTTCCCTCTCTCGCTGTGTCTCTGTCAAAGAAATAAATTTAAAAAAAAAATCTTTAAAAAAAAAGAGTAAGTGCTTAGTACAACTCTATTTATCCTATTGAATATTCTGTGTCCTCTATTTATCTTTAAGTTATCTTTTGCACTCACCATCTTCTTTGTATTTCCACTTCCAGTACCCTCATTCAGGTCTTCACAGATGTTTTTCTGCACTATTCCGGGCAATAATCTCCACCTTTCCCTAACAACTTCTCCCCTCTACAAACAGTCTTCCATTCTATTTTCATATTAGTCACCTGAAAAACAACTCTGATTAAGTCATCCCTTTGCTCAAAGTCAACAATTGCCTTTAACTTGCAACACAGAATCCAGTCATGGCATGTTTTACTAATGTGCACACTCTGACAGCAGCTTACTTTCCTAACTCTCCCTTCTACAATTCCATCTGGGGAGTTTATGCTGTAGCCAAAATAGACCACTTACCATTTCCAAGACCTGCCTACTGTATGTTTTCCTTCCACCTGACATTACTTCATCCCAGATCTTACGTACTACCTTGTAACTGTCTTCAAGACCTTGCTTAAATGTTCTCAAAATAGTATAATTATTAGTTCTTATTGTTAGCTCCACCTGGAAGAAGATGAATCCCTTTAGTCAGCTACAAAATCAATTCTCATTCACTCTTTTATTCATAAAGTCAATAAACACTTGTGGAGGACCTACTAAACACCAAGCCCCATGACAGGCACTACGGATTGAGTTATGCCAACAAGATACCTGCCTTCATGGAACTCACAGTCAGGTGGGCAAACAGACTGTACGCAAAGTAATAAATAAGAAGCCTAGAAATTGGTACAAATTCTATAAAGGAAATAAATACGGTGGTATAAATGTGAGAGGTAATTTTACCTAGGGTAACAGAAAAGACTGCCCTGAAAGAAAGACAAGCTGAGACTTGAAAAGTAAGCAAAAACTGGCTTATGAAGTGCTCGAAATGATCATTTCACCTGAAGAAACTACAAGTCCTGGATATTAATGGTTTGGTACACTTTTAAAAGTCCAGATGGAGTCTTTAATAGGGTTTGAGGTCAACTTGGAAATTTTGTTCTATCAAGCTGTGCAGTTCATGGATAGAGTTTGGGTTTTGTTTTAGGAGCAATGGGAAAACAGTGAAGTTTATTTATAATAGTATCCTTTCATTCATTCAACATTTATTAAGTACCCATTTTATATCAGGAACAATGCTAGCTAGTTATTAAGAACTTACAGTTGAATAAATGAATATTCCCTCTAAGAAAGAGATAGACATTCAGACAAATCATGTAATCTATGTACAATTCAGTCAGAGCTGGTTGCTAAAAGAACACACAAGAAGTAACAATTTCAACAAAGACCATCCTGAATCTGTCCATCCCCTTTCTAAGTG
Source organism: Halichoerus grypus (assembly GCF_964656455.1). Lineage (NCBI taxonomy): Eukaryota > Metazoa > Chordata > Mammalia > Carnivora > Phocidae > Halichoerus > Halichoerus grypus. Next base: position 23,249,438 of record NC_135720.1, on the reverse strand, counting down.
GCATAAAATACTTACCTTGCCTTAACCTGCTTTAATGGCCATGAAATAGACATAAACAAAGGTGATTTCCTTTTCATGGCTATGGTCAATTTTTGGCTGGTACAGTCCTAGAGAAAATTCTGGGGAAAAACATGAATGATTAAAATTAGAGAAAGCCATAGGAAGCTTGATGGTATTGTGTTATCAGATTGATAGCTAAAGTAAAGCACCATGCCTTCCTCATTCATCAAATAATTGGGACAGACTTTATGTCACAGTGGAGCCAGTTAATGTATGTAAAACATGAGGAGTGACACGGTATCTCATACAAGATCAAGTGCATCACCACAATAGTAATGACATGGTGATTACTTGTCTCTAGGCTCCTCGTTATTGCTGGCTTTTGCAATATTCCCCAAAATGAAAAGATGAGGAGAGAAAGAATTCCAAGAAGAGCTGGATGAAATTTACTGGTTGCTACTTGGTTATTTCTCTTAAACTTAAATAAAGTTTTGGTTGTTATTGTTATTGTTGTTTGTTTTGTATTTATTAATGATAAAAATACTGATGCCAATGCCCTCTGCTAAAGACCACCAGGAATAACATTATAGCTGAATGAGTTGAGTTTTTGCTTGTTGCTGTGAGGATAAATGCATATCATAAGGACCCATGGGGTTTCTCAGTAGGGAAGTATTAGGAACTACTTGTTACAGGATTTGGGTTTGTGTTAGGTGATGTGGGGAGAGGATCTAAGAAAGCAGGACTGGGCTCTGGATTGGATGCTCTCAGGAATCAAGGGTAATTCTACGATTTGGTGTTGTAATAAAAAACCCAGGCTAACCCTGCAATTGGTAAAGAAGCTGTATCTACTCATAGTTAGTCAAGATAGCTTTGGGGCAATTTGTGTGGCTTGGACAGTACACATATTTTATCTGTGTTCAGACATGGCTACATGGTATTATTTTTTCTTGAGCTATAATGGTCACAGCATTGCCTTATCAGATGTTTATGTTCTGCAAAATTGTTTATATCCGACAGAAGAACACTAACGGTCTTGCTTGAGTCCAGGCCAGCTCCTGAATGTCAAATACTGTTTTTTGTCTTTCTATATAGTTGCAGTGGATTGCCAAGGCTTTGTTTGTTTGTTTGTTTGTTTGTTTGTTTTGGTACACAGAGTAAGGTTTCCCTCATACCTCCATAGAGTAATAGCTGCTGCTTCCCAAGAAGTAAGCATATGCATCAGACCCCAGACATAATGCTTCGTCACTGATGCATAGGACACCCAGGAAGGACTTATCAGAATCCTTCTCAGAGACACAAAATGCAGATTGTGAATGAGGAAATTTCTCTGATTCCTCTGATGTTTTTAACTTGGTGCTGCCTGAGATCGTGTGCCCTGAAGCTTGAAGAAGGGTGAATAACATATTTTTTTAAAAAGACAGAAACAAAGAGGTTGATACAACTTTCAAAAATAATCTATGGGCTTGGGCACAGTTTTGCCTAAAGCCCTAGTCCACCCTTAGATTTCCCAATCATACCAGCCAATAAATTCTTTTTTTCCTTAATCTAATTGTAATTAGATTTTGGTCATTTGCAGTCAAAAGACCTGAAATAATGCAGATATATCATGCACATAAGTGGAAGTTCTCCATTCAAGAACTGAAGGTCACTCTACTAAAATTAGTATATAATCTGTCAACAATTCCTTACATGTGTATTCTCATCCATATCTTGAATTTGACCACTTCTCTCCAATATACATTGCCACCATGTTGATGCAAGACATCAGCGATATCAGTCACTGTCATGTGTAACATTGCTCATCTTCCAGCTTCTCTCTGATCTGTCTTCCGCACAGCAGCCAAAATCGCCTTTAATAAATAGAAATAATAAATATACACTGGGTTGGTTAAAACTCTTTAAAACTTCCAATTTTCCCTCAAATAGATTCCAAAGTCTGGAGTTAGGATCACTGCCTAACTCCCAAACCTCATCTCAGTTTATCCTCTCCCTCCCCAACTCAGCTTCAGCCACACTGGTCTCCTTTAAGCCCATCAAATAAATCCTGGCTTGCTTTCTCCTTCCTTTCTTCCTTCTATCCTTCCTTCCTTCCTTCCTTCTTTCCTTTTTTAAGATTTTATTTATTTTATTTTAGAGAGAGAGAGAGAACATGCAAGCAGGGACAGAGGGACACAGAGAATCTTAAGCAGACTCCCCACTGAGCACAGAACCCCACAATCTCAGGACCCCGAGATCATGACGTAAGCCAAGACCAAGAGTCGGACATTCAACCAACTGAGCCACGTAGGCTCCCCAATCCTGGTTTTCTTTCTGCCATGACCACTTTATAAGCACTATTTCCTCTACCTGGAGCCCTTCCCTAATCATCACTGCCCACCAGACCCAGCCCTAGCCCCTAAATATCAGTCAGATTTCTTTCAGGTAGAATGATGCAATAAAACAATATTAATAATAAGATAATTTTAAAAAATCATTTTGGAAAAAAAACAATAAATACATAAATACATAAATAATCATTTTGGGAGGCTCCTTTTAATCCTTCTTCTCAGCTTAAACAGGAGAGTTTTTTTCCCTATTCTCACCCAGACATTGTTATTCTCTATCTTGGCCCTCTATTTCTTTAAGAGCACCAGCATCACATTATAATGATATGCTGATACTTTTTTTCTTGGTTATTGTATTTCTCCCACACTTCTCTATAAGGCCCATGAGGACTGACACTGACTATTCAGTATAAATAATTTGTTCTTGACTAGTTCTCCACTTTCCATTAATTTTGGAGAATTCTTAATATCCTTTCCCCAAGATTTCTCTTCCACTTGAGTTAAACACTATCTGTTGCCGACAGTTGAGATGTCTCTGTTCATGTCTGTTTTATTTACACTGTACACCCAGGACCTAATAGAGCACACATTACATACTTGTTGCTACATAAATATTTATCGAAATGAAATTTTTATGCTATTTCATGTAGAAAACACAAATCTAAGCACTGTTGCTATAATCCCCCATCAAAAAAGAAAAAAGAAAAGAAAAGTAATCAAATCAGTATAGCTGAACGCTTTCTCTGCACAAGTTTTCAGGCAAAGAGGCTTACTCTAAGACCTTGATCTCAGGCAGAGAGAGATTTCAAAATCCTGGAGACCAGTGATTTTCTACTTGGCTGGGGCTCCAATCATTTGGGGACTGTGAGATTAAAATCAACATCCTCAAATATAAGTAGTCATAATAGTGCAGAGTAATAATTGGTTTACAGGAGTTTCATAGGCTTAAATTGTATTGTTTGTACATGCCTTTCTTACTATTTGGGTCTGTTGAGTAGTTGTCACAATAAAGTGTCAAAACATCTTGGGAAGCTTAACCTTGAGGTTACCAAAAAAAGTCTTTTCCTCTCTAAGTTGAACAATAACAAAAAAAAAGGGGGGGGAAGGGAAAACTATCGAGAAAAATATTCTGACATTGAAGCTGTACATTGCTATACATTACCAAGAAAGCTGTACAGTTGTTTCTCATGGAGCCATTAAAGATAAGATACTTATCTTACACCCAGATAAAGCTTTGACACAGATTATGATTCTAGTGATCTATGGTTGTTTATGAAGCTAATACAATGAATCTATAAGAAACCACCGTATTTAAACTTGCTTTTCAACTCTACAGTTTAAATGCCATTTTACCATGCAGAATTTAGAGATAGGAATAGGATTAGAATCTACATTAGACCAGCAAAGGACAGTCCTGAGTTAGCCTGAAGTGTTAGACTTCACATTTATGCCAAGGTTGATTATTTCCCCCCTTACTAGTGTTTTATCAATGTCTGATTCTGAGCAACTTTATTTTTGTTTTTATTACTAAACATAAGAAGATAAAAAAGAAAAAAGACCATCCATGTTAATCTTCATCTACATTTTTTGTAAGTCAATGAAATAGTATTTCTTGATCAACAAAACACCTGGTACCCAGCTGGAGAACAAAAATAGAATTACAATTCTAGCCTTTCTCAGTTCTGTTACTCAATTATACCTGGCCTTTTTGGGCAACATGCCTCCCAATGGATAAAATAACCGAATGTGGATGGGTGGAAGATTGGTAAATCATTCAAACTATGGAATTTACAGCATTCAAAAGTTCAGAATTTTCAATTCAAGAACTCAATCAGAAAAGTAGACACTCACAATAGCAAATGCCCACACCTGACCCAAAGTCTCTGGCCTTTGTATTCTAATCAGTCGACTATATCCAACCATAAGTATTTAAATTGGAAAATATTTGACAGGCATTCATAACTTTTATACATTATCTTGAAAAACTTATCTGTGCTATATATAGTGTTAAGAATACAATCTAAGATCATATTACACAGTGACTCTTTTTAAAATTTTTCTCACTTACTGTATCAAGCAAAATAGAATGTAGTCAGTTTTTAGTTATAAGTTCCTAAAAAGGGAAGAGATTTTCATGAAGATATAATGGGAGTCAGTGGATTACTATCCAGCTATAGTAGAGTTATGGTCCCACAGAATGGCTGCTTTTACCTGCAGGAAGGATTTTGGGGTACACAAAGAGATGTTTCCTGATGACCAACTGTGAGCTTTCTTCTCACTTCAAACCACAGAGCATTTAAGATTAAGGTAAATTCTAATGGTATGAGCATCCCATGTGGCTTTCAGGAAAAATATTCCAGTTTTGCTTTATGCCCTCGACATTTTCCCAGAAAAATATAATCCAAATGATATTTTGTAAGAAACCTCACACACTGTGACACCAAAGACACAAAACTATAAAGTTGTATCAGTACCTGACCTGGGGACATGGGGAAATCCATGTTTATTGTTGTAGAGTAGTGCAGAGGATATAGGCAGAGTAAAACATAATGAACCTAATACTTCATAGAGTTGGATCAAGTATCTTCTAAATCTTGTTCAGAGGAAGTGTTTCCATTTAGTTCAGTAAGAAGAAGGGGTGCAGGATGATTTCTTGAGACATTGCACAAAATGCTTCCACTCTTTATTTCCAAGTACCTTCTTTATCTTGTAACCCAGCACCATTCAACCCTTCATTTATTCAGTCTGCAGTTAGTTCGTGAGCACCAACTACATTAAACTGCAGTCCAAGAACTGTTTTAAGCCTTGGGGATATAGTATACATCAACACAGATAAGTGGCTGATTTTACAGGACTTTTATTTGAGATGAAGAAGAAAGACCATAGAAGCGAGTAAAGAAAAGATAAGTGCTATAGGAAAATAAGTAAGGACAAGAAAATGTGATGGAATGATTTGAGAGTGGCTACTATAAATTTTTGACCACAGATAGCTTTTCTGACAAGAGTCAGCCATGTGAATATCTCAGAAAAGAGAGTTCTAGACACAAGGGACAAGTGCAAAAGCACTGAAGTCGGAAGCTGTCTGTGTGCTGCAGGAACACAAATGAGGGCCAGTGAGGCTATAGTTCAGTAAGCTAAGTAGGAAATGATTTAAAAATGTAGTCAGGAGCCAGATTATGTAGCCCAAGCAAGTAATTTTGGCCTTATTCTAAATGTATTAGAAAGCCAAGGTGTGACATGATTTCTGTTTGCAATGTGGAGAATGGATTTAATTGGGGACTAGGGTAAACAGGGAGGTCAGTTAAGAGCTTACTGCATTAATCTAGGCAAAAAAGAATGGTTGTTTAGAGTACGTGCTAAGAGTTGAAGAGGAGAGAGAGTGAAAGACTCCAGATACACTTTGGAAGTAGAATCAGCAGGAGTTGCTGATGGATTGGACGTGGAGAAGTGGGGAAAGAATTAAATTAAATTAAACCCAGTCCTGGGTTTATTTTCCTTCCAAAAAGGGTGAAAGGCATGCCATTTACCAAAATATGGAAGAAAGAAGGATCAAGTTTGAAAAGAGAAGGATCAAGTTTGGGAGTAATGAGTTAGCTTCAGACACACCAACTTTGGGGTGGCTTTGAAATGTCCAGAGCAGATGTCCCCCTAGACAGTGAAATTTGCAGATCTGGCCCACAGCCGCTGCCCTCTTCAAGGCCTGCCCAGCACCCATGTCTCTTGCTCTTGGGAAAATCAGCCTCACAGTGACTAAATAATCCCTCCCCTTTTCTTCTCTTTTATTTTCTCACCCTTAGTGGAAATCTTTCTTTTCTTACTCCCGAAAAGTTAAAACTGTTCAGCCTAGGATACTATAACATAATTGAGCATAGCTTTGCAGTTTTAAATGACTCCCTATTTGATCCTAAATATACTCACTCTATCAAAAAAGAGTTTATTCTTACTTCTGTTTTAGTAATGACTGATGATGAGTCCCCTTCCATCAGGCTACCCTTAATGCACCAACTTCAGACTGCCACTTCCAAATCAAACCCGTACCCACCCCATCTTTAGTTTAATTGGCTGATTCTACTTAAGTCTTAGGATCCTCTTCAAAGTCTTCACTGCAGGTTAAAACAATAAACAATGTCCTCTTGATTTGTTTCACAAGTGTGGGCATTTTATGAAATATTTATTTACCACAACTATAAAGGGCAGTTTTTAAAGTTTTCTGGAACCTTCATAAAGAATGCATTAAAGATAGCTTATAGTCCATATTAATATGATAGAATGCTCTTTGAAATACATAAAAGCTATCATATAAAACATTCTATGTTTCCCTGATAAATACCCAGTAGAGTAAGCACCATTAATTATATTTCTGATTTTTGTCTTACTCTATGAATATTTTTAGGTAAAATAAAAACAAAAACAAACAAAAACATGCTAGTTTCTGCCTTTTCACAAGAAGTTATATATAAGAAGGCAATTTCCGGGGTGCCAGTCTACTAAGCGTCTGACCCTTGGTTTCAGCTCAGGTTGTGATCTCAGGGTCATGGGAATCGAGCCTCGTTTCAGGCTTACTGCCAAAACAGTGTTCTAGGAAAATTATAGAACTTGACCCTAGAACTTTGTGATTTTTTGTCCTCATATTTGTAACTTCCAACCTAATTTTATTAAGTACTATTTTATTAATTAAAATGAAACCAATATGGTATTCTAAAACCGAGATCAATATAAAATGAAGAACTAAAAAGCATTAAGTGTTCAAACATTTATCTTTATTTCCTATTTCTTGATTTCATTCACTAATAAATTCTCCTAAAGAAAATGTATCCTCCTGCCCTGTGCAGTGAGATATGCCAGGTCATTTTATTTAAACAGTGATAGCTTTCATTGATATGCTTCTTGGAAAACTACCTGGAGAGGGGAAATAGGTTCTAATTTATAAATACTCTAGACAGCTTATTATAGCTTAGGCTGAAATACAAAACTAATGCGCATCAAGCACAACTGAAATCCAGCATGCACTGTAACATGGTCCTTGTGGAGTCCAAGAGATTTATTTAATTAAACGCTTAGGGAGAAATAACGCCGGTCTTGGTAATTCGCTATTTGGATAGATTTATGTTTTTAAGATACGTTAGAAGTGTACACTAAACTTGATTCCTATTGAACTTTATTATGTATCTGCAAGATACCACACAGTTGTTTAACCAAACTCTTCTTGCTGTTCCATGGAGAAGCTTTTCCCATTGAAAACCACAAACTTAGGTGAATGACTAAGTCTAATGGAGACAATAGGGTTATCTTAAAATGATATGTAGGGTTTTTTCCTCCTCCTTCTGCATTCTCATAGGACCATGTTTACATACTCTCTTTTATACAGGCACATTAATAAATGTGCAAAATGATAAAAGATGGGTCATATTGGTGAGGACTTACACTTTTTGGTTTGAAGAATGCAGCAAAATATTACACAAAGTAAATAGATACATTTCTAACATTCAGCAGAAAATTAAAAGCTGTAAGCACCCTCAGGCTCGCAATTAAATTTTTGCAGCATATGAAAACAACAGTTTGAACATTCTAGTACTTGATTTTCATTTTTGATTATGTACAATTGCCAAAATACCTCGAGTGATGACAGGTTTCTCATTTCAAATAGTTCTAAGTACCATTAAATATTTTGTAAAATACTCTTTAGGTCCCTAATTGGGTTCAATTTATATTATTCTTCTACTCTGAGGAATAAAGGGTAAATATTATCTGTTTGTTGCCCAAGAGTAGAATTAGTTCCCAGAAATAAAATCTTGGTTAAATTTTACTATACACTACTTCAAACACAAATTACCCACCACAGATTAAGACTTGGCTCTGTATATAAGAAAATTTCCTGTTTGAAATTTTGGTAAGACAAAACATATGGAAAAAATAGGGCTCTTGGAAGAGCTTGGTAAAATAATATAGAAAATGAAATGGTGTAAAATGCTGTAACCACAGAATGTAAGTAATGTTTCCTCCAATAACCATTAAAGATCCACTTACAATCAGACTTTCTTTAGCACTCTTGTTACTCTTTTATCACTTTACAAAAGAAATAGTTTTCTGCACTAAAGCTGACCATATTTACTTACACCTCGCGCCTTGCTTTGAAAAAGTCTAAGGAAAACTTGCACAAATATTAATTTATTTAAAGTTGAAATACACATGCTTATTCTATCTAAGAGAAGCTTAATGGTTGAAACATTTCATTTCTCAGAAATTTAGTGGAAATATTTCCTGTGTGTGCAATGAAGCCATTAATAAAATATTAGTAAATGGAAAAATTATACTTGTTTAAAATCCATTAACTGTTTTACAGCTCTATACAATCATATAAACATTTAAGACATGTTCTAACAAGCAAATAGTCAAATAAAATATGTGTTTTGGTATCAAAAAAAGTTCCATTAATTTTTATTATTTCTCTTCTTTTTTTATATATCATGCACAAAATAGAGAAAAAAATTGGGAGCAGAAATTATGGACCCATATTTTTATATATGAAATTATTTTTATAAAAATATTCATATGGGGGCACCAGGTGGCTTAATCAGTTAAGCACCTGACTCTTGATTTCGGCTTAGGTCATGGTCTCAGGGTTGTGAATCTGGCTTAGCGCTAGGTGTGGAACCTGCTTAAGATTTTCTCTCTCTCTCCCTCTGCCCCTCCTCCCTGAGCTCTCTCTCTCTTTAAAAAAAAAAAAGTATTCATTTGGGTGACCCAGAATTTAAGCTATTATTCTTACTCTAGAATGGATAAACATAGACTCAAAGACCCATTTGTTTTTGTCCTCCATCATCAGGTAACTTCCACATTCCAGGGAAGAAAATGTTCTCATACTTATTTCTATCTTCCATTCTATCTTTCAATAAATTAACTGAATTTCAGATTCTTGGCAGTACTGACCAGAGATAGAATATATGAATTTAAAGTCAGATAGATAAGAGTTTGACAAGCTCTTCCATTTGCCTACCAGTGTATTAACCCCCAGTGTCCACACCCATAGAATGGCAATCAGAATAATGCCTGCCTTTTGAGGTATTCCTGTAAAATACAGAATCTGGCACATAGTAAATTTTTAGTAAATTTTGTTACTTTACTACATGAAGAAAGATAACTTTTAAATATAATAATAGAAGCTACTCTTGTTGAACGCTTATTATTACTCCAGGAATCATGTGAGTACTTTACATGCATTACCCAATTTTACCCCTACAATATTGTGAACCCATTTCACAGACAAGACAATTAAAAAAGAGCATTCTCTGGTCCCAAGCATTGCAAAGATCCTATCATGCTGTAGTTCTTTTGAAATACACCTGGTTTAAAGAAGAGATTAACATAAAAGGACATTTATCTACATGAAAAATCATAATTGAGTGGAATTTGCCTCCATTATGGCAGATATTACCACACTAGACATATTTTTTCCTAATATTACCTTGAAATAAGATACTACTAGACAGAATTATATAAATCAGGAAACTTACTACCTTTTCAAAGGTCTGTTTCACTCTGTTTATTTTAACACATTTGGTTTTGCTTTTTGGTCTACTTCTGACTAATATGCATAATTAGTTTGATTTCCTTCTGTAGTTTGATTTCATAGATAAATTTAGGGTATACTTCTTTTAATTTCACTCTCTGGTATTAAAAACAGTCTTCAAATGCCCGGCAATAAATATAAAAAGCTCAAAAATAAATATGTGAAGCATGTATAAACATATAAAATCTAACCAATGCCAAACCTTGAGTTCTATTTTAATATGAATTCAATCTCATATGTGTGTGAGAGTATGTATGTGTGTATTAGGCATGAAGTTTTGTTTGACTTGAAAAGTATATGGAAAAAGTAAATATTAAATATTTGCCCTCATCATGCTGTATATAGAACATATGCTAATATATTAATTCTCAAGTGTCTCTTCCAAAGAAAATATTTGAAAAAATGGTGCAATTCACAGGACTTCTTGAAAATGAGAAATCATTATAGTTAGTGAGTGAATTAGGATTATAACCCAGGAGTGGAGGGCAGCAGCCAGATTCAAAACAAAAGTTGCACAATCTTCAACCTGCTTAATTTATGAACAGAGTTCAAAGTATTGACAGAGTGTCCAAACTTCAGGGCTCAACATTAAGAGAAAGTCTGACTTTCAGTATTAATAGCAACCAGAAAGAAAATTTTTAAATGTAGCCAATAAATAAAAACTTAATAAATAAAATAAAATGCAGACCAAAGTTTGATAATATTGATAATATTATATAATCAGGCATGTGGCTACTGTTAAAATTCTTTGTTTAAAAGAGGATAACTGAAGTTTGGTGCTATTTTTATTACATTAGTGTCATTACAGAAAAACATTTTTAACAAAATAAGTATAAATTAAAAAAATTTTCTAAAATATCTCCTGAAAATATGTTTTTCATTCCTGAAAAACAAATCAGATAACAGATTATATAAAAACATTATTCTCATAAACTTTAAATTCTCAGGACTTTATAATTAAGTTGAATGTATATCCCTTTAGCCTCATATATATGTATATATATATAGTTTCATACATATATAGCATATATCTCATAATATACGTGTGTGTGTGTGTATGAGAAATTAAAAGGATCTTGCAAGATATATTTGCATATACCTTGCAATATCCTTGTATTTACTTTCACCATCACCTTAATACTAGCAAAGAGAAAGATTCTGCATGGACCAAGGATTACCCTTGGTTCTTTAGATTTTAATGGATGAGCCTTAAAAGATTTAAAGACACTCAGAATCCATGTAAAATTTGTGTGTAATATTTTGCACCTTTGTGATGAGTAGATCAACAACTTTTGCAAAGGTTAAGGACAACTAATCCAGATAGAAGAGAGTTACAACTGAGTTGTGATGGAATAGTGGGAGCATGCACCATGGTGAAGCATCTGGTTTTAGATCTCACCTTTCCCACAAGGCTGTGTAAATCCTCTTTAACTTTCTTAATATTTCTGATCTCAATTTTCTAATCTATAAAATAAAGATAATGAGAGGATATATTTCAGAGATGAACTTAACATGAAGTGAATAAAGCCTAAGTTCAGTGCCCCGGCAATGTGTTTATGTGATGGGGTATAATTGTGTAAAATTTGCAAAATTGTGTATTTTTAATAGAGATATTCCTCAAATTGTGTAACTTCATGGCCTACCAAAAATTGATCTTTCTCTTTTTCATGTTAGCGTTTATACTGAGTATTAAATTAGATAAATAAAAAAGATAAAGCTTTAGGATTATGCCTAGAACAGGGAAAACACTTGATTAATGTTCACTACCATTATTATTATCAACCACCATAGGCAGTTTGCTTGTGTTTATTTTTCCCATTGCTACATACGATTGAATATTTCATATCTTAAAGAGTATGGCTTAGGGGTGTTTAAGAAAGAGCTTAGTATATTAATAGAATTTTCCATTTAGCAAATTTGGAAAGAGAAATAGTATGAAATATATTAATTCAAATGTTACACTTACTGATACAAATTTAAGAAGGGTAGCTTTTAGAATTTAATCAAGGCCATGTTTGCATTTTGGTGAAATATCTAAAATACTTATTCAGAAAAAACTGTGGTACTACACAGAGTAAACTTGCTTAAATGATGTCAGATGGCTGTTGCAAGAGAGGATGAGTAAATGATTGAATTCACCAGAATTATACTAATTATCGTATCTATAGAGAAACATCTAAATATCCAGGGATTTAGCAATGTATACAAAAATGGCCATGCCATTTTCTAAGTCATAGTTTGGGGACATATGATAACTAATGTAAAATCAATCATATTCATATGATATCTATTTTACTATTCATAATCAAATGTCATCATACCTTTTAATCACACACCTAAAAGTTACAGACATAAGCTGTCTCTATAAATTATGATTAATCACACAAAGAATCACAATAAATACATATGGACTTGTGATTAAGCTCTACCTTTTGAATTTTCTATTTTATTTAAACAAAGGAGATAAATACATGCTCTGGTTATGAATAAAATTCACCAGGAAAATATGACTTGTATTTCAAATAATAGGAGTTTGAATATTACCCTCATTGAATCATCAAATCAATATAGGAATTCATTTCATGCTTCAAGATGAAACAAATTTAAGATAAATACACTAGAGTTGGCTCTAACAACAGCTTAAATCCTGAAGCAATATTAATTTATACACATGTAGAATTGCATCTTGGATGACTTTTAACGTGAGATATATATTTTTCAATGTAATTTAAAGTCCTGCTCAGAGAAGAATGCTAGCTGTGTTTGTCTTGCCTTTTCTGAGTCAATCATGAAATCACCTCATGAATTAGCTGAGCGATAGTAAGAATGAGGAAATTGTTTCTGCTCTGCTCAATAGAGATAGAAAGGTAAGTTCTTTCCAGGTAGTGAGTTGAATGGCTCAAATCACAATGCCATTTCCTGCTTCATGCTGTGCCCATTTAGTAAAACTGAATTGGTCATCATGTTCTTAGCATTGCTTTTCAGAGATGTCATACGCACTGCAGAAGAGCTGGGAAGGTAGCTGGTTGATCTCTCTTGATAGGACTTCCTCCCACAGCAGAGCTGGCTATTGAAATGTCTCCTGAAGCTTCCACTGAGTAGATAAAGAGCAAACGGATTGACACAAGAATTGCAAAAGCTCAGAACACGGGCAACTAAGGTGACAATCATGTGGCCTAGAGATGGGTCAATCTCATTATAATTGAAAGACCTATACATGTAGAGAATGTGATTTGGAAACCAACAGAAGACAAAGCAGCCCACAAAGACCAGCACAATTTTAGCCAGGCGCTTCCGTGTCTCCATCTGCAAATACAAGGAAACAGTCCCATTGGTTAAAATGAAAATGGAACCATCTGCATGCAAAACATCATGGTGCAAAAAGAGTAAAAACTTACCATGGCATGCAAATGCATCCAAAAATACAAAAATTATTTTCCTCAACAAAGTGATAATTTCAACAGTTTAACAAAGCCTGTTTTGGTCATTCTACCCTTTCATCTAAAAATATCTGACAGCCTCTACAAGACTAGATGATAAATTATTAATAAATGGCTATGTCTTCATTTAAAACCGTGACCTATAAAAATTCTCTCTTATTTTTAACTACTTTCCTGTTGCTTACAGTCTTACTGTGTATACTTCAAATATAAATCATTTGTATTAAATCCATTGAATTAATGAACCACACAATATACTTAAGATTAGATTTTTTTAATCAGGGTAATTGAAATAGAGCATGACTTTTTATTTTTATTTTTATTTTTTTAAAGACTTTATTTATTTATTTGACAGAGAGAGAGCAGGAACACAAGCAGGGGGAGTGGGAGAGGGAGAAGCAGGCCTCCCACCGAACAGAGAGCCCGATGTGGGACTCGATCCCAGGACCCTGGGATCATGACCTGAGCCAAAGGCAGACGCTTAACAACTGAGCCACCCAGGTGCCCTAGAGCATGACTTTTTAAATCCTTATTCCACACACACACACAAAACACCTTGAGATTTAAACTTCTGACTCACATAAATCACAACCTTCTGATGTAACTATTATTCTTATAAGTATTACTATGTTAGATTACCTTTAAAAATAAAAAGATATTTTCTTTCTTTTCAAAAACTTTACATACTGTGTTCACTGTAAGAAAGTCTTCAGGAATGTGATAGATAAAATTCAAATATTGGAAATAAATCTTTTTAATCTAAAAATCATTTTCTAACATCTAGAGTTCAAGGTTTAGCTCTTATATGTCTTACTTGCTTAAATATTTAAATAAGGCAACATGAATGTGAAAACTTAATTTATCAAAGGATATTGATAGTAGGCAAAATGATATTTCTGAGCTAAAACTATTGATAGTAAATTAGAATATTCCAAAGAAAAGTGTAGTGAGTGGTGATGGGGGAAGCAAATAAAGGTGCAGTAAAGAGGAGGAAAGCAAAATGTGGTACCCCAGATGTATCCTGGTGGCATGAGTTAAGCAACCTGGCAATATTAAGGGGCTCAACGTGAAATTTATTATGAAGCAGTGTCCACCCTACAGGTGGAACATGGGTGCAAGGATTTTAGGGCCACCTATACTTGGAGACTCAAATGCACAGGCAGGCTGTTGGCATTGAGAGTACTTCTTACTGATATCAAGCCTAGTTACCCAGCCAGAGTTTATAAGTCCCAATAGAGAAATTCACAAAAACAAGGCAGAACTAAGGCCACTTTAAAAAATAAAAGTGGAGGTGGGAGGGTAAGAGGAACTCAATTTTAGAAACCAAAGCAAAAACTCAAATACCCAAATTGAGATACAAATTGGATCACAAGGCAAAGGAAAAAGTGCATTGAGCCCATGACCTGAATTTTTTTGTTTCAATGATGCTAGATATTTAGATAATAAATCTATTAACTTATCTACAATTACTTTAGTGACTGATTGATTTTTTAGCTCTTAAAGAAGATGTGGATCTCTGATGTTGATGGTCATTAATAAGTAGAGGTTACTTTCCATGCAAGAACTCTTTCGAGATTCTGTTGTTGTTGAAGTGTGCAACACCCCAGCCTGTGCCTCCTTCTACAACCCAGCAAATTTTAATGATTTGTCATTCAACTTGCCTTTAAATTGGTGAAGAGCCAACCAAACCTCCTTGTACCTACAGAACCCTTTGGAAGAAGTTCCTCCCGAAGAGTCCACAAAAGCACAACTTGAAACTGTCCCACTAGACAGTATTTCCATCTATTTGTGGATTAACACAATTTGTTTTACCTTAAGTTAGTATCTCTGTATATTCCTTAAGGAAGAAAGACTATGTAAGGTGCATTTGTAATTTTAAATTAGTATATGATTTTTATAGGAGAAGCTATAAAGTTGAGTTAAAGAAAGTATGACCTCTTAATCACTCTCACCCTTGTTCTCTGCCCTCTGTTCCCAGAGCCCCATTCTGGCATCCTACCCAAATGGCATCCCCAGTTCCCAGACCATGTCCTACAGTCCTTTCCTGATGAATCCTTGTCCAAGACTTTCTGTCATCCTTAATGGGCTAATGGGAGAAGAGACAATAATTAAATAAATTTATACTTGAAATGTGATAATTTTCTGGTTTATTATGTCATTTTTTGCATGAACATTTGAAGGTAAAGAAAAGCCTTCAAAGACATTGAATTTTAATAGCTCCGGCCCGGATGGCAGAGAAGCTGGACTTCAGTGGACCTCTACAGAGCTATAACATGGCCACATATTGGAGATGCCTCCCCTCCTCCTCCCGGCACAACATCCCTTCTAGTTCAGGCTAATGCAAATCCCGGTGCCCTGGGACTCTGTTTAATCTTTCACAGTATTGAGAACCCACGAAATAGAACAGAAAATAGCAGTTACTGCCTCTGACCCACACACCCCGAACACACACACACACACCCTACCAAGCTTACCTGTTTTTTAGTATGTTCATTGTATTCTCCAGGAAGATTATGTGCACTTTTAATTAAGGTCTTTGCAATATGATAATAATAAACGCTAATAATAGCAAGTGGTATGAGGAAATAGACCAAGAAGATGAGCACCGAATGAATCTTTGGGTGTAATTCGTCTGTCTGAGGGTAGGGTATGCATGCCGTGAAGGTGCCATTTTCCAAGCTATCAATGCTTGTCACTTCCGAAAACACGGCTTCCGGAACCGCCAGCAGCACGGAGATCACCCAGATCCCCACCGCCTTCACACCGGTCCACAGCACCGCCCCGGACGTTTGGATGTCCATGGGGTTGACAATGGCTCTGTACCTGGAAAGACAACACGCCTCACATTACTCTCTTAGAAGGAAGATGTAAAGGGAGGGAGAAAGAGAGGAAGGAAGGGAGGGAAGAAGGAGATCCTACTTGCTAATACTCCATTATTCCCTAGCTGTTTTGTAGTGTATGGAATATTTCATATCTCCGATGTCTGTCTGTCTGTCTACAAGTCATTCCACTGCTTACTAGCACAGCAGACAGGAAGAGAAAGGGAAAGATTTTAAACTGTCATTCCCCAAATTGCATTCATTTGCTTACCTCTTTCACAAGTCTTATTCTAAATCAGTAATACAAAAAGTATCATTTATTGAATATTTTTATTTAAATCATTACATTTTCAAAAAAGGCTCTCAATACTGAAATTGCTCTAATATACAATAACCCTAAAATATAAAATGTTTACAAAATGATGTTACTAAGTTCTGTCTTGATACCCTTCTTCAGCTTTTGAGCCTGAGTCTCCTACTTTTTTCCTGAGGACATTAGTAAATCTTACAGACTAATTGAGACTGGGATTTCTGAGGTAATTCAATCATAAGAACTGAAAGAACTAAAGATGAAATGACATTCTGTCTTTGCAGCTCAAATTTATTTCATGTTGAGACCTCATGAAATCCTCTCTTCCTATATAAAACCATCATAATGGTAAAAGGAACCACACTCCAGGACACAGGGCTTAAACAACCCAAACAGCTAACTCAATCACACACTTTAGGGTAATAATAATGCAAACAAACCAAAATTATATGTGAACATCAAATTTTTATATTTTTCTGAAAGTATTTCAGCTCACAGTATACCTAGAAGGTTAACACGAGACAGTAAAAACTGATTCTAGTCAAACAAATCTGAACCATTGTCTCATCTCTGATATCCTTTGGAAAATCACTTAAGGTCTTCTTTATCTGTAAGGTGGGGATAAAAACATTTCTCTCAAAGTTTTTTGATTATAAAAAAATGGAGAGAGCACCTATTACTGTGCCTGCCGATTAGCAGATATTAACCATACCATGACTCTGTACCTTCTCCATATTTACATTTGATTTAGTCTGGTGTTCTACAAAATTCAGAATATTTCAAGCACCATAACAAGCAGGTAAGACATTCTGAGGTTCTATAAAGCTGTTTCCCATTGCCCACAGGAGAGGAACAGCTCTCAGCCTGAGGGGAGCCTCTCTTTCTCCTTCCTGATTTGCATCAAGTGTCCTTCCCAGGACCTCAATAAGAAAAAGTCCATATTTTTATCTAGAGAGTCTTCCCATGTATAACAAGAAACATATAAATTTTAAAGTAGAACAACAGCAAAGGGCCTTGACACCAAATTAAATAAAGAAGCATGCGTAATGCATTTATTTTACCCAGACTTTGTACATGGCAGAACACAATATACATGTGTTCCTTCCCCATTCTGCTTAATTGCACGTTCTTAAGAAACTAAAAGAAGCATTACAATCGGTAACTAGAATGAACTGTTTTTTTCTGTTTCTTTTAAATTTCTTATTAGATTAATACATTCAAAGAAGTTTTGTTTTGTTTTGTTTTTGTTTTTGTTTTAATCAGAGAGCACTACGAGCCTATAAAGAACAACAAAAGCCCCTGATTTCATTTCAGGTCCTGCTCCTGGGTTGAACCAATTTCACGTCATTACCTCCATATGTCTAAGAAATGTCCTCCTGCTACTGTCTCTTGAAATAAATATTATCGACATTTGTTCTCGACATCCTGTTATTAAAGGTGAAGATTTTCTCTCTTATATCACCTCTATTCCTCCCATTACCAATTTCCTGATTTAGTATGCTATATTCAATGTTTATAAAATAGTCCCTGTACTGTTATTATGACTAAACAAGTATCTCTCACTGCAGGATTAAGTAATATGTTATGTTGTCTTTCTTAAACATGTCTCTGATATCTAGAGTTGCTACTTGATCATTGTTTTGTTTGCATAATTTTCCATGTTCCCGAATTTACTTTTTTAAAAAATGTTCTTCTACCACCTTGTTGAATAATTGGAATCCCAGTGCTTGAATCTCAATTCCTCTTTCTTAGTCTTTTACTTTATCAAGCTCATCTCCACCTTCTTTTTGGTTTTACTTTCTAAGATACTTTATTAGCTTTAGCTTCCATTCTTTCTTCTGATTTTTTAAATTTCTGCTATCATATTTTTAATTTCTAGAAGTTCTTTCTAGTTTTCAAGTCACTCTTTTACATAGCATCCTATTCTTATAAATATATGTTCTTATTACATATCTATGGAACTAATTCAGAAAATTTTGTTTACTTCTCTTTCTAGTATAGTTTCAATATGGCTAACAATAATAGTAGCACAGCTTCTCCCAAGTTTCACGCAAAAAATTTTTTTCTCATATTAAAATCCAAATATTGAATAACTCTTAGAAGAAAACCGTTCCCTTCACAAAGTCCAGTAACTGTATTTTAGTACCAATATACATTATTTTCACTGTGAATCCATTTTTTTCTTTTTACATGTTCAGATGTCCCTCTGTTTTTTTTTTAACATTAATTGCAAGCTGTTATTCTTGGAATTCATGGAAATATAATTAAAGCAGATATTGAACAAACAAAAAACAAACTAATACATTCAAAGAGTTTTATTTGTTTGGTTTCTTTATGCTAGAATTTCTCCTCAAAAGTTAGATATCTACTACCTGCCAACTCATATTTAAGATCAAAGTACAAAAAGCTAATGGTAAATTCTTTTGTACATGGAGGAGATGAGAAATGACCAGAGAAATTTTGGGGGTGATGATTACTAAAAATTGATCAAATAACTAGCTTTCCTTGTTAGATTTCAGAAAACTCAAAGAATATTCTGAACTTTCTTTTGTGGATTTAAAAAGAAGGAAAGCAGGGGCTCCTTGGTGGCTCAGTCAGTTAAGCATCTGCCTTTGGCTCAGATCATGATCTCAGGGTCCTGGGGTCAGGTCATGATCTCAGGGTCCTAGGAACAAGCCCAACATCAGGCTCCCTGCTCAGCGGGGAGTCTGCTTCTCCCTTTCCCTCTGCCTCTACCCCTGACTCATGCTCTCCTCTCTCTCTCTCTCAAATAAATAAATAAATTTTTCAGAAAAGGAGGGGAGGAAAACAAATGTCACTCCCCACCCCTTATTCCCACCCCATATCTAACCACATAAACATAAAGCATGTTAGGGAAACTGCGAAGAGGAATGAAGGTTATAACTCTTTCATTCTGACAAGATTGCCATAGTAGAGCTAGCAACAGATCTAGAATTCTTGTTTTAGGAGAAGCAAGAAACCTAGTAGGAATGTAAGACATGGGTACAGAAGGCCTTTCCAACAGGGACGATTCCTGGTTATGTCCTGTAAGGAAGGGAAATAGACTTTGGATCTTTCCCTAAATGACATATGTGTAATGGAAAGGGTAGTACTGACAATTCTATAAAGCCAGAAATCACAGTTTACAACAGTAGATTACTTAAGTGTCATTATTAGTACTTAAACATCACATAATTGCCAGAGAATAAGTTTTACATTGATGTTTCATGTGCATCTTTGAAAGGATAAAAAGTCAAACAATACAGTGCAAATTAGTATGGACATGTTTAATCATCTTTCCTTCAAATATTTATAAAAATGTAGGAATGAAACAGTCCCTCAGTATGTAAATTATCTCATTAAATTTAGTAGCATAACAGGTATGTGTGAAAAGTTATGTGTTTTTTTCATTCAGATAGTCTCAGAAAGGTATCCCTAATGGAAAACTAGAAAATAATCAATCAAAAGGGATTAAAGAAAACATAATTACCATTTATGTATTAAATATTAATAAATAGTATGCTTCTTCATTAATTTCTGTTTTGAATCTTGCCTTATCATATCTGTGTATAGTCTAAATTTAATGTAAAGGGATAATGGAATATAATCATATTACAAAATATATGATGAAAATTAGATCATTTTAGCTTATATAAAGTCATCTCAATATCTCAAAATCTCCAACTACACATTTCTATAAACCTACTAGCTACATTATCTATAGTTTCTTTCTTTTTCTCATCATAGTTTCATTTATCAGAGGACAACAAAGAGTTTAAATGTGAACAATCTGACAAAGGAGAGAAAGGTATTGTGGAAGCAAGAGAAAGAGAAAATTTCAAAAAGATGTATAGACCCTCCGTGTCAAATACTCTGTAAAAACAAAAACAGAAACCTCCTTTGCTTACTGTTGTATCTAAAGTGCATAACACAATGCCTGACCCATAGTCATTTCTCAATGAACATTTGTTGAACTAATAAGGAAATGTGGCCTGAGCAGCAAGGAGATCACTTATTAAAAGCAGTTTTGGTAGAGTGGGGTGGTCGTTGGATAGTAGGTTAAGGGGAGAATGGACGTTAGAGATGGAGACCCAGTCTAGTCCAGTGATGCCCAAGCTTTATCAATATTCAGAATCACCTGGAGCTGAAAACAGATAAAGTATGAGATTTTTCCCCAGACTTACTGGCACAGAGTCTCTAGGAGGTAAAAATATGAGGTTCTGCATTTTACTAAGATTTTCAAATGATTCTGAATATAAACCAGGTTTAGAAACCACCTTTCAAGAAGATTGACTGTGGCAGTGTGCATCTTTCCACAAGACCCCCGTGAACTTGTCTGGTGCAAAGGACACACATTCATCAGCGGAGAGTATCTGGAATCCAGCAAAAGTTCAGTGTTAAGAATTAGATGCCTGCCCTTTACAATATGTCACATCATGTTTTTGTTTTTTTTTTAAGATTTGTTATTTGAGAGAGAGAGAGTGCACACAAGCAGGGGGAAGGGCAGAGGGAAAGGGAGAGAGAGAATACTCAAGCAGACTCCCTGCTGAGCATGGAGCCTGATGCAGGGCTCCATCCCAGGACACTGAGATCATGACCTCAGCCAAAATCAAGAGTCAGCCACTTAACCAACTGAACCACCCAGGTGCCCCACATCATGTTTTATTATTTTAATTCAATTAGCCAACTTATAGTACATCATTAGTTTTTGATATAAGGTTCAATGATTCTTTAGTTGCATATAACAGCCACTGCTCACCGCATCATGTTCTAAACGTATTTATAGCTTGTAGCAGTAAAACTTTTTGTGAATAAAATTAATAAATTTATTATTTAAAAATATCTATTCAAGACCATAGAACAGAATGTCTAAAACAATAATCTTTTTAAAATAATGTAATAAGTGGGATGTTACTTTGGAAAGAATGAGAAATACAGGATTCAATTACAGAGGGCTCAGCAATTCCATTTGTTTTTTACACTCCCCCCACCAAATTACTTTGTTCTTAACCCATTAAAGTGTATGATTTAAATGACATATGAAAGTGTCATGAGG
The DNA here is from genome assembly GCF_964656455.1 of Halichoerus grypus. Taxonomy (NCBI): domain Eukaryota; kingdom Metazoa; phylum Chordata; class Mammalia; order Carnivora; family Phocidae; genus Halichoerus; species Halichoerus grypus. The sequence continues at coordinate 23,227,919 of NC_135720.1, read as the reverse complement.
AGGAGAATGACAATGACAAATCGTGTTGGTGAAGGCAACAGGTTGGAACTAGCCAGTCTATGATTAAAGGAACTGGAGAAGGCCTATAGAAGGTAAAGAGCTCATTGTCATTAATTTTACAATAGGCTCATTTTGTTCTCCACTTTAATGTCTATTATCTAATAATTACCTGCATATGTGAATAAATATTGGTTTGAATTAATGGGTTATTTGTCATCCTGACACACAGCATAGTATAAGTAGTTACACAGCTACATACTGTTTAAAAATGCTTTCACATTAATTATGTCATTTGATAAAATAATCCTGTGCAGTAAAATTAATTAAAGTACCCATTTTACAGAAAATCTCATTGACATTAAAGGATTAAATGATGTTGAAATGACTGCCAGTATGCAGATGATTGGGGATTCACACAAGACTATCTTGTGACTTCAGTCTATATTTTTTCAGTTTATGGCACGTCGCGGAAGATGCAACTGAAAAATTAAATGCTTTATCTGTTCTACTCATTTTTAAACATTCGATCTCCTTGTCCTTTAAAAGTCAGTGGTATTTTTAAATGGAAAGACTTGACTTATGTCTGTAATCACATTTTCTCAATTTAATGATCATTTTTATGGGAGTAACTGAGCCTCAATACTACTAGCAAGTAATATTTCATATTTTTTAAAGATTTTATTTATTTATTTATTTATTTATTTATTTATTTATTTATTTATTTGACAGAGAGAGAGAGCACAAGCAGGTGGAGCAGCAGACGGAGAGGGTGAGGGAGAAGCAGACTCCCTACCGAGCAGGGAGCCCAACAATGTGGGGCTCGATCCCAGGACCCTGGGATCATGACCTGAGCCAAAGGCAGACGCTTAACCATCTGAGCCACCCAGGTGCCCCTATTTCATATTTTTTAAGTCATCTCTAAAAACTGCATTTTCATCAAATCAATGTAAATACCTGCAGTCACCTCCAGGTCATGCTCTCATAATCTAAAACTGGCTTCTCATGAGATGTTTAATGCTTGGTTGTCTCTTAAGATGTGATTCTCTCGATCTCGGACTTGTAGACGCCGAGCTGCTCTGCAAGTCGCCGTGCCGCGTGCAAGCCGGAGCCGCACCTCCCGCATGGCCCCTCCGGCCCGCCGGGCACCTCAGATGAGAGCGGCCCCTAGACCAGCGCCGGCGGCTCAGCCTCTGGCAGCGGCTCCACCAGCTGCTGTCGGCTCACCTGCTGCCTCGCCCCCGCAGCCAGGTCTCAGTGGCCCAGATGGCAACCCCCGCAGCTGGCGTGGCTGTGGGCTCTGCTGTCGCGCACACGATAGGTCGTGCCATCACTGGGGGCTTCGGTGGAGGAGGCAATGCTGAGCCTTCAAGGCCTGACGTCACTCACCAGGAGCCTCAGGGAACCCGGCCAGTACACCAGCAGCAGCAGCAGTTGGCCCATGCCACTACGAGATGAAACAGTGTCTGGAGTGTGCCCAGAACCAGGGGGACCTGAAGCTTTGTGAAGGTTTCAGCGAGGTGCTGAAACAGTGCAGATTTGCAAATGGATTAGCCTAATCAAGAAGTTCAAATTGAAGATATGGAAAATCATCTCTCATAACCAAGTTAATTTAGCATAAAAATATAATTAAAGGTGAATATATAAGGTGTAAAACCACCAGTTAAGCTTCTCCTTCATCATTAAATACAGCTTTCTTCAGAATTGGAATGAAAAATGTTGTTCTTACTGTATAGAAGTTCATTGAGATGGTTTGAATTTGGGGTTGGGCAGATGTTTGTGTGCCTCCTTAAATCGCCTTTTGTGATGTTCTCATTTGTGAATTAACTAGAATAAAGTGATTTTCTCCCAAAAAAAAAAAATGTGATTCTCTCCTAAAAATTAATTTAAATTAAATCACAATTATTAAAATTTTCATTTTCAAAATATTCCCCCCAAACTTCCACAAACAATGAAAGTAAAGAAGGCCTACACTGAAAGTTGAAAGAAGATTCTTTTTTTAAAAAAAGATTTTATTTATTCATGAGAGAGAGAGAGAGAGAGGCAGAGGCAGAGGGAGAAGCAGGCTCCCCACGGAGCAGGGAGCCTGATGTGGGACTCGATCCCAGGACCCTGGGATCATGACCTGAGTCGAAGGCAGACGCTTAACCATCTGAGCCACCCAGGTGCCCTGAAAGAATATTCTTAATGAAAATCTGCAGAAGACAAAAATCAAAACCTAATGGCAAATAGAAGAATCAAAGGAAGGGCTAGGGATAAATAAATGGTTAGCATTTATTCTTGTTCCCCTTGAAATTCCATGAGTAACTGGAAATAGAAAATACTGCCCAGAACCTCAATAAATCAGTGGTGTTCACAAAGATAGGCTATTAACCTAATAACAATGAGTATTTTGTATCAATAATTAAAACAATAAGTTAAGAGACAGCTCATTAAGTTTGAACCTAGCAATATTAAGCTGGTTCATCACTTGGAGCCTGGACTGAAACTGAAAATAACATTGATCATACAAAAACAAATAAGAATACAGGAACAAAAACAATTTAAAAAAAGGAAATGTAATGAAGACATGTATCTTTTTGTATAGAAAATAAACAAATGAACTTTCCAGTTACCAGTTGTCAGTATATTTGGAATGTGGGTGGACTTAAAATAATCTACTGGCTACATAAATATTATCTAAAACCTATATATTGATTCAAAAGTAAACATAATAATGGAAAGTAAATACACAAATATAGCATATAACTATCTCGTACTGAATATTCAATCAACTGCTTCCAGAAGAGAATCATATACACCTCATATCAACATCAACTTTTCCAGAAATACAATAAATAAACAAGTCAGGACTAACTAAAAAACTTTAAGTATGAACTTATTAAATGGAATATTATACAACCACAATAAAGGATGAGATCATGTCATTTGTGACAACATGGATGGACATAGAGGGTATTATGCTAAGAGAAATAAGTCAGATTGAGAAAAACAAATACCATATGATTTCTTTCATGTGTGGATCCTGAAAAACAAAACAAATGAATAAAAAAATCAAAAAGCAGAATCAGATCCACAAATACAGAGAATGAGCTAATAGTTGCCAGAGGGAAGGGAGGTGAGGGGATGAGCAAAATGGGTGAAGGAGGGTGGGAGATATGGGTTTCCAGTTATGCAATGAATGTCACGAGAATCAAAGGAACAGAGAATACTCCCCACTTGCCCTTTTACCAGAGTGAGGACTTTTTTATTGTCCACTTGTTCCAAAAAAATTTAAGGGAGCTTAAAAATAAAGATACAAACAACATACAACGACAAGAGGGAGAGGGTGAGGGAATATAATCAATGTTATTGTAATAACGTTGGATCGTGACAGATGGTAGCTACACTTGTGGTGAGCAATAGAATAATATATAGAGAAGAAAAAGAATGTAGCAGGAGGGGAAGAATGAAGCGGGGGAAATCGGAGGGGGAGAAGAACCATAAGAGACAATGGACTCTGAAAAACAAACTGAGGGTTCTAGAGGGGAGGGGGGTGGGAGGATGGGTTAGCCTGGTGATGGGTATTGGGGAGGGCACGTTCTGCATGGAGCACTGGGTGTTATGCACAAACAATGAATCATGGAACACTATATCTAAAACTAATGATGTAATGTATGGGGATTAACATAACAATAAAAAAAATTTTTAAAAAAAGAATAATATATAGAGAAGTTGACTCACTACGTTACACACCTGAAACTAATATAACATTGTATATCAACTATACCCAAGTTTTAAATTTTTCTTTTTTAAAAAAGAACTTGTTGAGAATGAGAAAATAAAAATGCAATAAAAAATTTTAAAAGACCTTGGAGACTGGTCAACCCTCCTGAGGAATCAGCAACTGGAAGAACAAAAGTAAATTGTTATTTTCATTCCTGAAACACACACAGGAACTGTACTGCTGGGACAACTAACAATAAGGAAGGTGTTGCTGAACTTCACTGTCTCACCTCCTGGCTCAACCAGAGCAGATGGACCCTATTTAAATGTAGCACCACAGGCAAAAGACTGACAAATACATCTTAGAGTGTCTTTGTTTCCACTAAGAAGTGGGCCAAAGAGAATCAGCATAAATTATTAACTGAAAGACTTGTCTGAGATGTTGCAACATGGAGTAGAGTGATAGGTAGAGCCCCAGAGACAGAACTCACCATCCAGCTGCCTTACCAATACTAGTGTCCCTTCTCCTCTTTCGGTCTTTCTCCATTCAATACCCAGGTAGGGAAATAATAGGATCCTGGCTATAGTCCCTCACCTCTACAGTTGAAGACATCATTCTTAATTTGCAAATGAAGAAAATAACCACCTTAAGAGCATGTGTTTTGCATTATTTTATCATCTTCTCCAACTAGAACATCTGACCCTAACAAAGGCAGGACTAGCACCCACATTCCTGGCGCATTCCTTCTTATTTATAGTGTGTCCCAAAAGTTTCAGATCAAGGTGAGTGAATAATCTTCAAAAACTATAAAGTTTGCTCAAAAGCTAGAAGCATTTGAGACCAATGAATACAAGATATCTGACTTATTGGAGTTAAATATAGCAACTTTTGTTTAACAAAAAAAAATACAAATTAAAATTAAAAACTAATAAATTAAGTGCAGGTTATAATTTATCCTGTTTTATGACTATATAAAAGTAACACCAAGCACTTCTTACGAAAAAAAATGCCCTTTTTGCATCGGCAGATAGAATGCTTGCAGACAAACATGTGACTCACATTTTGTGATAGTATAAGTCAACTTATAGTCTTCAACTTTTATTTTTCCTCTACCTGGGTTTCCTCCCTTTTTTATTTCGTTGTATGTTGTTTGTATCTTTATTTTTAAGCTCCCTTAAATTCTTTTGGAACAAGTTGACAATAAAAAAGTCCTCACTCTGGTAAAAGGGCAAGTGGGGAGTATTCTCTTAGGAGGTATTGCCAGTCTGAACTCTCCGGAAGAGTTGAGAAATACACTCAAAGTGCTAATGTCAGCACAGAGAAGCAAGGGCTTCTCACATACTACCCAGGGCTCCAGACCAAAGAAGAAATCATCTGCAGTCCGGGCCAGCTGGTTAATCAGTATCTGAGCTTCAGTCAGGAGTTTTGGTGAAAACCCAGCAAACAAGATTATGGCAAGCCCTTCCCCCCCCCACCGCCCCATTACTGGACTGAGACTGATAAAAACGCTTCTGACAGCCTAGGAAGTATAGATCCAGGGCCTACATTTGATCTATTTCACTATTTTAACAAATAATTATACTGAAGAGAGTATCTGTTTGCATTGGTATAATATCCAAATAATGTTAATGATTCAATGCTAATAGAACTAGCTCAGTTATGGAATTAAATCTGATTATCTTAACTAGCAAACAAAAGCTTGAAACCATTCATATTTTAGCACTTTAGTCAGATTTGGTGCAAAATTATTTTTATATTCAATCCAACATTGGCTATTTAATATCAGAAAAACAACTTGGTCTGATACATTAAATTAATATTAATTTCACTTTTATTTTTATGGATTTTTAATATTTAATTTATAAATGCATTTTAGTTAACACATAAAAAAGAATAAGATATCTAGTTTTACATTTGTAAATATATAAAATTATAAAGTTTACAGTTCAGCACTAGGAATCTGAGAAATTTTTCCTATAAAAGAAAAAGAACTCATTCTTAAAAGTTAGTTGCATTCTAATTAGGGGCTTTTAGAGGCCAAAATGTCTTCAAGAATCAAAGAAATTGTATTCTAAACTTGGAAATGAAGCTACTGTAATAGATAGTGAAGGAGAGATCTATAATGCCAGCCATAAACAAAGTATGTTTATGGGACCCCACCTACTCAGTATCACAGCATATAGTGAGTGTGTGAGTGTGTGAGTGTGTGTGTGTGTGTGTAGAACTGTTATGTGTTTTAACCACAGAGAATATGCAAGTGCCTGTAATTCGCTATTTAATGTGAGCAAGCAAACAAGTACATTTTCAAAATACAAAAAATTCATCAAGATAAAAGTAGAAAACAAACTGAGGTCACCATTCCCACCATCTCAGACCATGCTGTGAACACCGCCCCCCCCACTCTGGCTGTGATATGTCTCTGAGGCACATCTATGGTGGACACAAATGACCTTTCCTAAAGATTCATCGGTTGAAACTTCTTGAAAAAGTTTGGAAAGCCAAGGATTAATAATCCCGAGTACCAAAAGTGTCACCCACACAACCCTTTGGCCCTATCAACAAGGTGATTTAGGCCCTTGAGGTAGATTCATAAGTATTATATTTCTTATTTCAGTCTCTGCTCTCTATAACATTGAAGCCCACATCACATTTGGATATGCTTTCTGAAATAGAATTATCTTCCTGTTCCTTTTTCTGCATCACTGTGATCTCTACTTCTAAATTCTCTATCTTTATTTTCTTAAGCAAAGACATTTAAGCCATCTCATGAAAATAGGAGATTTGGTTTAACAATTTAAAAACTCTAACAACAGGGTTTTGGGGGGTTGTGTGTGTGTGTGTGTGTTTTGTTTTGTTTTAGTTTTCCTGTTGCTACAACTACTCCTTAATCTTGACTTTGAGATGTTTCTTTTATTTTACAATCACATTTTTATGATGTTCTTTGCTTTTGTTGAATCTAATGAATCAGCTTTTGCAATCATTTTTCCTTTTTTACTCTTGGGTGCTTTGTTTCAAACTGAACTTTTCAGTCTACCATTAGTAGGAAAGATCATTAATAATTTCTTATGATTAGAAAAGCAATAATGTGGCTTAATGTGAAGAGTATGGTCTTTGAACTGAGCTCAAAGGCTAGCTCCATCATTGTAAGATCATGAAAATGCTGCTTAATTTCAAGAGTTAGTTTTCTCCACTTCAAAATGGTAATAATATTAATACCTACTTCATAGAGTTGTGAGGGTAATAAACTCACACACAAATAAGCACAGTGCTAAGGGAGATTAGTTTTCTACTTGTTATCAAATTGACAGGAAATCAAAATATTTGCTTAAATAAAATGTGAGGAGATCAAGTACTTATCAACAGTTGATTACCATGTTCTGGAAGAAAAGTAGACGTGTAGACAATATAGAGCAAAACATTTCCAAAGCATTTTAATTGAATATTGGGATGTATTGGGTCATTTCATCACCAGGGATTCCAGTTCCCTAATTTATGTTTCCAAAACATGCACTAATAGGCAAATCTGGACTAAGTAGAAGAGGCAACCCAGCTTTTTTTATCCTTAGTAATTTATCTGTGCTGCATTTACAGAGTACTTGACACACACAACAAACCAAAAAAGTCAGTAAGTACATGAGGAAGAGCATGTTCTCTCAGCTTGGTCAGAGCCAATTTACCTGTGGGTCTCCATGATAATAGGTTGAGAAAAATGGCATGAAATAAACTCAAGCCTTGGATCTTGCTACTCTTGGAATTAAAGCACAACAATAGTAATTTTAACTAGTGTAGTGATAGCTATTCATTAAGTTTTATTCTAATCATTAAGTAGAATTCTTTTAACTTTCTAATTAAAATAGGTCCTATAAGGAAGGGCAGCTAAACTAAAAAGTCACATTTTAATTATAGGAGTCAAAGAAAACTTCATAAAAGGTAATAGAAATGGTGTCATATTAGCAAGATGAGGTACATAATTTACCCGAAGTCACCTATTTTTATAGGAACGTGGTTTTAGAAAGAATATGACACAAACCAAAATGTCAATAATATTTGGTTTAAAAGGACAGAAGCTCTCAACTCCCCAGTGATTACTGTCTTTCCTTCAACGAAGAACAGCTCTTCAATGCCAGAGTGAGGGAAGGGTATTATTGCAAATACCAGGAAATTTAGATGGACTCATTTTCCATTAATAACAACATGTAAATTGAAGAAGAGAGTGACCACCACCTTAATCATCCAAGTCCAATTGTTTGTCTAAATAGCTTATGTCCATACCCCATCCCCAAGGGAATTAGACCAGGGTTCCATGCACAGTTGCCTAATTGGACATTTTGTCCCCATCCCCATTCAGACATCCCTCCTGCTTAAAGGCCTGAAAGCATGATCATAAACAGACTGAGGTAGGGGCACTGGACCAGGAGTCAGCAGGCCTGAATTCTTCTCTCTGCTCTGCCAAGGGAACTTAACATTCCCTGGGCCTCAGTATCTTCACCTGGAGAATGACATAGTTGAACTTAGCTGATCTGAAAGGTAGAACAGTGGACACTTCCCCGTGTTTAAAATATGTGAAAAGCAGATTTGATATCAAAAAAATCGGAGGGGGAGATGAACCATGAGAGACTATGGACTCTGAGAAACAAACTGAGGGTTCTAGAGGGGAGGGGGGTGGGGGGATGGGTTAGCCTGGTGATAGGTATTAAAGAGGGCACGTACTGAATGGAGCACTGGGTGTTATATGCAAACAATGAATCAAGGAACACTACATCAAAAACTAATTTTGTAATGTATGGTGATTAACATAACATAATAATAAAAAAAAACAACTAATGATGTAATGTATGGTGATTAACATAACATAATAAAAAAAAAAAGAAGAAGCCTCCATAAAACTCCAAAAGGATGAGGTTTGGAGAGCTTCCAAGCTGGTGAACACATGGAGGTGTTGGGTGAGTGGTGTACCTAGAGAGAGCATGTGCATGGAGGCACTGTGCCCCTTCCCATACCTTGCCCTATGTATTCATCATCTGGCTGTTCATTGGTATCCTTTATAATATCCTTTAAAATAAACTGGTAAGCATAAGTAAATGTTTCTCTAAAAAAAAAAAAGATACTGTTTTAAAGAAAACTAAATATAATCAATATGAATTTGTCTTGATTTACGAAATAAAATGTATTTTAAATGTCAAAAAAATGTATTTTTACAGCACCATTTTAAGACACTAAAATTGGGTACCTACCTGTTGGGGGCGTCACTTGACTTGAGGTATTAAAACAAGAATGTATAGTCATCTGTCTGAAGAGCATTTACTATTGTAGTTGTTTGACTCCAAATAGATAACAGAATTTAGTTAATAAGTGTAAACAATGTTTCCCCATATTTGAAAAAACCTCAAAATCAAATATTTCCCTAATATTAAGTCAGACTTTCTTACCTATCAGGTTACTAAAGTACTGAATAAGGAAAGTGTACTTTAAAATTTGGGCACACAAGAAAAGTTTCTACATGATAGTTGCACCGCTGCCCAATTTTTCTATAACTTTTCTATGAAATAGATAATAAAGATTTCCAATGTGCAGGGGAGGAGGAAGACTGGGATATGCAATTTTAAAACTGCTTTCAAACTAAGGCAATATTAATTATTTTAAAAGTAATAATTTTCTTATATATATTTTCAAGCTTCACATCTCAGTCGTTTTAACTCCTTTTACTCTAATTCCCAGATACATTCTCTCTCCCTCTCTCCTTGCCCATCCCCAGCCTTTCCAAACTACCCCCGCCCCTTTCCACCTCTTTTCCAGACCACACCACCACTACCTGCGCCCCTACCTGTCGGCGCTGAGGGCTGTGAGAGTGAACACGGAAACCCCCACGGAGGTGAGCTGGATGACCGGGATCAGTTTGCAGCCCACCTTCCCGAACATCCACTCGTCAAAGAAGTAGCGCGAGGCATCCACCGGGACGCAGGTGAGCAGCAGGAGCAAGTCCCCAGCGGCTAGGTTAGAGATGAAGATGTTGGGGACGCTCCTCATGGCGCTGTTGGTGATGAAGATCTTCACCAGCATGATGTTGCCCAGCAAGCCCACCGTGATGATGAGCAGGTAGAGGGACGGGATCACGCAGCGGATCGCGAACTTGGCGCTGGTCCCATCCGAGGCGGGCAGGAAGTCCCTCTCCGACACCCCGGGAACGAAGCCGCTTGGATTCTCGTCAGCGGTCTGGGAGAGGTTGCAAAGAGACCTGGGGGGCATGTTCTCCTTTCCAAAAGAGTCCACTGGAGTTTTCATGCGCCCAGGTGCCCTGAAAAGTGCAACACACACTGGGGCTTAATCCATTTCCCTGTCACAGGCACAAGTTCACTGCCTGGGGCGAGCTAGTCACACTGCCGCGTCCCAAAGAGGACCGGGCCTTGGGGAGAAGTCTGTCCACGCTCCTATGCTTCACTTCTGGAAGGGGCACATTGGCGCCTGCTGGCTCCAAATTAAAAAAAAAAAAAAAAAAAAAAGGCAAAGCAGTTGCGTTTTTGTTCTAATCCTCAGTGGTTTATTTTCCTTTATAGCTAGCGGAGAACAGTCCTTTTGTGAACAAAGATTTATCCCTCCGGAATTAATAAAAGTACCTGCCCCACAGTTCGCGGGGAGGGGAGGAAGTCATCCTGCCGCTGACCAGCGAACCGCAGCTGAAACCTTGGGCGGGCACTTTGCTCTTTCCACAGCTTTGCTCTTGTTTCTGCAGTTCCTGCTGGCATGTGCGGAATTGGAGGCGATCTGAGTCCTCTCTCTCACTCTGCGCCCCTACACAGTTCCATCCTCACCCGCCTCCGAGCGGGAGGAGCTCCAGACAGTTTTGGAACCTCCGAATTCAGGGGCTGAGCTGGCAAGGCCCTGACACTGGAAAACAATTTAGGAAAGAGAAAGTGACAAAGGATGGAGCAAATGAATGGAATTCCCTCCCCATTCTTCTTCCTTGACCCAATTTTTTTCACCCCAAATAGGGAAACTCTTTCCAAAAGCTGGCGTATTAGCTTTAAACATATTTTATTGAACTAGGGTATGCACGCGGTAGGCAATTCTTTAATGCACAGCTTAATCTAACCACCATTCAGAGCCTACAATCTAACCACTATCCCTTGAAGTGACCACTATTTATTCTGCCTTTTATCATCTGAGATTAGTTTGCTGCTTTTGAGCGTCTTATAATTGGAACCATAAAGTATTTAATCTTGTGTCCAGTTTCTTTCACGCAACATTATGTCTGTGAAACCCACTGTGATTTTGTGTGTACCATTTTTCATTGCCACAGAGTATTCTAGTATAAACATACCACTGTATTTATCAGTTCTAATGTTGACATTTGGATTCTTTATAGTTTTAGCTAATTTGGACAATGCTTCCATAAATATTCTTTGCCTGTCTTCTGGTGCACATTTGAATCCCAGGTGTAGATTTTTTAGATCACAATGATTGAATATGTTCAACTTTAGTAGAAATGGAGAATTTTCCAAAGTGAATTCCAACTTTTTTTCTTTTGGAAACTTGCTGGACAATATCTACTAAGGCTGAACATATGATTGCCTATGACTGAGCAATGCTACCCCTAAATATACACTCAATACATATAGAATGCACGATTTTTTTAGTTTCAGCTGTACAAGAGAGTGATTCAGCAATTCCATACATAACTCAGTGCTCATCATAAGTGTACTCACCTGATAACACGACTTTCCAAATTAACACCATCTGATTTTAATGTAAACTTCTCAGAAGTGGCACAGTTCTGAAGTTAGCCAAATAACACTCTTCATTAGAAATGACATTAGGCTGGTTCTTGTTTACTAAAGAATAAAATTGTGTGATAAAAAGAAAATTAGTCAAGAACTACTTACAATGATCTAGCCATAAGCTGATGAAATGTGCCAACCCATTTCTAAAATGTAGGCAATTTTTAAATATTTCTGGCCAATAACAGCATTTAAACATCATAGTTTCATTAGACAAGATAAACATTTGCACTGTAGTCAATTTTATGTTTTCTAACTTGATTACAAATCCTTATCATATTCTTCTTGGATTTCATTACTTAATTTGTTATTAGGTTAAGGTTGGCTAAATAAAATAAGTTTGAATATATGTATATAAATCATTTTTATATATCATATATATCAAGGCACTTAATATTACATATAAGTTGAGAATGTCTCTAGGAATTTTATCTTCAAAGTTATTATTTACATTTTATCTTTTAACATCCAATCTTATTATGCAAAATAAATTAACTACCAAAGCAATCTTCTATATTATGAAATCTCTCACTTTCAAACTGCAACTCTCCCATTCCAACCTTTTTTATGTGAAAACATATTGTAGTCTAGATTGCTGTATGAATATCTGTATTCTCCTGTGACTATGTCTGATGATGCTAAGCATTTAGATGAGAAAAATGTTTAGTCTAAAAACTGGATTAATAAATATCCAATTGTTGGCATTATAGAAATGAAGCATCTAGATTATTGAATTTTTGCATTTTAAGTGAATCCATATGTATTTACTCGAAGTCTTAGGTTCATGAGATTGGAGAGTGTAATGAATGCTTTAATAATAATAACCTTACTGATATTTTATTAAAATATTATAAAATTATTATAATTATGTATGTACCATTTAGATATATCATCATATTACATATAGGTGCATGGGTATTGTCTCATTTGTATAGAATCAGTACACATCAGAATAAACATCTACCAAATGGACAATTTTTTTTTATTATAGTCTATGTTCTATACATCACATTAGGTTCCTTAGAGTCATATCTAATTTAATGTTTGTAAGTGTTCTATGAGATACATATTTGAGTCTTAATTTTGCATATGAGATGATCAAAACTCATAGAGGTAAGGTAACTTCCTTAATTTCCTAAAGACTTTAGTAAAACTGTATTTTGAAGTTTATTATATTTGACTTCAAAGTCCACTGTATCTTATTGTTCCAAGAGAATAAAATTGCATGAAAAAATGTGATTTCTATATAATTGAAGGACACATTTTAATACTGAAGTATTTAATGTTTATAAAATATATATTATACATTTCATTGCCCTAACCTGAACAAAATCTATTCAGAAGTATATATAAACATTCTTTGTTGTTTAAAATTCATGAAATAAGCTGGAAATCACAACCAAAAAAAAAGAAAAAAAGAAAAAAAGAAAAAAATCAGTCAATGGAAACTAAACCAATAATTATACACATGACAAAATAAATAGATAAAGATATTAAAAATGTAACTAAAACCTTATACCATGTGTTTGAGAAGGAAGAAGAAAACATTACCATTAACATAGAGAAATGGTGAATATAAAAAGACATAGTGAATTTCTACAGAGGAAAAAACAATGTCTGTGATGGGAAATAAATTTTATAGGATTAAGAGCAGATCAAACACTGCAGAAGAGATCAGTGAATTTGAAATATAGTAATAGAAATTATCCAAATTAAAATACTGAGAGAAAAAAACCTGAAAAAAAAAAAACAGTGTTATCAGTGCACTGTGGGAAGCATTCAGTGACCTAATCTTTCTGTAATTAGGTCCCTGAAGGACAGGCGAGAAAGAAAAAATCAAAATAGTGACCCAGTATTTTTTCAAATTTGATGAAAGCAAATCCCAGGCAGAAGAAACATGAAGAAAATTCTACCAAGAAGAAAAACTGGAGGCTTTCCCACTAAGATTGGGAACAAAGAAAGGATGATCTCTTTCACCACTTTTAGTCCACATTGTACTGGAAGTCTTAGCAATGCAATAGGACAAGAAAAGGAAATGAAAGTTATACTGATTAGGAAGGAGGAAATAAAACTGTCATTGTTCAAAAACGGCATGATTATGTAGACAACCCAAAAAAATTCAACAAAAATCTCCTGCAACTAAAAAGCAATTTTAGCAAGGTTGCAGGATACAAGGTTAATATATAAAAGTCAATTGCTTTTTTATATACCAGGAGTGAATAAGTGGAATTTGAAATTAAAAACGCAATACCATTTACACCAGCACCCCCAAAATAAAATACTTGTACCAATCTGAAAAAATATATACAAGATCTATATGAGGAAAGCTATAAAACTCTGATAAAAGAAATCACATAAATAAAGGAATGAAATAAATGGAGAGATAATCCATATTCATTGATAGGAAGACTCAATATTTTTAAGATATCATTTTTTCCCAACTTGATCTACAATGCAATATCAATCAAAATCTTAATTTGTGGATATTGACAAAGTGAATCTAAAGTTTATATGGTAAATCAAAAGACCCAGAATATCCAACACAATATTGAAAAAGAACAAAGTCAGAGAACTTACACTACCTGATTTCAAGATTTACTATAGAGCTACAGTGATCAAGACAGTATGGTATTGGCAAAAGAATAAACAAATCAATGGGACAGAATAAAGAGTGCAGAAATAGATTCACATAAATATAGTAAACTAATCGCTGACAAAGAAGCAAAGGTAATACTATGGAGCAGAGTGTCTTCCAGCAAATTGTGCTAGAAAACATATCCACGTGCAAAAAAAAAAAGAAAAAGGAATCGAGACGCAGATCTTACACCCTACACAAAATCAACCATCAACCTAAGTGTAAAACATAAAACAATAAAACTCCTAGAAGATAACATAGGAGAAAGCCTAGTGACCTTGGATGGCAATGTTTTTTTAGATACAATATTGAAAGCCCAATGCATAATCAATAAGCTTGACTAAATTAGTGAGTCGAAATCATACTTCTGCTCTGCAAAAATACAGTCAAGAAATTGAGAAGACAAGCCACAAACTGGGAAAAAAATATTTCTAAGACACATAGGTGGTAAATGACTGTTATCCAAAAATAAAAACACTTAATACTCAACAATAAAAAAAACAAAAAACTCCAATTAAAAAATAGGCAAAAAATCTGAACAGATAGCTTTTCCACCCACTAACCCCTCCCCCAGCATGCCTTCTGGCAGCATACCATTTACTTCCAGGTCTGGGCTCCTGCTAGGCTAGCACTACCATTGACTCTCTCTAGCCATTGTCATGATCATCTATTGGGACCTCATCAGTCCCATGATAAGCTGGGTAGCTCCTGTGGGTGGAGGGGAATATGGCCAGTAAGACAGAGTTAACACTGTTGAGTCGCTCATTGGTGAAAATGTCTTCATTGAAAGCCCCAAGGGCAAAGGTACCCAAATCACAGTGATCACTGGAGTTGATATTGTCATGAACCAACACTTGCAAGAAACCAGATTCACAAAAGAAACCCACAAGAAGTACATCAAAGATTATATGAAATCAATCAAAGGAAAACTTAAAGAACAAAGACCAGAAAGAGTGAAACCTTTTATGACCGGGGCTACAGAACAAATCAAGCACATCTTCACTAATTTCAAAAACAACCAGTTCTTCATTGATAAAACCATGAATCCAGACGACATGGTTGTTATCCTGGACTACCACGAGGATGGTGTGACCCCATATGTGATTTACTTTAAGGCTGGTTTAGATGTGAAATATGTTAACACATTTGGCTACACTTTGGATGTTATCATGTGTTATCATAACTGACTGCTATTTTTCATCCACACAACACCAGGACTTAGACAAAGGGACTGTTGTCATCTTGAGCTCTTCATTTATTTTGACCTTGATTTATTTGGAGCAGAGGCATTGTTTTTAAGAAAGAAAAAAAAAACATGTCATGTAGGTTGTCAAAAAATAAAAAGCACTTAAATTCAAAACAACAATGAGATACAACTACACACCTATTAAAAAAACCAAAAAACTGATAAGAGCAAATGCTAATGAGGATGTGAAACAATAGGCACTCTCATTTATTGCTGCTGGAAATGCAAAATGATACAGCCACTTTGGAATAGTTTGGACTTTCTTACAAAACTAAATATGTTCTGGGGCGCCTGGGTGGCTCAGTCGTTAAGCATCTGCCTTCAGCTCAGGTCATGATCCCAGGGTCCTGGGATCGAGTCCCACATCGGGCTCCCTGCCCGGCAGGGAGTCTGCTTCTCCCTCTCCCACTCCCCCTGCTTGTGTTCCTGCTCTCTCTGTGTCTCTCTCTGTCAAATAAATAAAATCTTTAAAAAAAACAAAAAACAAAAAACAAAAAACAAAAAAACTAAATATGTTCTTATGATAAAATGTATCAGTCATGCTTCTTAGTATTTACTGAGATGAATTGAAAATTTAATGTCCACACAAAATCCTGTGTATGGAAGTTTATAGCAACTTAATTCATAATTGCCAAAACTTGGAAGTAACCAAGATGTCCTTCAGTAGGTGGACATATAAACGATGGTATATACAGACAATGTAATATTATTCAGCACTAAAAAATGAGCTATTGGGGTGCCCAGGTGGCTCAGTCAGTTAAGCATCTGCCTTCGGCTCAGGTCATGATCTCAGGGTCCTACGATCGGCCCTGCATAAAGCCCCCTGCTCAGCAAGGAGTCTGCTTCTCCCTCTGCCCCTCACCCTGCTCATGCTCTCTTGCTCTCTCTCAAATAAATAAATAAATATTTTAAAAGTGCTATCAAGCAAGGAAAAGATATGGAGGAAACTTAAATGCGTCTTACAAAGTGAAAGAAACCAACCTGAAAAGGCTACATATTGTATGATTCCAAATGTATGATATTCTGGAATACACAAAACTATGGAGACAGTAGAAGGATCAGTAGTTGCCAGAATTCACATTATGGAGGAAGCAGAGGAAAAGAGACAGTGCACAGAGACTTTTTAGGATAGTGAAACTACTCTGTATGATATCATAATGGCGGATGCATGCCATTATACATTGGTCAAAAGCCATAGAAAATACAACACCAAGAGTGAACTCTAATGTAAATTATGAACTCTGGGTGATAATGATCTGTCAATATAGGTTTATTAATTATAACAAATATCTGAACACATGCAGGATGTTGATAGTGAGGTTGTGTACCTATGAGGGGAGGGGATGTAGAGAAAATCTCTGTAACTTGCCATTTTTTTTTGTGAACCTAAAGCCACTTTAAAAATTGCTCTAAAGGGGGCTCCTGTGTGGCTCAGTCAGTTGAGTGACCGGCTGTGGATTTCAGCTCAGGTGGTGACCTCATGGGTCGTTAGATGGAGCCCCACCTGGGGCTCCACACTCAGTGGGAAGTCTGCTTGAGATGCTCTCTCTCCCTCTGCCCATCTTTCCCCACACTCTCACTCTCTCTAAAATAAAGAAAATAAATCTTTTAAAAAATTGTTCTAAAAAATAAAGTCTTTTTTTAAAAAAGATAAATAGAATAAAATCATATTTAGTTATAAGTTGCTGCATTTAACCTAGATATTTGTATCTATAAGAACTCCTTGATAGAATTATCTGTTCTATATTTTAATGTCAAAAGAAGTCTTGTTTGGGATTGTTTTTGTTTTTTTAAATAAACTCAATAAACTCTACCTGTGGCTTAAAAAAATTGTACCAAGGTACATCACAATCAAATCAGCATTCAATGAGAAAGAGATTTTGCACAAGGAAGAGATAAGCTATGAAAGCAGAGAGCTCCAAAGCTCTCCCTAAGGAAACTTACTGTATCAGGAACAGAGTATGAGCAAGTTCAAGATGAAAGACACTCTGAAAGACAATCAAACAAAGAAAGTGACTCTCATAGTAGTTCAAATCCACATGAAAATCAAAGAATGTGGGTAAATTTAGTTAGAAAGGACAGCATGTGCATATTTCTTCCTTTTTCTTCTTTTAACTTATTTTAAAAACAATTGTATAAAACAATATGTATAAAATATATTGTTGGGCCTATAATACATAAAATATAATAATATTTGACAATTAATGCACAGAGTAGGTGGGTGGGAACAGAATTATACAGGAGTAAGAAAAGACACTAGATGAATCCATAAGAACAAATAAAGAGAATCCACAAGAATAAATGAAAAGAACCAGGAATGGTAAATAGGAAAGTTACTATAACAAACAATAAATACATACTTGGTCTTTCTTCTTCTCCCAGCATCTTTAAAAGGAATAATTATATAAAGTAAAAATTATAACAATGTACTGTTGGGCTTTTACTACACATAAACTAGTATTAATTTAGTATAAATCTGAAGTAGATTCTGATAAGATATATATGATAAGGCCTAGAGCAACCACTAAGAAAATAACACAAAACATATAGTAAAAAAATTATTGAGTAAGGGACAGGTGGGGCTGGGTAGGGAGAGATAGATAGTGGGCTATGTAATCAGGCTCACAGAAATCCCAAAAATGTGGAGGTGTGGCGAAACCAGAGATAAGGGAACAAACCAGAACACCCTGCCCTAGGCATGTGGAATGGCTGTCTTTTTTATAATAATCACCTGCATCCAACAAAGAATAACCAGACCCTAAAAAGGAAGTAAGGCATTGAAGGTGCTATCACTAGTCCTTGCTCAATGGTGATATCAATAGAGATGTTAAAAGGATTTAAGTTCCCTGGTTAGCTTTCTATAAAAGACCAACCCTAAAGGCCCTCAGTGGCAACCCTGTCAGAACCCCTCTCACTCTCGAGAGCTTTTTCTGTATCTTCACTTAATAAAGTTCTATTTTACTCACTCTCCTTTGTCCACAAGATTCATTCTTCGACTCCATGAGACAAGAACCTAGCTCTCCTGCATCATTATTTAAAGAATTAAAACGTTAAACTAGAAAATATTTACTTTATACAAAAGAAAGCAATAAAAGAGGAACAGAACAAAAAAAGTATGAGATGCAAAAAAACAAAAAGAAAAATGTCACACAAGATCCAACTACATCAATAATAACATAAAGGGTGAGTGGATTAAACAATCCAAACAAAAAGCAATGGTTGGCAGACTGTGAATCACAGACCTGTACCTCTGAAACAAATAATACATTATATGTTAAAAAAAAAAAGATAGTAGGGAGGGAAAAATGAAGGGGGAGGAAATCGGAGGGGGAGACGAACCATGAGAGACTATGGACTCTGAGAAACAAACTGAGGGTTCTAGAGGGGAGGGGGGTGGGGGGATGGGTTAGCCCGGTGATGGGTATTAAAGAGGGCACATACTGAATGGAGCACTGGGTGTTATACGCAAACAATGAATCATGGAACACTACATTAAAAACTAATGATGTACTGTATGGTGACTAACATAAAAAATAAAATTAAAAATTAAAAAAAAACAAGATCGGGGGCATCTGAGTGGCTCGGTCAGTTAAGCATCTGTCTCGCTCAGGTCATGAACTCGGGGTCCGGGGATGGAGCCCCACGTCAGGCTCCCTGCTCAGTGGGGAGTCTGCTTCTCCTTCTCCTTCTGCCCCTCTCCCTCTCTCGTGCTCTTTCTCTCTCTCTCTCTCTCTCTCAAATAAATAAATAAAATCTTAAAAAAAAAAAAAAAGACCTAACTCAGCATGAGACAGGCACACTTTAGATTCAAAGATACACATAGGTTTAAAGGAAAAGAATGGAAAAAGGATATGCAAACAGGAGCCATGACAGAGCTGGAGTTCTACACCAGCATCAGACAAAATAGCCTTTGAAACAAAGGGGTTACTAGAGATAAAGAAGGATATTTCATAATGACAAAAGGGTCAGTTCATCAAGGATATTTAAGAATTCTAAACACATTTGTACATAATAACCAAATCTCAAAATACATGAAGCAAATATTGACAGAACTTAAGGCAAAAACTGACAATTCATTAGTAAGAGTTGAAGATATTAATATCTCACTTTCAATAATGCCTAGAACAACTAGACAAAGGGGTAATGAGGAACTGGAAGACTTAACACTATAAACCAACTAGACCTAACACACGTCATTAGAACAATCCACTCAGCAACTGAAAAATACATATTCTTCTGAAGTACATATGAAACATTCTCCAGGATAGATCACAGGTTAGGCCAAAGAACAACCTTCAATGGATGTAAAATTATTAAAATCATTAAAAACATTAAAATGTTTTCTGACCACAATGGAATAAAATTCTAAATCAATAATGAAGAAATTTAGAAAATTCACAAATATGTGGAAATTAAATAACATATTCCTTAGTATCCAATGTGTCAAATAAGAAATCACAATGGAAATTAGAAAATATTTTAAGATGAAAATAAAGATACAACAAACCAAAATTACAAGAATGCAACCAAATCAGTGTTTAGAAAGAAATTTATAGCTCTAAACACCTGTATTAGAAAAGAAGAAAAATCTTGATTTAATATCTTATTCTTTCATCTTAAAGCAATGAAAAGAACAACCTAATCTAAACAAGCAGATGGGAGGAATTACAAAAATTAGAGCAGACATTAGTGGAATAAAGAATAGAAAAATGAGAGCAAACTTCATTCTTTGAAGAGATCAAAAAACTTGATAAAACTTTAGCTAGACTGATCAGAACAAGAGAGAAGACTCAAATCGCTAAAATCAAGTATGAAAGAAAGGCTTCACTTCTGTGCTTTCCAGAACACCATCAAGAAATGATACACAGAATAGAATTTATAAATCATATATCTATTAAGGGACTTTTATCTAGAATATATAAAGAGCACTTGCAACTCCATGACAAAAAGACAACTCAATATAGAAATGCACAAACGATCTAAATAAATCCAAAGAAGATACATAAATCCAGAGATCTCCAAAGAAGATATATAAATGGCCAATTAGCACATGAAATGAAGCTCAATATTATTAGCCAGTGGGAAAATGCAAATCAAAACACAATGAGATACCACTTGGTACCTACTAGGAGAGCTATAATCAAAAAGACTGACAAAAACAAGTGTTGGCAAGGATGTGGAGAAATTCAAATGCTTATACATTGTTTGTAGAAATGAAAAATGATATAGTCACTGTGGAAAACAGTCAGGCTGTTCCTCAAAAGGGTACAAAAAGAAGTGCCATATTACTAAGCAATCCACTCCTAAGTATTTACCCAACCAAATCATATATTACACAAAACCTTTATGATCACAGCATTATTCATAATAGCCAAAATATGGAAACAACTTAAATGTCCCTCAACTGATAAATGGATAAATAAAATCTAATATATCCATACAATAGAATATTGTTTGGTATTAAAAAGGAATCAAGTACTGATACATGCCACAGTATGGATAAACCTTGAAAATGTTATGGTAAGTAAAGAAGCCAATCACAAAAGACCACATACTGTATGATTCCATTTATATGAAATGAAATGTATAAAATTTAAATGTAATGTCCAGAATGAACAAATCTATAGGGATAGAAAATACTTTAGTGGTTGCCTAGGACTGAGGAGTTAGAGGGAAGGGGCTGGGAGAAAATGTGGGGAAAGTTTAACGGGCTTGGGGTATGTATGAGGGTGATGAGATATTTTCAAATTGATTGTGGTGATGGTTACCCAACTGTGAATATATTAATAATTTAATTGTACACTGTAAATGGATGAATGATATGGTGAGAATTATATATCAATAAAAGTGTTGAGAAGATGAAGAAAGAAGAGGAGAAAGAAGAGGAGGTGGCTCAGTAGCTTATCATGTTTAATGATTAACTATGTATAGAAAATCTATGGACCCCCTAAATTATGGACGTTTCTAACTAGGGCATGTAATTCACATCAGTCTTCTTGACAACAGCTTCCATGGATAGATCAAAATAAGTCATATTCAATTAGGGAACTTGTGGGGACAAGAAATATATTAAATTTTTCTCAGATAATCCTACTAAGAAGTTGATTGGCTATCTCAGCAGACTCTTCCCATTGTGAAAACATTTCAACTTGATCCTATAACATGATCAAAGATCCTGGCTATGCCCACAAAATACTTGAATTCACTGATGCATGGTCTTTGGCTTATATCACTGTTGATTTATATCACAACAAAATCTGATACCTGAGAAGAGGTCATTTTTGTTGAGAAAAGGCAATGAATACAACAGTCATAATCTCTGATTTGTTGATAAAAACCAAAGTTAGATACCTTTCTTAATGAGAAGAAAAAAATGCTCTGGTTATATAATAATGTGATTTCTATGAGTTTTATAATGTTACTTATAAAAAAATTAACTCAGTTGTCCCTTATGTAACAGTCTCTTAAACCTTAGCCATCTAGAGGAAAGTTTTTTGAAGTAGTTTTATGCATCGCTAGTTTCAAGTAGGATTCACAAAAATGTGAAATTGATCACTTTATTCAAATTAGAACACAGAATTGGGATGGGATTCGTTTTTATTGGAAGGAAATTGAGCTTTGAAAAACTGAGGATACCAGAAATGTCAATGACCACATAATCTGTGTAGAAATGTGACTTCAGAGAACATGCATTAGTTTGTTCTTAGTAAACTCTGCTGAATTCCCCATTTAAAACGCAACTCTTTCTTCCTTGGTGAGATACCTCTCAAATAACTTGCTCAGAAGCCACCAAGTCACTTCCTAACACATGAGCAGATGTTATTTGTGAAGCTTAATTGCTAAATTGACAAAATAAGCAAACAGTTCCATCCTTTCTAATTAAATAGCCTTTTCTTATTCTGAAAAATTAATTTTTCATTTAATGCCACAGTATATCTGGTTCCCATTCTGAATGTTTAGTGGAGCTACAAAACAAAAGGACTCTTCCACCTTTGAACACTGGGCCTAATTGTTGATCTGGTAAACAGTCTGCTAGGTATCCCTCAAAGATAAATAGGATTATAATTTCTTGGGAGTTAGTAGCTCCTAAGAATCTCTTTTGAATTCCATATTTTGTGCTTAAAGGAATAACCACAATGTCATTCATTTCCCCCCCTCTTCCAGCATATGAATGGAAGGAAGTTCATACAGGCAAATGACTAGGCTTAGTTTTCAAGTGAAAGAAGATACTCTCTCTCTCTTTTTTTTTTTAAGATTTTATTTATTTGACAGAGAGAGACACAGCGAGAGAGGGAACACAAGCAGGGGGAGTGGGGGAGGGAGAAGCAGGCTTCCCGCCGAGCAGGGAGCCTGATGCGGGGCTCGATTCCAGGACCCTGGGATCATGACCTGAGCCGAAGGCAGACGCTTAACGACTGAGCCACCCAGGCGCCCGAAGATACTCTTTTTTTAAAAATATTATGAAGTAGACAAGAAAGAATATTATCTTCAAACTCAGTATAAAGAAAGGATTGGATAAATCTCTAAAATTATTTGATGTGGCATCAGTACTCCTCAAATGAGAAACAATGCAATCAGACTGTTCTTATCCTCCAACATCCTTATTAACTACCAAATCTCGGGTCTTAGGAGTTGACTACTCAATATTTTGTGTCTCATTAGCGCCACCTGCTGAGTGCTGCTCACACTTCGTAAATCTCAGTTATGAATCAACTGCTTGTAAACACATAAAGAACAAAATCAAAATAACAAAAGAATGACAATAGAATTATTATATCTCCAGCAGTTTCTTTTCATCTGTGCTGTTTGAGTATAGGTGCAATAACCAGAGCAGTGACTGTCAGGTCAGAAAAAGAATTAGCTTTGAATTTTATTTCTATAACTATGATACTTAATTTGATTAATAAGGGTTTTGCCTTGGCAAAAGCAAATATTATTAAGCTAAAGCTGCCTTACCCATGTCATGAATTTATAATATAAATTATATAAAATAATGCATGCAAAAAATCTCGGCAAACCACAAAATATTAACAGTGTAAAACATTCTATACAATTTAACCCATAATGGAATGTCATTTTCAGTTTTATTTTAATTTTTTTCAAAAATTTTTAAAATGCCATAGCTGAATTTATGACCCAAGCTAGGCTACTACTTTAGGTTCAGTTGATTTAAGCATTTGGAAAAGCTGAAATATTTCATTTTGCTGAAAAGAGATTTCCTACATTTGATGGTTTGGAAGCCATTTCTTCTATCTTGTCACTTCTAAAAACAAAAGTAAAGGGGTTAGTCTTATAGCCTAAAGTCGTATTTATTTTTCAGTTCTGAAAATGCATTGCATCTCTGAGATTCTGTATGCATAAGAAGACTTCATTAAAAATGCATAAGAAGACTTCATTATTGGGGTGCCTGGGTGGCTCAGTCGTTAAGCGTCTGCCTTCAGCTCAGGTCATGATCCCAGGGTCCTGGGATCGAGCCCCACATCGGGCTCCCTGCTCGGTGGGAAGCCTGCTTCTCCCTCTCCCAC
Source organism: Halichoerus grypus (assembly GCF_964656455.1). Lineage (NCBI taxonomy): Eukaryota > Metazoa > Chordata > Mammalia > Carnivora > Phocidae > Halichoerus > Halichoerus grypus. Next base: position 23,204,035 of record NC_135720.1, on the reverse strand, counting down.
TCCCTCTGCTTGTGTTCCCTCTTTCGTTGTGTCTCTCTCTGTCAAATAAATAAAATCTTAAAAAAAAAAAAGAAGACTTCATTATCAAAAATGGAGTTGGTAATTCAAACTTCTGATTTTGCTGCAACTACTGAGTCATGAAGCACATGAAGAACTTACTGAGTTCATTGACTTTTGACTGTTGGCGAGTTTTATGAAACAGAATGATTTCTTGCAAGAAAAGTTCCTCTCACAAACTTTAGTTGTTTTACAATCTACCTGTGGATCATGTCTGAAGTAATAAAATAATAATAAAAAACAAAACAATATAAAATAGTAATTAATAAAATAAAAATGAAATAATCCCATATATTTTATTAAATGCATTCATTACACTCATTTTTTTCAACTATATACATAGTACAGGTAGAACACCAGGACTGAGGAATCGAACAATGCTAATGTTGCTTATTTTCTTATCCACAGTATCCAATTATATAACAAGCAGCCAACAGAATCTGGAAGCATCTAAATATCTCTAAACATTCAAATATTTGTCATTTTTGCCTGAATTGTCAATTTTTACTTGAATGTTTCCTTTTCACATGGAGGTTTTCATATTTCATAAATATAAACATAGCCCAAATATTGAAGTCACTTACACTCTCCAAATGCAAATATATGAATGCTTAACAGATACCTTCCTTTGGCCCAATTCCCTCCTACATTCACATCTTCCTGGCTGTCCCTCTGGATCCCCCAGAGGTTTCTCAGCATGAAGAGCCCAATTATGAAGTAGGAAAGTTTCACTCAAAGCCAATACAAAGAGCTCTGGAGAGGTTAAAAGACTGATATGAATTTGGTCCACCGAATATAACCTGCAGCAATATTGCCAGAGAAGACAAGAATTTGAATGAGCCTAGGTTAGAAAAATAAATTACTTTGTCGCCTTGAAGGCAATCTCCGTGGGTCAAGGTTAAGGTCTTTGTCTTTGGTGTTGTATGGAGAATCATCTCTATTGCTGTTTTTTCCAGATAACTAGGTGGTTTTGACATTTTTGTGGTCAGTAATCTGATATTTTTTTCACAAATTGTCTTTCAGAAAATGGAAAGTGTTCTCATTAGTTGAGTGGGAATGTTTGATCATACTAACAAATGTCTTTCTCAAAATGTATCATAACTTTAAATTGAGGTCAGGGTATTAATAAGACTACTACCTTCCTCATATATATTTTCTGTGTCTGGTCTTGTATTTCTGTATGTATTGAGCTAATGTCAACAGCAGGAGAAAATAACATCTTGGTTCAAGAAATGTAGTCTTGTTAATATTTATTTAGGAAGTACTGATCTGATAAAGATCATCAGTAAACATTCCAGTCAAAAAAACAAAAATGCATTTGTGTCTACAAATATATTTAAATTCCATACCTGAAACTTTAATTCAAGGAGAAAAACAGACTAGCCCTGAAACTAAGGATGGTGGCATAAAACATAATAATTATAAAGGTCATTACAATTTACTGATTAGGGTTTATATGCCAAATATCCAGCTAGATAATCTACGTTCATTATCTCACATATTAGTCTTAGCAATGGTATGAATTTCATATTATTATCCCCATTTTCCAGGGAAGAAAACTAAATCTAGAGAGGTAAAATACTATACCCAAGGTCAGCCAGCTAGACAGTGACAGAAAAGATAACTAAAGTCTGGTGAATCTGTTCATTAAGCCCCGCATTTTGGCAAAGAGCTCCATCTGCATGGATTAAGAGGTACTTTTCCCTACTTCACTTAGAGTCATAGTCTGCTCACCGGTTTTTCTAATTTGTTCAAAGATGTTAAGTGGCCTAGTATTAGCCCTGTGCATTGCCAAATGTTTTGAAAATTCAGAGAGAAAATTTGCTGTTAGTTCAGTTGATCAGGGATGGAATCATTGACATAAGAAATGTAAATTTAGCCCCCTAAATGGGTAGGACTTTAGTGGGGAAAATAAACAGTATGGTGGGAAGATGAAATAGGGCGTTTTGGAAAATGCAAAGGATCTACATATGGAAAAGAAATAAGGCACATTTGAGGTGTAGGAGATAGTCTGAAGTGGCTGAAGCATAGATTTTTCTAGAAGAATGGGATAACAGAGTGAAAAAGGCCAACTTATGGAATACTCAAAATGCTAAATTAAGGTGTGTAGTCTACGGTCCTTAAAATTTGGGAAGCAAAGATGATTTTGGAGGGAAACAACAAAACCATATATAGAACAATTACTCCAGCTTTGGGTGTAGAAGCATTTGAGCAGGTAATAGAGCAAGAAGAAGACAGTCTCAAACTATTAATACCAGACCTGAACTGCACTAGTAGAAGTAGAGGAACAGGAGGGGACAGATATTCAATCACTAGAAAGGCATTATTGTTCTTTCTTTCTATGAATGCTTTTTTTTTTTTTAAGTTCTTAGTTCTAATATTTGGCATCAAATTAAAACACTGAGCTCTTTTGGAATTTGACATATGGGTAATGGTTGTGAAAAATTATCCAAAGACCTTGAATTATGATTTCACAGAAATGTTAAATCAAAGAAAGAATTTCAATACCCATTGCTCTCTGCAGTATCTTAATCTCACAAAAAAATACACTCATCCAAACACATATGCCCACATCCACACAAAAATTTATCTTCAGCCTAAAATTATTATAAGAAGCTGTACATAGAATATTTGGCTCCAAGGGGGTATGAAGAACTATTAAAATCTTTTTGGATACCAAGAAATTCAAGGATTTCTATACTTAGAGCCTTTTATAAAGGACTCAAGGATAAATTACTAGAACCATACATTCACTAACAGTCTTGAAACCCTCATAGGTTGTTGATGCTTCTGCTTCTGACAAATCAGCAATCAATGGAAGGTCTCTATAGCATATCTGTGATACCATTCAATTCCATATTGCTCTGTCTACTGACTCCAGGGAATACACCCCAGCAAGGTCCTGCTTTTTCACAAGATCTTTTGTGTCATTTGATAACTGATGAACAATTTTCCGCTGGGTACTATTGAGACATTCTTTTATTTTCTTATCCATTTAAGTTTCTATTCATAATTCAGTGTTACATATTTTTAACAGATCTGTTGGCACAAAATCATCTTTCAGCTTATTGTTACTGTAAATTTTAACTCTTGTTAGCCAAATAACCCCATAATTATTTTCTTTGTCCTTAATACCTTAATATAATTGCTTTTAATAAATTAACTTCTAACATTATCATGATTAATATAATTAATATGGGACCTCACCCAAAATAAGAAGTCCCATATTAATTTTACAGATAAAAAGTGCTATTAGAAATTTGCAGCACACAACTCATCTTAAGCTATTTGTATCTCAATAACAAACAATAAAAAATGGGATTGGTTTCCATTCACTGGAGTGTCTAAAAATGCTTGTGATGACAAGTTCATTAGATACGCACAGGACCTTTTAATACCTTGAAAAGTTTATACCCCTAACATATAAAGCTGGAAAAATCACTCCTTCTGAAACTGTCAGAGAATATGCGATGGTTTTAGTTCATCTGACTCATAAAACTGAAATAATTATAGTTAGTAGCATATTAATAATGTCATCTCACATATGGTTTCATATTTTACTAGCTCCAGTACATTTCCATCCCAAGATCTATATTAACATTTTAAAGATAAATTAGCACATTCCAATACTTAATAAGTAGGAATTCATAGAAAAATAGCCATTAAATTTTCTTTACAAAAAGAAGCAAAGGTGGTTTATATATTAGGTGTTCAAAACAGAGAAAGGCATTAATCAGCTTTCAAAAGCTAAATTTGTCTCAAGCTCATTATTATTCAAAGCAATGAATTTTCCCTGGTAACATGTCACAAAGGGAATAAGGAATGGAAATTCTAATGATAGCCCAGCAATTTAGCACAGGGTTTTAATTCAGTAATCTGGAATTTGTGCACATAAGACTGAATATATGCATTGAAGTTTGATCCTATAAGCATTTCATAAATTAAAGGAATGCTATGTATTTCAAAAATACAAAATATGATTCAACATATACTAAAATTAAGCAGCAATTACAGTACACCTTACCAAACATAGAATCATTAATTTTTCCACACTAAAGTTTATGACAAAAGTACTGACAATTTCTCAGTATGTCCAACATTGAAAAATTACAACAAATTGATGACTTATGGAACTTACGGTGATGAAAATTGGAGTGAAATCAGGGACAAGCATCAACAAAGAGTAGTACTAAGCATGAGTTTTTTGAGTTTGACTCTATAGCAAATGATTTTACAAAAACCATTTGATGTCAGGCATGTACCTCCCTACAGATACCTGGTTCACAAAAAATAAAAAAATAAAACTTGGCATGCACAAATTTAATAATTCCGTATTTTTTCAGAAAGATGAAAATAACCCTGCAACTAATAAATCTAAAGCATCCAGCTACAGTGCCATAATGCTCACTAACTCTTTTACCATTTAAATAATTTGAAATCACATGAAAACTTGAACATGTTGAAAGGCTATGCTAATACACCCATATCTGTAGTCATCACTAAGTTACTACTAAGAATATTAATCATGGGCACATAGCCAATCCTGATGCCAAAGTTTTTCATTTGTCAATGGCAATTTGTGGTAACTTCAAGATAAGAGCCCTCCAAAATCACGTTTATAAGATGCAGGTTATTTCATAATGAAGAAGCTATTCATTGAGAAATTACCATAATATCCCTTAAGGTTTATCTAGGAATCACTCTTAGGAGAAATGCCTATGTTCTAAAGATCTTTTGGGATATAATGACTATTTTAAAAGTGTCAGGGGGCCTAGAAGTCTTTGGGAAGTTAATGCGAATCTGACAGCCAAAAAATATTCCATCTTCTGGTACAGCTGAGGGACAAACACCTAGGCTGCCTCCAGGGCTTTTTTTTTTTTTTTTTAATGTCAGGGGACTAATTGGTCTAACTACTGCTCCCCTTCTACATTTCCTCCATATATTTCCTTCCTTTTTAAGGTCAGGTGCATCAGGCTTGAGATGTATTCAGGAACACATGTTCAGTTTAAAAAGATAAACATTTCCATGTTCATTTGGGTGGCAGAATGTTGTAGTTAAGAATCACAGGGAAGGGAGGCATAGGAAACCATCTGAGCAGTTATACAATAACGCTTGCTGTCAATACACCCAATTCGGACGCCTGTGTCAGGTCTCAGAGAGCGCCAGAGCAATGGGTTTTTCTGCACTGAGAATACAACATCCTCTCATTTGTGTGTGTTTCACACTCATGTTCCCCAAGCATCTTAGGAACAAATTATGAGATGACAATGTGTATGCAGGAGGTTTATTGAAGAATGCTTTTAAGAATTGACCCCAGAAAGAAATGAGGAAGGCAGGACTGAGCAGATGAAGAAACTCCTGCAAAGCAGTTGCATCTGAAGGTTCCATCATCCCAAAAGCTGGGATGCCCTTCAGAGTTGTTCTGAAATAGAATGGGAGTAGGCTTTTTAGCTCTTCATCAGCCAGTTTCTGGCTACGTGTCACCCTCTGGGAAGGAACACTTGCTCAGGTGAGACATTTCCCTGCAGCAGAGGGCTATGCTCAGCGAAGGATGTAACTGGGCCCTGTCAGCAGCCAATATTCCTAGCAGCGGCGGATGGTATGTAGGAAAAGCACCATAGCCTTTATCACACCAGAAAAGGAGATGTGACTCATCTAAATAAGAAGACCTCATCAGGCTTAGCCTTCTGAATCAAGCCAATTCATGGATAGCTTTGGCTGGTGCCCTAAGAGCTGGTCCAGTCAGTTGCAACCAAGTTAATTGGTCTGCTTTCATCCAAATGGTAAAGCGCCAAGAATTTCCAAGGACTCTGGCATGGGTGGGTCCTTAAATGCCTGCAGACTCATCTTCAGTACAACAAATGAACAACTTCTCAAAAACAATCATATCAACAACAACACAATAATGTTTTATGTTAATTTGGTACTTACAGTGCTAGATATTATGTTAAATACATAATCTATCACCCTATGAGGTGGGTACTATTATTATTTTTTGTTATAGATGGGAAATTGAAACCCAGGGAAAAAGCAGAAATGTATCCAATATAACACAACCAATCAGTCACAGAGATTGTAATGAAGCATTTCAGACTCCCTCATGCTAAGCAACTGTACTAAATTATCAACACAGCCTGACTTACTGCTGACCCTAAACTACTTGACACTCGGATAGAATTCTGTTGACTTCTTAATTTTAAGTGTAAAGTAATATCTACTGTATTACAAATACTGCAAAATTGAAATTATATTTGCTCAGAGATCCCATGATCTTTACCCTTCAGAACATTATTGAGAATGATGAAACTAGTTTTAAAGGCTTTTGTGTTATAGTAGAAATAGAATGATACAAATTGGATGGGAAAACTAGAAAACTGGACCAAAAAAAGTAGCAATCGTTGTAAAATTTGGGGCAGCCATTGGAAAACAAGCAGCACAATACTGAAGTCACTGAGAAGAGAGAAATAAACCAGGCAAGCTCAGACTGCATGAGCTTATTCCCTAGGGGCAGCTCAGCACCCCTCCCCCCAGTTCAGGAAGTGGAAACCCTAACATTGCTCAGTGGCCTCACTGAATCGAGGAATCAGAAGTCAGTGTTTGAAGAGACAAAATGGCTAGAATTTAGAGGGCAGAGTATTATAGAGCCAGGAGCTAAACAGAGAACTCTAGAGATCAGAGGGGGTCCATTTGAGGCTTTGACTGAGTGCAGATCTGCTCATGAATAGAAGAAACTTCTCAAGGTCAGAGAAAATCACCCATAAAGAGTTGAAGTGCAAACTGGGTTGAGAATAGTTTGTGTTTCCTCAGCCAGTGTGGAAAGACTTTGTAATGCAATGTGTATCCTATAGAATATACAGGATACATACATACTTCTTTAGTTGTGAGCCTAGATTTGCCTGACTACAAGCTAATCTAAACCCATCTTTACACGCTGAAATCAAGCCTGAAGGTATCCAACTGACTCGAGTAATCTACCTGTGTACCAGGACAAATTCTAATACCAGTGAAACGAAATCAACAAAATACAGCAACCAACAAAATGTCAGCAATTCAGTTAAAAATTACTAGGCATACAAAAAACAGGAACGTATAATTCATAATGAGGAAAAAATTGATCATTAGAATAGACAAAAAAGAAAACAAAACAATTATTAAAATATACCCCTTCTACCTTTAAAATGGTAGAGAAAAATATTACATGATGACTGAGAAATGGAAGATTAAAAAAAAAAAAAACCCACATTCAACTTGTAGAGCAGGATTGGCCCTAGAAAGGTTGGCAAACTTTTTTCTTAAACGGCCAGATGGTAAATATTTTAGGTTTATGGGCTGTATGACCTCCGTTGCAACTACTCTGACCTTGTAGCACAGACAATACATAAATGAATGGGCATGGCTATGTTGCAATAAAACCTTATTTTACAAAAGGGGTGGCTGATCCATGGGCTACAGTTCACTGACTTTTGTCCTAGAGATAAATATACAATATCACAGATGAAAAATGCCCTGAGTAGGACTAACTTCAGATGAGACCCTGTAGAAGAAAATATCAGTGACATTAACATAAGAACTATTCACAATGAGAAGAAACATTTAGAGAGAGGATCGGGTACCATATAAAGCACTCTAGCATCTATGTATTTGGAGTTTCAGAATAAAAGGGGAAAAGGACAGAAAGATATTTGAAGAAATAATGGCTGATTTTCCCCCCAAATTTGTTGAAAACAAATCCACAGATCCAGAGAGCTCAACAAATCCCAGCAGTTGAGGAAAATGAGGCTTTGTGTTGTTAGCTAATTTTCCTGAGGCATTTTCATCACAAGCTGTGATTCAAATCTATGTTTGCTGATTCAAGAACCCACGTTTTGACCTATTTGGTGTACTTCCTCTCAAGTTTGATACAATGAGTCTAGTCTCCGTAATAAGAGCAAAAGTAGTATTTATTGAGAAATCAACTAACTAGTGTCAGGCATTGTGCTAGATATTACCTCATATATTCTCTCATTTAATTACAGCAGCTATTGGGTAAGAATTATTTTCCCCACTTTACAATTAGAAAAACTAAAACTTGCAGAGTTAACACAAAATGTTTAAATAACAACCCTAATGGTAGAAAAAGACACAAATTCAGGTCTTCTGGATTTATAGACTGTATTCCCCTATGGGGCTTGACTGTATGGATGAAACATCTGAAAAAGAAATAAGGCATATGTGTTATATAACTAGAAACCGTGCAGTATAGGCATATTGGAAATAGGAAATGCACAAACTCATTGATGAAGATGAAAAATGAGGCCTTCAATTTAACCATTAGGTCAAGCAATTATGGTAACATACAAATTACTCACAGTAAATCTCACAACAAGTATAATAGCTCCAACTATGGTTATAAGACTTAGAATCATAAAACCATAGAATTGTGAAATTATTGATTGTGGAATCCAGCCTATTCCTTTTGGAGAAACGGAAATGCAACCCAGGAAGTTAAATCATTTGCCTAAAATAACATGATTGGTTATTGACCCTTTCTGCTAAGGCATCCCCAGTTCCATTCCAGAGAATATAAATTATTCATGCAGAAAGACAAACCCAATTTTGGCAGGTCAGAGATTTCAGTGAGATGCGAATTGGTTAAGGATTGTGATTTATGAATTGAGGCACCTGTCCAGATTGCCTTATCTCAGCTGTCCTTCTGTGAAATCTACTACTGGGAGTACCTAAATTGATCTCTATTTCATCCCATTCAACAGTCATTGGATATCTCATGAGGAGGAGAGTAAATTACTGTAACACAATGCAAAACTCTGAGAATCAAGGGATGCTAGAGAGGAAACTTATAGAGATTATTTCTCCTTGTTTGCCAGATGTAAAATAAGCCGAGATAGTTTGTGACTGTACTCTGAAGGATTAACTATAAATCATGCTTTATTTTAAACAAATTATCAGCATGATAAATGTCAGTCACATATATTTATACATTCATACATACATATATGTACATACAAGCACACATGCTCTGCTATAAACCCAGTGAAGGCAGGAGCTATATTATTCTCACACATTTCCAACAATGTACATAGCAGCTAATATTTTAGGTACTCAATATTTACTGGGTGAATAAAAAAATGAAGGTGAATAAGCACAAACATGTAAAAAAACATAGCTCTAAAACAATACCTATGACTAGGTTTAAAGTATTAATTTAGAACAGCTTGCAAATAGTAATAATGAAAAAATATTTATGGGTTGGTATGTGTTAGCCAGCCTGACTAGTGCTTTCCTACACTGTTATTTCATTTGATCCTATCTTGAGTTCTGTGCAAAATTAGAGGTTTATCCCCTTTCTGGGCTAGACCACACAGGTCTTAAATGTTTTTAATCTCAGAAATTTTAGGACTCCAAGAATATCTGGCAAAAGATTATACATGACTCCCGTAGTTTAGAGCAGGACCGGAAAATAGTAGTAATCAATAAATGTCAGCAATTTGTGCATGCATTTGTGTGCGTGTGTGTGTGTGTGTGTGTGTGTGAAAGCAGTAGTAGTAATAGTAATAACAGTAGTAGTAGAAAAAGATCTGAACCTGTTTTCACTCCTCTGCTGAAGTTAAAAGCTTTAAGCAAGTTTGAGCAAGCAAGCCTCAAATTTTGGGCCATTTACTCAGGAAATTGATGGAGGTGACTGGGTCATTTTAAAATCTTTGGAGCTGGGACAGCAGAGTTATGTTTTAGTGATTAAATTTACTCAAAGCTTCCCTGGGCTTCAATCCCACTAGTCTTGGCATCTTAGTAGACTTTAAAGGAAGAGAAACTCCTTCCCAAGAAAGATTAAACAGAGACAGAGGAGAAACATTGAAAATAGACATGCATATTTCAAAGTTACTGAAAGAATAAATCTTAAAAGTTCTTATCACAAGAAAAAAATTTTTGTAACTATGGATGGCAACAAATGTTAACTAGATTTACCATGGTGATCATATTGCAATATAGACAAATATCAAATCATTACATTGTACACCTGAAACCAACATAACGTTATATGTCAATTAAACATCAACAAAATTTTTTTTTAAAAAGTGGGATTTCCATGTTATTCATTCTTCCCAAAAATGTTCTTCATGGCCAATACAAATGTTCTTTATGTTGAAGAAAGCAGTGGCTCTTACTTGCTTAAAGTGGATTATTAATTGAATATTCTGTAGTCTGCATAACTAAGAAAAATTAATAGAAAATAACAGATGATTTGGGGTCTCATTAAGCACAGGAAGAATGTTTTCCCAAATACTTTAATAATCCTCATACAACAACTCTGTGAGGTAAATACTGCCATCATCCCCAGTTGGAGAAACTGAGATTCAGAGATGGTAAATAATTTCCCCGAGATCTCAGATCTAACCAAGTGGTAAAACTGGGGTTCAAACATAGGTTTTCGGATTCCAGAGCCCATATGGTCCGCCCTCCTCACATGGATACCAAATGAGAAAGAAATTTAGCTGGCTTCATTTCTGTGGAGTCCTTCACATTTCTCAAGTACTCCCCTGGCACGTATTATACTGGGTTAGTTCTCTGCTTGGCTTTTCCTCTTCACACTGAGATCAGGCCAGGAGCATGGGAAAACGGCCAGCCTCCACGGCACCAATAACCTCTGAGCTTTTTGCAGGAGAAAATAAGAAAGTCTGGACTTACTCCCCCCTAATTCCTCATGTTTCAGGGTCCTAACAATCAGCCTAATAATATTCTCATGTGCCTACAGCTCACCAGTTAACAACAAGCAATTCATTCACTATCTTTCACTACCTGGTTTTGCCATCTACTAACTGTAACTTAAACTCTCTAGGCTTTGTCTGTAAAATAGACCTATAAGAGAACATATATCACAGAGTTGTAAGAATTCAGGGAGATAATTTGTTTAAAATACTTAATAGCAAATAGAAACCATTCCATAGGCTAATATATTATTATTGGATTTTTATTATAGGAGAGTTTTTTCCCATTTGCTCTCGTTCTTCTCACATCCTTTTCACATCAGGAAAGAAAGGCTCAGTGGACAGCATACAAGCAGGCCCCAAACTTTAGTTTGAATTAACTGATTCTCTAGGAAGAATGCACATATCCTTGATCTCCAAACTGCATTATGAAACAAGCAAGTTTCTTGAATATTAGCTTTCCTCACTTAATTACCCCAGTCATGGGGTTGATTGTAAAATCACTACACATTCTTCACATTTCCACATCCCTGCCATTGGAATGTAACTTCAGATCTTCCTACCAAGAGCTGGAATCCACCCAAGGTTGCCATGAGACTTGCTTTGGCTAGTTGGACCTTAGCAACTCTGAAGCAAGCAGAGGCTTGAAAAGCTCTTGCACTTTTGGCTTTTTCAACTCTCTGTTTTGGAAATTCTGTAATTCCCACCACAAGCAGAAGTCTGGGCCAGTCTCCAGAATGACAAGAGACATGTGCCTTAGTCACCCCGATCACTCTGGCCCAAGTCTGCCAACCTCCAGACATGTGAGTTAAGTCATCCTGGATAATGCACCTGGCAGCTGACCTGTTGACTAACCACATATGCACGCAAGAACCCAACAGAGATCACTAAGCCAGTCCAGACAAGGAGAAATAACCTCCTAAACCATGAGCAAAATAAATGCTTTCTACTTTGGCCATTAAATTTGAGAGTGGCTTGCTATGAAAAAATTCTTAACTGATACATATATTGGTACCAAGGATCAGGCACTACTAGAACAGAACCCTAAAAATGTGGCATCATCTTTGGAACAAGGCAGTAGGCAGAAGGTGAAAAAGTAACAAAGAAACTATTACCAAAGGCAGGAAAAGCAATGTGAAACTATTAGTGGAAGCTGGAAAAGCATTGAGAAAACAACTGTAGCAGGCTGGAAATATGGTGACTCATATGATATAATACAAAGACAATCAGCACAATAGTCACCTGAAATAACATGAAAGATAAAAAACATACTAATGAAAATTTTATTCTGGCTAAGAAGCAATTCAGAAAGAACTCTAAAAGTTAACAGTTTGGTACTCCTAGCCACATTTGATAAGGTATAAGAAGAGAGTGATGACCTAGTGAAGGGACCTAGAGATGAGATTGCAGGCAAAATTTGGGGAAAATACAGAGGAATCAGGACTTGCAACATGGGAATTCTTTTTGGTTTGTTTGGTTTTTTTTTTTCATTTCTAGTGTCCCTGGCATGTAAAAATTCCTAAAGCAAATCAATAGTATGACTATAACATCCTTCGATAAAACTCAAAATATTTAAGACATGACTAATGACCATCCCAATTAGACCAAAGCTATTAAAAATCTTTAAAAGCATGGTCTCAGAGAAGCTTAATCCTTTCTTTAAAATAATTGTGGGTATAACTTTTTTCAAACTAAGTGCATTAAAACTGATATATTGGAAACTAAAAAAGTGATTAAGAGAGTTGTACCAGCAAACAAAACAAACAAAAGCAAAACAACTACTAGTTCGAATCAAATGGATATTAGTCAAACTAAAAAAAGACTTCTGGCCCTCCAAATTTCTGCAGGGAGCAGTCTGAGGAAAATATTCAGCTTCAAATGCAACCATTTTCTGATGAAAGTGGTCATATATTTTCGGCTAAGAACACAGAGGATGGAGCCACAGACTATTGACAACAATGCACCAGGAAACCACTTTGATTAAGAAGTACAGTACAGTAGACTGGGAAGCATCTTTCAAGGAGTAGCACGATGCCTTAATCATGGGATATTCTCTGCCTTCAGAATAGGGAGAACTGGCATTATGTCCTATGCAAAATTTCAGAATTGCTATGGGCCAGTGACAGCAGTGTGCCTCCTGTTCTTCCACTTTGGAAGTGGAGGTGTCTGTCAGAGTCATCCTATCCCTGTATCACTACTGTGCATTAACGTTGTGTGGAAGATAACTTTTCCTTTTGTTTCATTAGATTCTAGATCACAAGGAGCCACATATCAACCACATCCAGATTTGCACATGATGCAAATCACAAAACCTTGAACTTCAACCCTAATTAGAGCATTTGATGAGACTTTCACCATTCTGGAATGAGGGTGAAAACATGTGCGAGAAATATGAATATATGTGATCAGAGGGCATATTGTGATAGAATATAAAATTAGTCACAAATTTTTCCTATTTCTGTACCTATACCTCTGCAATGTGACTGCAGATCGGTCAAAAGGGAATAGCTATTTCTCGAATCTGGGTTGGCGGTATAACTTACTTTGTCTAATGTAACATTAGCAAACATGAAGCAAGCAGAGGACTAAATAATGCTTGCATATTGGGGATTGTCCTCTTTTGCTGCTTCTGGTACCCTCAGCTGTTAGCATGTAAAGAAACTCAGGTTGTCATCCTAATTAACAGCCCTACCAATTGCCAAACATGTGAGGCCCGAGTCACTATAGCCACTGTCTTAGCTGGTGACTTTACCTTACGTTTGGAAGGCAAAACTGGGCATTCATCATTTACTTCTTAGCACTTTCCCCTTGGAAGCCAGTTGTCCACAGAGATCAGCAGTTCTACTCTGCTCTTCTCATGCAAAAATCTTAAAGAGGCAGGGAGGCACTCCATGTGGGAAAGGCAGCCGTGAAACAGCATTGACGAGGCCTGCACCTGTGTCTGCCTAAGAATCACACTTTCCCAAAGAGATAAACCACATCCCTCTTCCAACATAATCTTTATGGTAATAAGAGTATAATAAGGGTGATATTTTGGCCTCCATGTGCTTTATCCTTTTGTCTTATGACTTGATTGGATCATAACCTATAAAGGGAAGAGCAGTATTATTTATCTGGTCCCTCATAGATCCCAACAATGAAAATGATACTGTGTTTCTCCCATCTACACATGCAATTAAGGTTCAAGCTAATTTTGTTCATCTCTGAAAAAACACAGGAAGACTTTGATGATTTTTACATGTCTCACCATAGTATATAATGGTCTAAACAAACACATTCATTTTTGCACATGGTAGAAGTCAAAGCAAGATTCCTGCCATGCAAAAGATAGTTTGGCTTTTGGATACCCCTTCATAGAAACCGATACATAGCAAAGCTGGAATTCTGTTTCTGAGAAGATGAGAATATACAGCAATTTCTCTCATCCAACAGCTCTGAGAGAACATTACATTGTTTATTTTCCCTATCCAGTACAACACCCTTATTCAACAAGGCCACTGCCCCATGCCCATTGGCTATAATTGCATGTGTTATACAATCACTTCTCTGCTTGCTAAGCAGTGAAGTTGTCAAGAGTTACAACTTTCCCAGATCACAAACAAAACTAAGATGAGGAAGGCAGGTGAAGAAGCAGATCTGATCCACCATTGGCTGTATGGAAGTATAGGTGGGTAGAAGATATTATACAGATGTATCATTTGGAAGGCATCTCCTTGTCTGTTCTGGTCCCTGCTGATCCCAGCACTCATAACAATGTCTAGCACTTGATGTATTTATTGAAGGACAAAAGAAAGGGAAGGCAGGATTGTTCACATGATTTGTGCTGATCCTGGTCTCATCTTGGTTGGCAGGACACTATCTTTTCACTCAGAATAGAGATCTAACTGCAGATTTTTCCATGTCCACGGCAAGCATTCAGCAAAAAGACAAATATAGCAACATATCCATAATATTCGATGCTGTAATAGCTGTCATAACCTGTGTTACAGGTTCTTAAATGTCCCAGAAATTAGTCCTATTCCATAAAAGTAAACAAGAAAGAATCAGGAATATTTCCTGTGTAATTATCTTTTCAGACATACCTAAATGGTGGGTGGGGGGGAAGATCACTGGAAATTTTGGAGAAAACTCTAAGCTTAAGAATCCACTGATTTACATATAGGCAATTCTCAGGTAGTTGAGAGGCCCTGAGTGCTCAGAGCCCTTGTTGGACTGGCCTCTTGCTTTGCTGGCACTCCTGTCTGTCTGGCTGGCTCTGCTGACGGTGTGAGTAAAGGGATTATTACATTGACCACATGCCCTCTGCTTTTCTTTGTTTTTGTTTTGTTTTGTTTTGGGACAGAGATAGGAAAGTTGACTGGGGCCCCAGAGATCTATGAAAAAAAAAAAAAAGAAAAGAAAAGGAGGAGGGGAGAGAAATTTGCAGGGATAAGTGTTTTCTGCTGTAAGAGTCATGAGAGAATATGAGTTTTATTCTGGCAGAAGCGAAGTGGCAATGTGGGTCAAGAATTAACCCACAGGGATGCCAGGATAACAGCTCCTGAGACATGTCTCTAAATTACATCAAAAACGTCTATGAAGGATGTGTAAGTATTATACAAACAAACAAACAAAAAACAATTGTTTGAATCTTGTCTTGTATTTTAACCTGATTTCATAAGTGTTGATGAATAAGAACCTCTACATATATGGAGAATAATATAAATATCAACCGTATACTTCAGAATATTCTGAATTTAAAACTATAACTAGAATAATTCAGGAAGTACTTTTAGCTGTTAGTGTTTTAAAGTAGCTCACTCTCTTCTCAATCTGATAATTAAGAAGTGGAAAATAAGCTGTAATGACAATTAAGTAAACATCATTTGGTTGTTAAGATACTGTGCATACCAATGAATTTAATATTAGATTTGTTATCTAATTTTCTAAAAGAGGTCCTAGATATTTTAAGATTCTCTTGATTTTATTGCAAAAGGATTACAGGGGTAGGAAGGATAGTCATTGAATTCAGAGCTTTTTAAATATTTCCAAGATTATACATTTGATTAGCAACATGTCCCTATTTGACTGTTGCATTTCATATTTTCGGAGTGCAAAGTGGTGAGCAATCTCATGATGCAGAATTTGCATTGGGCTTAATGAGGTCTAAAGTTCTATCTTGCTTCAAAAATTCATGAATCTTAAATATTTTAAAATGTGAAAATGAAAACATCCTTTAAAATGTACTTCTTTAATGTTTGTTTTCAAAACACCTTTTTCTCCTAAAACCATTAACAGGTGAAGCCTCCAACCGTGATCGGTCAATTCCACACCCTTTTCTTTGGATCAGTAAGAATGTTCTTCCTTGGGGTGTTAGGTTTTGCAGTCTATGGGAATGAGGCTTTGCACTTCAGTTGTGATCCAGACAAAAGAGAAATAAATCTCTTCTGTTACAATCAGTTTAGGCCAATCACTCCACAAGTAAGTTTTTCTGTGTGCACGTAAACCTTCCCCTATGCCAGATAAAAATTGTTTTCTTTTTAAATGTAAAATAATGTCATAATAAGATGAAGAATACCCTAACAGGTATTATTTCTAGAATTATTACTTGTTCTCTAACTGGCTATATATTTCACGTAAATTAATTTTAGTTGGTCAAGAGTTTCTTCCATCTCCACAATTCTGTTATCTATTGATGTTAGTATTATACTCTAGGCCTGTAATTAGAAAATGGAAATTGGGTAGCTACTAAAATAAAATACTTCATTATTATTCATAATTGGTAAGTGAGGACAGCAAAATAGGAATACATTTTTTACAGTTACTAAAATTTAAAATTTTAAACATCTTAGTAATTAAATATGCTCAACATTACTATCTTCATTATATTATTTTTATTGCTCATAAGACTTACGAACCTTAGAATTGTTAAGTTTGCCTCTGTTGAGAGTCAGTCTCTTTCATGTGTTTTTGGTAATATGTTGGCTGATTTGACTAAGATATTTCTGACATGCTTTAGGTGTTCTGGGCCTTACAACTAGTGATTGTCCTGGTTCCTGGAGCTATTTTCCATCTTTATGCTGCATGTAAAAGCATCAATCAAGAATGCATTCTTCAAAAGCCTATCTACACTGTGATTTATATCCTCTCTGTTTTATTAAGAATTAGTCTAGAGGTGATAGCATTTTGGCTTCAGATTCACCTCTTTGGTTTCCAAGTTAAACCCCTCTACCTGTGTGATGCTGGATCTCTTGGGAAAAAATTTACTGTTATAAAATGCATGGTGCCAGAACACTTTGAGAAGACCATTTTTCTCATTGCGATGTATACATTTACTGTGATTACAGTAATATTATGTGTTGCTGAAGTTTTTGAGATCATATTTAGAAGATTTTGCTTTCTAATCAGGCAATGACCAAAAGGGTAATTACCTACTGTCATGCCACAATTCTTTATCAATCATTTTTTTTTAGTTTCATCTTATTCAGTGAGTATCTCAATTTCCAACATAAATATCTGTTCTTTAAACTTACTTCAGTGTGTCTGAACTTCATGTCTAATATAAAATATTATACTAAGTTCTAAGGCAGGTATTCTCGAACAAACATTTCATTCTATTTTAATTTTGTCATGTACTAGAAAATATATACAGAACTAATGTTAACTCGTTTTTAAATAGTACTTTTACAGAGTTCTCTCACACAAAACATCTTAAATAATCACAGTATTTTGTGGCCAGAGAAACTTTTATTATCTCTTTTACACAGAGTGGAAAATTGAGTCTCAGGGAGGTTAATATATATGCCCAAGGTCATATAACCACATTAGAATTCAGATCTCCTAAATGTAAAGGCTGAACCCTTTTGGCTAAACTTTGAGGGTGTAATTATACTTGCATTCATATAAAATGTAACTTAAGCACAAAAGTTGTAAATTAATTATTAAGAGTCATTCTATAGTTTGATCACTAACTTAAAGAAATGAAATAATTACATTTTTAGCATTATACTGTTTTCTTGACATTTTTAACATTAAATGATATGGTAATATAGCCACCAAATAAATTTAAAGTGCTATGGCAAATATTGTGAATGGTTTCCTTGTTTCTTGTTGAAAAAAAAAAAAAAACACCTCTCACAGATATCCTAACAACTATAGCTTTTATGTTCAAGATTATTGAACTGAAAAACTATATATTAAATTATACTTCCTGAAGAGCTATGAAATTATTTCAGAAAAACTTTTATCAGTTCAGTGTATTCTTTTTATCTGCCTGTCTCACCAATAATCACCTTTATTTGATATCATTTAAAATCTTTATGACTGCCTTGTACTGATGCCTTATTAGTAGAGTATAGTCAGTCAAATACTGAGATTTTCAATTTTTTCTTAAGCATTATTCAACCTATGTTAAATATTATGAATTTCTAGATTTAGGATTTTAAATCATTGAGGCTTTCTCCACATAGAAAGCACAGGAAAAGGGCCAACTTATTTTCATTCAACAAAGAGCTGTTAAGTATCTGTTATTGAATATACACTGTACTAAGAGTTCATAGACAAAGATAACTAAGATTTAGTACCTTTATGAGATATTTAGTGAGTAGTCCAGTGGCAACTTAAAGAGTGGAGGCTGTGGGAATAGCCCACCCTGAAAGGAAGGAGTATTTATTCAGTCTTTGTTTAGAATCACTGGCCCTATGTGCTAAGAAACAGCAACAATGTTTAGTCCACTTTATTATTATTTTTAAATTCTCTATAGATAGCCTACCTTTTATTGCCTGCACCCAGGGTGGATTGCTTTCACCAATCCTCCCACAAACACAAACATGTTTATCTTGGATCTATTCTCCTGCACCTTTGGAAGTAAATTTTTTATTCGATGCCAGACATTGTGTGTTTTACCTTGTTGGATGAGGGATATTTTTTTCTTCTCATGAATAGTCTTAAACTTTATTCTGGGGCACAGTTAAGTTACTTGGAAATGGTTGATCCTCTGTGCTTCCTTTTAAGTTTTGTTAAATGGAACCAGTGTAGTTCTTCCTGAAGGATTAATTTTGCCACCTTACCAAGGCAAATCCTTTCTGAGGACTCTATCAGATAATCCTTTGGTATTTTGGACATGTTATCTTTCCACCACTCTCAAAATTCTACCCGCAAGCTGGTTGACTCCTCTCAGTCCATTTGGAGTGTTATAACAAGGTACCATAGATTGGGTGGCTTATAAACAACAGAAATTTATTTCTCACCATTCTAGAGGCTGGAAGTCTGAGACCAGGGTGCCAGTACAGTCAAGTTCTGAGATCCCTCTTTGAGCTACAGACTTGTCCTGGATCCTCACATGGTAGAAAGAAAGTGAGGGAACTCTCCGGAGTTCATTTTATCAGGGCACTAATCCCATTCATGAGGGCTCTACCCACATGACCTAATCACTTCCCAAAGGTCTGACCTCCTAATACCATCACATTAGGTGTTGGGATTCTAAAACATGAATTTGGGGCGCCTGGGAGGCTCAGTCATTAAGCATCTGCCTTCGGCTCAGGTCAGGATCCCGGGGTCCTGGGATCCAGCCCCGCATTGGGCTCCCTGCTCAGCGGGAAGCCTGCTTCTCCCTTTCCCACTCTCCCTGCTTGTGTTCCCTCTCTTGCTGTGTCTCTCTCTGTCAAATAAATAAAATCTTTAAAAAAATAAAAATAAAAAAATAAAAAATGAATTTGAGGGGGGACACAAATACTCAGTTTATTGCACTCATGGTTGCTACATAAATTGTTGTAGCTATAGGAAATAGGTCTCTATTTTCCAAAGAAAGAAAGGAAATAGGTCTCTATTTCCCAAAGAAAGAAGGGAGAAGTAGCACAGACATTGTCTTGGTTTGTCTCTTAGGATTTTTCTCAGGGAAGACCTTTTTTTCTCTCTTCTCCCCAAAAAAACCCAACAGGCTTCCTCTTAATATCATTGCCCACTCATAGATGAGCACTGATTTATTCTTATTCTGATTTATCCTCTAGTACATTGTCAAAGTATGACTCTTTGTAAAGAGATTTTTTACCTTGGCTGTTGGGAAAAGCAACTAGTCTCAATCTTGTCTGAATTTTGGATAATGTTTCTTTCAATCTTTTCCTTGAAAGATATTTAAAGATGTTACACTGAGCAGAACTCAGTTGGAGACACTTTACAGGTCTCTGAAGCTCTCTTGTTTGCAATTCTCCCCTCCAAGGTATTCTGCCCTCCAAAATCTAGCCTCCTTGGCCCCCCTGGACTCTATCTCCTTGCTGGACAGGCGATGGCATTTCTAAGCCACCATAGAAACCCTGCTTACCCCTGCAAACAGTACCTGTTGTTATGTATAAGGATACAGATCCAGTGAGAGAGTTGGTTTGGATAATCTTTTTAATTCCTTTCTGATCTACTACTTTATGATTTCATTTTGTTGGTAACTATATCAGGATTGTAAGAACACAGTTATATACACCTGAATAATAAATGATATATATAAATATGACATTTATACAGTGTAAATATAAAATATTTATAAAAACTGACTGTTCTAACCAAAATGCAAATGTAGTAAAAATTAATAAGACTATCAATATTTCATAAAAAGCTCATGGATCAAACAAGGTAATTTAAACTAGTTTTTCTGTATTTATAAATGAATAGCAGTCAGAATACTACTTATTAAAACCCATGGGATGGGGCCAAGTCTGTAGTACACAGAAAATTGAGAGCTGAAAATACATTTATTATTAAAAAGAAATAGTAAATGTAATTTAAAAAGTAAAAATAAGAACTTCAAAATAAAACTAAAAAATACTAAAATAATCTAATAAGGATAAAGGCAGAGAATACAGTAATAAATTAGAAAACAAACATAAAAAAACAACAAAATATAAATACAAAATGGTAAAGGAAAATAATAAAATAGACAAATTTGGTGAATCAAATTAAGTATGCAAATATACTATCATAAGATTCTTATATGCGAAGTTTTATATTATCACCTGAAGTATACTGTGATAATTTAAAGATGTATACCGTAACATATAAGATAATTGGTAAAGCAAAACAACAAAATTTGGGCTAAAAAGCTAACGAAGTTAAATAAAATCATAAAATTAGTTAATTAACATTCAACTAATCCAGAAGATGGCAAAAAAGAGAAAAAGGAAACAAAAAATGATGGGGCAAATTGAAAGCAATGACAAGGCAGTAGACCCAAATCTAAAAATACCAATAGTAACAATAAATATAAAATGTCTTAGCACCCTAAACAAAAGCAAAGATTGTCCAGATGTGTTTTTTTTTAGAAGCTAGACCAAACCATTAACAAGAACACCACCTTAAATATTTTTGAATATTTAAAGATTTAGTATTTAAACCATTCAAATATTTTTACAACTAGATAATGAGGAAAAAAAATGGAAAAAAATAGATCATGCAAAAGCATAAGAGAGCTGAAGTGGCTATAATATGAGAAAACTCAAGTAGGTTTCAGGGCAAGGGAGATGACAGGGATAAAAGAGACATTTAATAATGATTAAAGGATAATTTCATCAGGAAGCATAACAGTTCTAAATGTGTATGTCACCAGTTACAGAGTAGCAAAATATATGAAGCAAAACCTAACAAAATCCAAAAGAGAAATAAATTCAGTTACAATTAGAGATTTCAACACCCCTCTCTCACTAATCAATTGACAAAGTAGAAAGAACATCAGAAAAGAGATGGAGTACTTACATGTTACTAATAACTGACTTGCACTGATTGATATTTAGAGAACCCTTCACCTAACCAGCAGATTATACATTTTTTTTTCATGTACATGTGGAACATTCACCAAGAGGGACTCTTTGCTCGGTCATAAGAAAGTCTGAATAATGAAATCATATGGTGTATGTTAGCTGGTCACAATGGAATTAAACTAGAAGTTAATAAAAATAAGATATCAAGAATATGCCCAAGTATTTGAAAAACTAGCAATAGCATCTATTAACCTATAGATAAAGGAAGAAATTATGTGGAAAATTGAAAACTACTATAAACAAATACTAATGCACACAGTTTCTCAAAATTTGTGGAAAGCAGCTAGAAGAGTAATCGACAGAATATTAGAAGTTATAAATATTCTGTTAGAAAAATTAAGTTATAAAGTGATTTAAACCTCTCACCTTAGGAAATTATAAAAAGAACAGTTTAAATACAAATTAAATAGGAGAGAGATAAAAAACACAAAACCTTGAAGTAGAAAACTGAAAGACAATAGAAAAAAATCAATGAAACAAAAAGTGGTTCTTTGCAAAGATTAGTAAAACTGTTTTCTCACTAGACAGGTTGGGATAATAAAAGAGAAAATGAAAATGACCCAGATCATAAATGGAAAAAACAGGGATATCACAACAGAATATTTAAATGATCATAAGGAAACATCATGCATGAACAATGTTATGTCAATAAGTTTGATACTTACACAAAATGAATACATTCCTTGAAAGGCACATATTACTAAAAACTTAACAATTAAACAGAAAATATGCATATCTTTATACTTATTAAAGAAATAACATTTAAAATAAAAAGCTTTCCCACGAAGAAAATGCCAGGCCCAGGTAGCTTCACTGGTGAATTCCATCTATGTCCTCCCCTAACTTGCCAAGATTTAAGCCCCAACCTGGAGGGTGATGTGAGATCCTTCAGCAACTGTTCAGAGCTGGATGGAGGAGAGTTTAGGTCTTTCTTCATAGTAAGTTCTTCATTATAAAACATCAACAAGAAGAAACAACCTCATGTTATTAATATTTATTTTCTTTCACACCATAATTTTAATGTGCTGTTATGCTAAGTCTCTGTTACTTTTCTTCCTCATATCAATACTCCTCTCATGACGGGAGTACAGTACTTGGAAAGAAGAGAACATGTGTTGGCAGATGGCATAAAATCCATTTCACTTACTTGCTTATTTTGCCCCTTTCCTTCTTTAGAACACATGCAAATGAGAAAGGGACCTGAGCAACCTCCAGTCTCAAAGGGAGAGATCAGGAGAATAACAGGAAGGTACAGCTTTCACTAGGAATAGAACACATGATTTTTCAGACATAGGATCATTCAATAGGAAAAACTTAAAGTACAAGGATATAATGGTATAGAGAGACATTAAAGTCAATAGTGGTTAGATTCACAGGCTCTGAAACCAAAGGACATGGATTTTAATATCAAACACTCATATTTACTGGCTTTGATCTGCTGCAAGTTACATAATTTCTAAGTGCCTCACTTTTCTTATCTATAAAATAATGAAAATGATAATACCTTCTTCATAGGGTGTGGTAAGGATTAAATGAATTGATGTTAAGTCCCTAGAAACATACATGATTCATAATAGATGCTCAGCAAATGCTAGCTAGTTATTACTACTCTGTTGTGCCAGAGGAGAGGTAAAACAATTCATATCTCATGACCTTAATCTCAATAGCAGGAATTGCAGCTTCTGATCAAGGCAATCAGGGCAGAGAGTCTAGCTTAAAGAGACTGGAGAAACATCAGCTACATATTGATGATTCACTGGGGCATTGGTCCTGAACCCTGGATATACCATTAAAATTTCCTGAAGCCCTTTTAAAAACACTGATATTTAGGCTCCAACCCAGAACTATTACATTGGGGTGGCTTGGGGGTGAGACCTAGATAGGTCTTTGAAAAAAAAAAAAAAAAACTTCTTAGGTGAACTTTAAGAACAACCAGAGTTGACAATCAAGAATAGGAAAAGAATAAATGAGAATTCATAAGGACAGAGAGATGACATTTATGGTTATCACACTTTGCTTTAGTTCCTCTACCAATCCAACTATGCTGACTGGAAGATCCAGGTTCCAGTATGGTCAGGTTCTAGTGAGCCCGCTCTTCTAGGCTGCAGAATGTTGCTTTCTTATTGTATCCTCACATGGGGGAAGGGCCAGCTAGCTCTCTGGGGTCTCTTTTATAAAGGCATTAATCCCACTTATAAAGGCTCTGCCCTCATCACCTCTCAAGGACTCCACCTCCTAATACCATCACATTGGGCATTAAGTTTCAACATATGAATGCTAAGAAGACCCAAATATTCAGTGTGTAGCATATACATTATCAAGTGGTAGTGAATGTTACCGAGATTGGGGAGAATACAGGTCTCAATTTCTCGTCGGGTAAAAAAAAAAGGCAGACCCAGAGTAAGGTAATGTACTCTGCAAGCAGAAATAGACAAAGGATGTGGATAGGGGTAATCACAAGGACACAGAGCAGTTTCTGCGGGGAGGCGGGGGTAGATGTTTTGGTGATTAGAGAAGAGCAGGCAGGACAAATTTCAGAGGTTGAGATCTTTTTCCTTGGAGATAGTGTGATTTCAATAAAAACTAGTTTTAAGATGAACCCTCAAAACTGGGAACTGAGAAAATAAAGCAGTACAGATGAAGGTTACTGGAGGAGGCAAATAAAGTGTAAAGTCCTGGAAAATGACAGAATGGGATGGAAAAGAGAGAAAAAGAAGTCACTAATGGTGGAAGGAAAAGCTGATGCCTACAATGGTATGAGTCAAAATACCTGACAAATTATTGATCATTCTCCAGAAATAAATGATCTTCAGATTCTTCATGCACCAGTTCGGAACAAAAATTCAATTTTCTTTAAGCTTAATGTGCTTAGTATTTAAGTTGAAAAGAGTCTGGTTATTTTATCCAATATGTCAATACAGAAGAATTCAATATAAAAAAATCAATATAAAAAATTAAACACATCATCTCTCATCTTCCACAACAAGTGAATTTAAAGTTTCCAAAATCAGAAAAGGACGCTATTACGATAATCTGAGAAACTGGAAGTGATAATTTCTGAATGATATTAAAGGCAATTCACGCCTTTACCCTTTCTCCCAATCAACAAACATTATTCTCTTCTTGCTTTTCCCTTTCTACCTTCCGTTTTGCGGAAAGAAAGAGGAAGGAGGGAAGGAGGGAAGGGAGGGAGGAAGGAAGGAAGGGAGGGAGGAAGGAACGAAGGGAGGGAGGGAGGAAAAAAGGCATGGGGGACACAACAAGGTAAAACAAACCAAAAACTCTTTTCCCTCCCACCCGCAGCCAGCAGAGAGCGCTGGTGCCACAAGCGGCACAACCGCGGAGCCGCTTAGCCTTCTCTGGGTTCTAACTGCCAAGAGCGAGGTACATTGAGGCTGTCCCTGTTGGGAGCCCGTAGTTGACTTGCTGTCGCTGAGCAACAGGAGAATGGGCGGGATTTGCCATTCGCGTTCGTGCGCGCGACCTACCAGACGGAAGCGGAAGTGTCGGTGGCGCGCGAGTAGGAAGTGGTGATTCCTGGAATAGAGATGGCCGAGCTTGCTCCGCTGCCCCCACTACCCCCCCAGTTTAAGAGCATACAGCATCATCTGAGGACGGCTCAGGAACATGACAAGCGGGACCCTGTGGTGGCTTATTACTGTGAGTCTTTCCGAGTCGCCGTGCCCCTCTTTACCCTCCAGGGCCCACACACCACCCCTTGGTTTTTAAGGCAGGCCCCGCCCCTTCAGCTTTAGACCTGAGCTTTGACCTCTGGCCTGCCCTGGGAACCCAGTGGAGCCCCGCCCTTTTCAGGGTTTACCCCACCTCACCAGCTCTCCGCCCCCTCGCAGGCCCCAGAGAGGCAAAACGTAAAAAGCACGGTTGGTGTTCGCCGCCTCTCTGGTCTTGTGCTTAAATATTCTTAAACTGGCTACATGGGCTCATGAGCTAACACGCTGTCTTGAGGTTTTCTGTGTGTACTCAAGAGAGTCTCCTGTCTCGAAAATAACCTGGATGGTTAAGTAATTGTGCTGAGGCTAAAACGAAGCTGAGTGTCCCAAAGACAGTAATGATGTGTACAGAAGGAAGGTAGACTAATCGAAAACATAGTAATAAGTGCAGGTTAAGTAGGACGACATGCAAGCTCATTAAAAAACTCATAAATGGTGAAATGGAGAGTAGTTGCTACAAAACTAGCACTTGAATTTGACCATTTTCCCACCAGTGAGGATTTTTTGTCTTGACTTCTTTGAATAATACTTGGGTTTGAGACATTTGGTAGTAATACTATGACTTTGGTTGGTTATGAAAAATATAGTCTACAGTTGGAGAATAGATTAGGTTGTTCAAACTTTTTCCTTTGCAGTAAGTCCAGTAGTTTTATGTAAACTTTAAACTGACTGCAAATAAAACAAGTGACCAAGCAACTGTAATCTTCTGTAAAGGGTTTTTAGCATTGAAAAGCTCAATATAATGTGTCCTGTGCTGTGAACATTGTAAGGTTTGCTAAAATCTGGTCTGTTGTCTTCCCTATCATACTCCAGTACCCCATTTTCATGTCTCAAGTGTACAAGGCCTTTTTAAACCTCCATGTTCTTCAATACCTTGGAATGTCTGTCTTTTTTTTTTTTTTTCACTTGTCAAACTCCTCATGATTCAAGATTTAACTCAAACGTAATCTCTTCTGTAGGCAGTAAGTTGATTATTCCCTAGGCTCTACTTCATTTTGTTCAAATCATGCCGTATTAGTTCCATTATATTTGTTCTTCCAGTTCCTCAAGTAGGGACTGTTAATCATTTATTCACCTTTTATTTATTGAGTTTTCTTCCTGTGTATCAAACATTACCAGGCACTGTGGCTACGGTTCCTGCGTTCATGGAGCTGGTACACAAGTGGGGGAAAGGGGATTAAACAATAAAATGAAAATATTATATGGAATATTAGAAGATTTTGAAAAAAAATAAAGCAGGGAAAAAGAATAGGGAGTACTAGGATTAGGGTGGTAGGGGGTGAGAAGGGGATTTCACTTTAAAGGTACTCGTGGAATGCTTCACTGAGTTCACATCTGAGCAAAGACTTGAAAGGAGTGAAAGGCTTTGCATCATTGGAAAAGAGTATTCTCAATAGAGGGAATAACATATGCAAAAGTCATGAGGCAGGGGCTTGCTTGAAGGAGGATCAAGGAGCCCATTGTAACTGAAGTGGATAGAGGGAGGAGAAAAGTGATAAATGTCAGAGAGGTAATTTCTTATAACAATGAAGTAGGAACCCTTGTTCCTGTCTAAAACTAACTGCTATTCATGAGCTCTGTGTTATATACCTTTGTGATAGCCAGGGGCTTTTATTTTCTGTGTCATCATCTTCTCCCTTTTGCTATATCTTTCTAAATTTGCCCCAGTTTCCTTTATTTAAAAAATAAAATAAAAATTTTAAAAGAACTCTCACTGTGACATTCTCCTAAAGTTATAGTTCTGTCTTCCTAACCTCAAAGTTAAGCTTAAAATAGTTGTCTGTGTTGTCTTTACTTTCCTATCTCATAGAGCCTTTCAGCTCATTGCAGCCTACTTTTCATGCCTTTTATTTCACTGGAACTGCTCTCCGCAGGGCCATAGACAAACATTTTCATTGCTAAATCCAAGTGGTACTTACAAAATATTTTTTGTTATAAAACATGCATATTAAAGAACACGTACAATGTGTATACAGTTTAAGGAATAATAAAATGAACACCAAGGTACCCACTGTATTTGAAGTTATTAGACTTTTTAATTTTTGTCAATCTGGTGAGCATGAAATTCAAGCTAAATTTGCAATTCACTGAGTCTTAATGAGGTTGAGCATCTTTTCCTATGTTAATTACCCTTTGTGATTCCCCTTTGAAATACCTATTTATTGCTTTTGTCCTTTTTTTTATTTCAGTGTTTGTCCTTTCTTAAATGTAGATATTACTCTTTTGTTACATGCATTGCAAATGTCTTCTCCAAGTTCATAGTTTGATTTTTCACTCTATTTATGAAGTCCTTTGATGTTCAAAAGTTCTTAATTTTAAAGTATAGCTAATTTATCACTCTCTTATAACTTATATTCTGATTTTCTAGGACTTGATTTCTTTTCGTCTACCTTCTTTGGGACTTTGGCTTCCTGGATTTACAGATGGGTATCATAAATTCTGGAGAATTCTCTGCTATTATCTGTTCAAGTATTCTCTACTGAAATTTTGATTAGACATGTGTTGCACTTTTCTCCTTTATTTGTCTCTTAATATTTTCATAGTTTGCATCCCTTTGTCTCTCTGTGCTACGTTCTATGTAATTTTTTTAGGTCTGTGTTCACCTCCATATATCCTATTGTATCACCCATTTATTGAGTTTCTATTTTCATTTTTTATTTCTGGATGTTCTCTTTTTTGTTGTTTTTAAATCAACCTAGCCATTTCTGATAGTCTTTTGTTACTGTATTTTTTAAACACTTGTATTTCTTTAAATGCTTTAAAAATACTTGTTTATATTTGCAGTCTCATAATTCCTGTAGCTGCCATATATATGGGTCTGATTTCTGTTGTGTAACAGAAGACTGCTCTTGGTGACTTATTGTGATTTGTGCTCTACACATACCAACCAGTGTTCTTCAAACTTCAGTATGCAAGAAATTCTACAGGAATCATCTCCCCAGGTCTCAGCTTGTTGCTTCTCTGACAAAGCTCCTTTGATCAGGGTAGCAAAGTAGTATGCTGCTTCTCTTTTCCCACATCCTGTTTAAATTGTTCTTCTCCTACTTTAAAGAAGAAAGGCAAGCTCTCATGTATCATGAGTATTTTTATGGTGTGTTGCCCTGGGAAGGAAGGTGGAAAACCTTCCAGGGTGTCCAGAAAAAAGGGACAATTCAAATTACTGGTGTAGTGAAGTCTCTGTTAATTAAGGTATTAAGGAGAGCATCCTGTCTTTCCCTGTTTTATATGGAAGAAGATCAGAGCAAAGAATAAGCATTTATTTGAAAATGCAGGGCATGAGAAAGGATGTCAAAAGCAACATTTTAATTTGGGGAATGAAGACAGAACATTTTATAAGGGGGAAGAGGAGGAATTATCCTTAGATATTAGTAGCCATTGTTTGATCATTTGGGATTTTATCTGGAGGGGCGGAGAGGAACAGTTTGGGACCAGAGTCATGTATCAGAGAGCGTGAAAAGATTTAGCTGTGGGGACGAGGACAGGGAAGGACCACAGTGGAAAAGTCTCTTTCATATGTCGCTTACATTTATAAGTATATCTGTTAAGGGTAAAGCCTCATGTTAAAACCAGGCCTGTGTTGCAGTGTTCTGAATTCCCAAAATGTAAGAGTTTTCATGAAATGACCTAACCTTTTCATTTTCTATTCATTATTTTAAAGAATATCATTCCTGATACAAGAGCCAAACAACAAAAGAGAAATGCTGAAGTGGGTAGTGCCTTGTTTCATCCAAGTGACTTAAGGATCTGTGGCTTACTGAAATTTTGGAATTAGAATTCAGATGAGATGAGGCGAATGCAGACGTGGCTTAACATATTTATTCGAATTGAAAATTTATGTCATATTTTTCTGAGAAAGTAAGCCTCCACTGGCTGGCTGGTTTGGCATTAACAGGTTTTACTATTAATGTTATATGGCAGACATTCTCAAACTAAATGAGCCTAATCCTCAGCTCTGAGGTTTTTTTTTTTCCAGAAATACATTAAAAACAAGTGATAAGAGAAAAACATTTAAATTGGTTTTGAGTTTTGTTTGTTTGTTTTGTTTTGTTTTTTCTTTGCCAAAGGATGTTGAACAGTATTTCAGTTTTCCCAATCCTGTTGGTGTCTTAGAATAATCCTGTCTCAGTGTCATGAAAGAAAATGATAAATCTTTGTAAGATTTTTTTGTATGCTTCACAGAATTGAGAAAATGAATAACTCTAATGATGGGGTGACAAATCCTTTTCTAGTTTTAAAACAAATTTTGAAGCTGACCTATATGAAATGTCAGCTAAGAGATTATTAAAAATAGTATTTGATGATAGGTGATTATATGCTTTTTAGCCTATAACCCGGAAGGAAAGGAATTAAAAGAATTCAGTGATTTTGCTGTGATAAAACTTCCATTCTTATCTGCTGCTTTATATGAATGAATTTTCTCTCATGTTAAATTTGTAAAAATGAAAGTGGGAACAGAACCAATTCTGGTTCTGTATGACAATAAATCATACTGATTCCTAGATACACAGTTTAGCTGTGTATAAGATGCATTTCCAATAAATTTTACGTTTTTTTAATGATTGAAATGTGTAGCATTGATACTGTTTTGATCAATTATGCATTACGATAATCACATAATTTTAACACTTAGAGGAAATCCAGAGGAAAAATTTTAACACTTAGCATCTTATCTCACAGGAAATTTTGATAAGTTTAAACTTCAATTTTTATACATTTTTTGTTGCAGAGAATTATGATAATCAAGTTAGGACTTTTGAGCATACAAATACATTCTTTTATAATAAATTCTATAGGATAAGTAAATGGGAGTATAGGTTAAAAAGTTACAAAATGTATTATTTCTGATGTTTAAAGAAGGAGCTTTGTATGTTTTAAAATTATATCAAGTTGTTATGATACAGTTGAAAGAATGCTATAATTTTTAGATGTATATATCTGATGTACAGAAATTACATCTTTTATACGTAAACATCTGATGAAAAGTGGTAGGTACCAACTTAAAAATGTGTGAAGGGATGTATTTCTATAATCTTAGTGCAAACAATTTTCTAAATTTCTAGAGCAAAGAATTTTTGGTGAGAAAAAAATCAAGATTATTACACTGAAATACTTGCTGACTGGTAAAGCTCCATACTCTCTTTTACATGCTGCTCCTTACCTGGAATCCCTGACTTCCTCTTAACCTGGCTAGCTTATTCTTACTGATTCAGTACAAATTACACTTTTTGAACCGCTTTCATTACCTCATAAGGATGGTCTGGAAGTTGTTCCAGTGTGCCTCTCATCTTACTTACATTGTATCATATACACCGATTTACCTTTTAATCTTCTGGATTCTCCTGGAGGACAGGGATTAATATCTTGTTTTCTCTTACCACCCGGCACATAACTGACATTCGTAAATATTTAATAAATGCCATCTCTCTGAATGTTATTAATATTTCACTAGAGTGTAAGCTCTATGAGAGTAAGAAGTATGTCTTATGTTGGTGATCTTTGAATCTCTAACTCCTAATAGAGTACCTAAGACACTGTGGATGTGTGTAAATTTTGTCTGTTGATTGAATAAATGAACTGTATAGTAACTATATTAATTTATGGCTTTTAACATGTTCTAATTACAGTGAGAAAATGCAATGGAAAGAATTCCAGTGCTCTATTTTATAACTTACCCTACTATATTTATAATGAGTTTTAGATTAAGTTATAGGTATGTTCTCAGGATGTACCCATTGTGCCTCCTCCATTTCAGTATTAAATGATTTCCAAAAATGATTTATCTCTGGCCTTAGTGTGAATACTCTAGTGTTTTATCATTTTTTAATTGTTACCTTAATACTTCTGTATTTCTTTGTTGTTTGGTCTTTTGTTTTCTTTTTAAATCAGGAATGTATATTAAAGTGCTGTGTATCAAATTACTTTTTTTACTATTTGTGCAAGTGCAGATATGCTTATACTTCTTTGAACTTATTAATGGAGTATGTAGTAAAAAAAAATAGTAAATGTCCTTCTATTTGAAACACCCCTCCATCCCTGGAAAGAATCCCATTAGTTTTTTTTTTTTTAATTAAACTTTTTATTTTGAGGTAATTATAAATCCACATGCATTTGTCAGAAATAAGACAGAAAGATCCTATGCCCTTTACCCTGTGTCTTCCAGTGGTAATAACTTGCAAAACTATACCATAATATTATGACCAGAATATTGACATTGATAAAATCCACCAATCTTACTCATAACTCCCCAGTTTTATGTTTATTCCTGTGTGTGTGTGTGTGTGTGTGTGTGTGTGTGTTGTTTAGTTCTAAACAGTTTGTCAGGAATAGGTTCCTATATCACCATGGTCAAGATAGAGAACAGTTCCCTAAGAATCCCTTGTTACTCTTTTGTAGCTACACCCATCTTTGTAGCCACACCCATCCCTTCTCAACCCATTGCTGCCCCGTCCCTTAGCAGCCACTAACCTATTCTCCATTTCTAAAATTTTATCATTTAAAAAATATTATATAAATGGAGTCGTACGTTACATACCCTTGTGGAGTTGACTTTTTGTCACACATTATCACTGGCATTTTGTGTGTCACTATTTTTTATTTTAGTCGCTCTGATAGATATGTTGATATCATGGCTTTCATTTTTATTTACCTGATAGCTACTGAAATTAACATCTTTTCTTGTGCTTATTTACTATCTGTATATCACCTTCAGTAAAATGTCTGTTTTTGCCCCTCCCGCTTTTTAACTTTACTTGGTTTTTAGAGTTCTTAATATATTGTAGTTACAAGTCCTTGTTTTGCAAATATTTTCTCCCAGTCTGTAGCTTCTCTTTTGTCTTTATAACAGGGTGTCACAAAGTTTTGATTTTGGTAGTACCCAGTTTTATCAGTTTTTCTTATATCATGCTGTTGGTGTCAACTCTGTGTTTTATCATGTATATTTCTTAATGTCCTAGTCTATTTTTTCTGTTTTTCTCCTGCAAGAAGAGTTCCTAAGTAATACTGATTGAGTCTTTTTTTTTTTTTTAAGTGTTGCCATTGTCAGATTTTTAGTAAAGATGTCATGCTAGCTTCCTAAATATTGTTAAGAAGGTTCTCATATTGGACCTGGATTAAAACACAGATTTATCTCTTTTTTTAGATTAAAGAAAAGTAATTGATAAAGCAGAACTTTGTGCTTTTGCGGGGGGAATTATTTTACATATTTATCAATTTCTTCAATTTGAAATATTTTTGGCCCAGTATTGATATATTAAATAAAGTTTTCTGGAATATCTCCCATTTCTGTCAGATTTGAAAATTTATTAGCTAGAAATTACGAATTTTTTGAGATTCATTAGAGAGCACAAGCTGGGGGAGTGGCAGGGAGGGAAGAGAGAAGCAGACTCCCCACAACCCTGAGATCAGGACCTGAGCCAAAATCAAGAGTTGGATACCTAACCGTCTGAGCCACCTGGGTGCCCCAAATTACAAATTTTGCCTTTTCTCGCTTCCCTCATATCTCTCACAGTCAGTCGTTAAATTTTTAAACTTTTACTATCTCCTCAGTTTCTTTGGTATATCATGCCCTCATCTTACACCTAAACTACTGACAGGGCTTCCTAGGTTCTACTTCAAACAAGTAATCCCTTTAGCCACCAGAAAGATCTGCTTTAAGTACTTAGTTTAAAAAAAAAAAAGTAAAAGAATGATAGAGTTGACTGGAAACACTTAGAAATTCTGTATGACCCAAACAGTACAATTAATTTGAAAAACATTGCAAAGGAAAAATATTTCCAGTAGATGAGACAGAGGCCCGGTATCCCGGATATATAAAATACTCATACAAAACTATTTTATAAAAACTAACATCCCCATAGATAAATGGACAAAGAGCATGTATGTGTAACTACTAAAGGAGGGAATGCTAATTATTAACATTCAGTTTAATTAGTAATGTAAATTAAAATTTTTTTGGCTGTAAAATTGTAACTCAGTGCAAATGAATATATGGTGAAATCGCCATTGACAAGGCTGTGTGAATTGGTACAAAGTTTTGGAAACCATTTTGGCAAAATGAATGGAATTGTAAAAATATCTCTAATTCAGTAATTCTAGTTTTGGAAAGTTTGTGCTTAGGAAATAATCACAAATATACTGAGAGCATTATGTGGAGTCTTCTGGATGATTATTTATACATTTGTGAAAAATGCAAAACAACCAAAATATATGTCAATGTGGAAATGGTTAATTAAGTTATCTTAATCTACTGGGTGGAAAGTAATATAATCAGTTAAGAATTACAAAGCATCTTTTGTAACATGGGAAGAAGTTTATATGAAAATGCAGGATATAAAATTATATAATATGAATTGACCTTTTTAATGTGTATATACTTGGAGAAAAAAATTGTGGCTTTTAGGTTCATGGATACTGTTTCTTTTGATTGTCTTTTTTGTTTATTTTCTGTTCTATAAGTGAACATGTTCCATTCCATAAAAAATTTAAAAACAAAAGCTTTATTAAGGACAGATTCATTTTTAAAAGCCACCTATAATAGCTCCATATAAGTGCCCTTAGTGATTTGAACTCTGAATCATCTTTAGCAGTTCTGATCAAGCTGAATTTTATTCTGTTTCTGGAACCTCTCTCATTTTCTCTTGTCTTCAAGCCTTCCAACATTGTATTCCCTCTGCCTTGACAGCTCTTTCCTTCTCCACCACCCCCACTCCACCTTATCCTTAGGCACCAGCTTGAATGTCACTTTTTCAGGGAGGCCTTCTCCTAAACTTCCAAAGGTGCTTCTTTTCTGTGTCCTCATTGTGTCTTGTAAGGCTACCTTAATTGCTTTTCATTTATCTATTATCTCTTCCAGAGTTTAAACTTCAGGCTTGTACCCTTCTGGGTGCTTTTTATTTATTTACTGTGCCATGTAGTGCTAGGCCACTAGAGATATTTACATAATAAAGAAAAGGTGCTCAAAAAAAAGTTTGTTAAATTGATCTGTATTTTAAGGCAACAGTGGTCCCTAGAGGGAACTATGGCCACATAGTTGTCACTGAATAAAGAAACCAGACAACTAACATTCATGTAGTTCTTGGCATTTGTAACAACACTTTCTTTCAGGATATCTGATTTGAACCCCACAATCGTCCTGGTTCTTAGGAAGTGATGGAACCAGGAACTGAGTGGCAAATGCTAGATGAGAAATAACTTATGGAAAATTGTTGATGGTAGGTAGTAATTAGAAAACCAATTGTGGAGTGAGTGAGGGTAAAGGGCCTAGTCAAACTGATGAAAAATGAAAGGGGGGCAGAAAGGCAGTGCAGTAATCTGGGAGATTTCTAATAAATGAAGAGTAGAAATGGAGGACAAGCTTGATGTTATTAACATAACTCCGAGCAGCATGTGTCTCTTTTTTTTTCCTTTAATGAAGCCAGAAAATTTTTGAGTCTCTACTAAATGTGGACACTGTATGATACATATTTTGATTCTATCAGGTTTGGTGTTGTAGATAAAGCTAAACCCATAAAGATTCTGTCCTTTGAAATTTGGTTAAGTAACTAAACATAGTTTCAAGTGTGATTTTTCAAAGTTTCCTCTAGGGGGTGACAGTGTATAATTAACAGACTTTGAATGAAAGTGTGTAAGTGCTCTTTGAGAGTCATTTGTTTATATGATCACTGGAAAATTAAATACAGTTGTTCAGGAAGTTGCAAATAGGTATGGCCGTTTCAATTCTGAGATGTTACAGGACCTACAGTGTAAAATTTTTTAATTTAATTTAAAGGCTAAATAATATTGGATTTTTTTAATTGCTGTGTTAAGTCAGATGGATTTTAGGATTAATAATCAGTTGCCTATTATTTTTTCTGTTGTTAATGACACTGAAATTGGATCTTTTAAAGCCAGTGAGACAAACTTAACTAAACCTATAAAAGATAAGCAATTTTTCCCTGTTTTTACTGATTCCTGAATCTCTGTGATTAATTGAAGCCCATAGTCCTGCTGTCTAAGTACTTATTTTTTATTATAGGCTGACTCAGGATACTTTACTGTAGCAATGACAAGTTAATAATGAAAACACAAAGAGTTGGACACCTGATTTATCCATTAACATTCCATTTATTTACCTTATGTTTGTTTTTGCAGACGTGCTGCAAACATGAGTTTTACTTTGTAAAAAATGGTCATTTTAATAGTTACTCCTTTTTTTGAGTAAAGTAAATCAGTTTTTAGACTCTCAGCCTATCCCTAAGGTTGAAGGGACAGGGTCAGTGGTGTCAAGTAATTCGTCCTTCACTGTTACTGTCTTTCTTTGGCACCCATGCAAGTTTAAAGCATCTTTGGTAAGGTTCATTTTTTATGACAATTATGTTTGATGTTCAAAGTGAAAACTGACTCTTTAGCAGCATGTTATTATATAAGAGGTTTCATTGCTTAAGTTCCTGCTTTCATTCAATCCGTCATTTATTTTTCTGTAGCTTGTCAAGGTATTTTGGTGGTTAGATATTTTTTAACCTTAGTTACTGCTTCTCTTTGGGAGCACTTTGGATTCTTTCGTGCCTCCACTATGGGCTTACTAGATACTCCTCTTTGGTTTTTTTTAGTAGTTGCTTTAGCATTCATGTTAATTTAGTCTACTACCATATAATATGCCCCCTCACATTCAAGGTAAAAACTTTACTTTCTTTTCCCTTCCCCTGTCCTTTGGCTATCGTTGTCATACATTTTACTTATAAATCTGTCATAAGCCCTAACCTACATTTTAATTTCTTTAGTTGTCATTTTTTTGAAGAAATTTATAAAACGAGGAAATGAAATTTTGAAATATTTTCCCACATAATTACCATTCTCAGCACTCATTACTCCTCTCCCTATATCCAACTTTTAAATCTGGTATCATTTTCTTTCCTGTTGAAGAGCTTTACCATTTCTTATACAGGCTTGCTGCCAGTGAATTCTGTCAGCTTCTATTGTGTGAAACAAGCTTTTATTTCATATTTATTTTTGATAGTTTTGCTGGGTAAGGAATTTTAATTTTTCTGTTTATTATTTTTCTTCAGCACTTTTTTCTTTTTCTTCTTCTTTTTCTTTTTTTTGGCCACACCTCTCCACCTGTCCTCTTTGGGGAATCCAGTTACACATATTTTAGAACACTTGGAATTTTTTCCTAATTCACTGAGACTCTGATTTTCTATTTCTTTTTCTTTTCGATCCTTTTTCCCTGCTTTGAGTAGTTTCTGTTGTTACGTTCTGAAGTTCACTTAATCTTTCTTTTGTGGTGTCTAAACTGCTATTAATACTGTCCAGTAAATTTTTCATTTCAGATGTTTTTCATCTCCAGACATTCCATTTGTATTCCTTTGTGCATGTTTTGTTTCTCTCCTCATTTTATTCATGGTTTCCATTAAATACTTCATCATGATTTCCCAGTAATTTAATGTCACTGCTGTTTCTGGTATTTTGTTATTGTTCAATCTTAATTGGGCTGTTCACATTCTCCTGCTTATTGCCATCTGTAGTAATTTTTGATTGGTTGCAGGACATAGTGAAGTTTAAGTTCTTGAATGTCTGGATATTATGGCCTTTGAACAGATTTGATCTGGCCAACAATTAAGTTAGTTGCAGTTAAGTGTGATATGTTTGTGTCTTACTTTGTTTGTTTTTTGTTTGGGGGCAAGTCTAAAGTAGCTCTAAGGACAGGATAATCCTACTAAAGCATACCATACCACTTGGGGTCTCTACTAAATATCTTGGGTAAGCATTTAGGACTCTTCACCCTGGTCAGAACTTGAATGCATCTCAGCTTTGGGGATGGTCCAGCTCACAGCTTCCACTCACTCTTCGTCTGACTTTGTGGAGTTCTCATCTACATGTGCATCTTGTAGTATTCAGTTTAGCCTCAAGTTTATCCCTGTACAGATTTCTGGGATTCTTTCCTGCATGGCTTCTCTTCTACAGAACTCTGCCCCTCCACTTATAGCTGCTTCAGTAGTCCTGAGCTTTAGTCTGTTTTCTCAACTCTACTAGAGTGTATTCTGCTTGAGGCTCCCCCTCCCCGTTCCTTAGTTTAGAATGTGCCTCCAGGAAGAATGCTGCACTGATCATTGGTGGAGTCATCTCATTTGTTTCCTTTCTCCAGGTGTCATGGTTTTCCCATCTATTTCTATTTGTGAAAAAGTGGTTCATATATTTTGTCTAGTTTTTTGTTGTTTATCGTGGAATGTCAAGTCTAGTTAGTGCATCGTGGCCATCTGGTCTCATTTTAGTAATCAAGTAGTCACTTAGCTTTTGCTCTGTACCAACACAATCTTTTAGTAAGAACTCAAGAGTAGCTCACTTTTTCTTAAAGCTACTATATTATGACAGGAGCTCCAAAAATATTTGTTTAATGAAGGAATGAGCAAAGTAAATACCCTTTATTGAGTAGACCCTCATTCATACTGTCCTTTTTATCTTTGACTCAGAGTCCCTTCACAAAAGCTAATACTAACCATATAGCAGGTATTTACAATATACTTATGAATAGAGTAGTATATTCAGTTCTGTTTATTGGAATAAAATCTTTTAAACATAGTATAAATCATAATGATTCCTATTTGAGTGCCATGTTTATTTAACCTGTCAAAGCATCACTCTTCATAATTGCTTTTATATGTCTTTTTTTTGTGTGTTTATATCATGCATTTCATAGTTTTATATTTCTTATGTATAAGCAAGGATGTGTTAGAATGTTAATGTTTAGATTTTATGGAACTTTGAATTACACATACCTTCAGGATTAGTAAATGTTTATCTCTTAAATGCCTCACATTAAATTAAAGTTAGGTTGGAAAGTGTTTAATCCTTTTGCAAATGTGCCTCATTACTCATCTTCAAATAATATTTATTCATAAAAGTAAACACATTTCTTTGATGAAATAAATCAAATATATTTTCTTATAGATGATTTTAGCTACATATTTATTCTGTTTTAGTAGGTAATTTTCCATGTTAGACATTAATTTTTCATCATCCTGCTGCTGCTACAATGAATTACTTGTCTTGAGCTCTATATGAAAGTGATTCCTTTCTCCATCCTTTATGGCAAAAAGATCTTCTGGTGTACTTATTAATTTTCACAAGTAGATTTAAGGTCTTTTTGCTTTTATTAATATTAAAAAATGTATCACAAGATAATATTCTGCATTTAAGAAGTAAACTGCATGAGATATTCAAAAATGTTAAAGCCAGGCCAGTTTTATCATAAATATTTCCAATTCTGAGGTGATTCTTCCCAGTTTTTCAATTAAAGGTGTTGTTATGTAATAATGTCCTTGTAATTGCAAAGACTTAAATATGCATGTAAACCAAGAAAGAAAGTGCATGCCAGCGAAACCAATTAACTATATCATCATTACATTGTATTTCAGATAACAACCATCTGTGTTAAGGTTAACTTTTTTTTTTTTTTTTTAAAGATTTTATTTATTTATTTGAGACAGAGAGAATGAGAGAGAGAGCACATGAGAGGGGAGAGGGTCAGAGGGAGAAGCAGGCTCCTTGCTGAGCAGGGAGCCCGATGTGGGACTCGATCCAGGGACTCCAGGATCATGACCTGAGCCGAAGGCAGTCGCCTAACCAACTGAGCCACCCAGGCGCCCCCAAGGTTAACTTTTAAAGGATAGGAGCTGATACTTGTTTTTATTTGTGTTGTGAGGGAGGATCATAATGGCTGTGGTGATATGAATCGGGAATAATTTGATTTTTGCTTCAAAGGAGATATAGATATTCTCCATTTTTATTGTAAACAACAGAAGTAGTTAAAAATAATAACAAACTAGAAACTGAGAATTGTACTTTTTACATATGAATAAATCACTTTCTCATGGTAACAAGAGAACTGCCCAATTAATTTCTGCATGTTTGCTTAATGGTTAAGTCCTAGATAGATGGCTGCCACTAAAGCCAATGTGAACCTAAAAATCAACCTCATTTTTTCAACCTATCTATGCTGAATAGCCATTTATCCCCAAAGTTGGTTCACCAACTACACTCTACAACCTACACTTCATGGATTGTAGGATTCGTACAGTATTCACTACTCTGTTAGGAAGATAGGAGAAAGACCTCCTAGGAACATGAAACTGTACTGTATTTCCTCACATTATCATGATATTCTGTTGGCCAATAGTATATATATAGGTAGTGAATAATTAATTAACGTCTGTTAAGTTTTCTGTGCATGTTTTTGGGTGAGATGGTTATTAAAATAGATTGACATGTGTTTGAAATAGTCATTTGGGAGGTTGGGAAGGCAAGTATTAAGCTCATTTGAGGTCGACATATTTATATTTATTTATATTTATATTGGTGCTCATCTGCCAGTGGTCTCTATTGCTCATATATAGGCATAGAGAAAGAGGATAGTTGGGTTTAAATATGAGTGTCCTTTTGCCATAAGACTAGAGTAAAAAAATTAAGGGGTAGAAGGAGCTAGCGCAGTAAAGTTTTAGAAAAATACAAAATCAAAGCTGGTTGCAGAGAGAAGTTAAAGGAGAAAAGACTGTAATTAAGAAATAGACACCAGTGAACTGGCCACCTGTTTTAACAGGCATAGTTTCAAGTTGGAAGAAATGGAAATTGTGTTTAGAGTTGGTGCTTAATATATTGATTTTGGAAGTATAGCAGTTTGAGATTGTAATTTAATTATGGAGTGAGTGGCTTGTATGGGAGAGTGCATATAATCATTAGAGTCAATAAGAATTGAGAACATAGTTCTGTGTATTAGGATTAGATTTGCTTTCTTATTGCTGAAAATCTAAAATAACAATAGCTAAGTTAGATAAGGACTCATTCCCTCATTTAAAACAAAGTCTGATGTTGTCAGTACCCAAAGTGTCTCAGTTCCATGAAGTTATCAGGGACCCAAACACTTTCCAATTTCAAATATACAAGCCAACACATGATTACCACTTCCAAGGTTGCCTTGTGGTCTAAGATGTCTACTAGTGTTTCAGTCATACCATTTCTGTTTTAGACAGCAGGAAGAAGAGGGAAAGGGTCAGTAAGATCTTTCCCCTCCTGTCATTTCCCTTTAAGATTACTACCAGAATTCTCTCCCAACAACTTCTGACAACATAGCATCAGTCTTAGTTGAATGGCCATATGTGGCTTTGAAGAATACTGGGAAATGTACTATTTGACTAGGTACATTACAACCCCCCCTTAATAATGTAGGGGTCTCATTAGCAAAGAAGGTAGGAAGAAAGAATGTGGGCGGGCAGTTAGTAGTCTCTGCCACAAGTATTGATTATCCATGTGAACAGCCAAATTTTCAAGATGATGGAAGGACAAGGAAGGACCTTGAGGTCCT
The DNA here is from genome assembly GCF_964656455.1 of Halichoerus grypus. Classification (NCBI taxonomy): domain Eukaryota; kingdom Metazoa; phylum Chordata; class Mammalia; order Carnivora; family Phocidae; genus Halichoerus; species Halichoerus grypus. Next base: position 23,163,429 of record NC_135720.1, on the reverse strand, counting down.
TGGTCAATTACAAGAATTAACAAGATCAAGTGGAAGAAAGGGGCTTGAGCTTTAGGTCAGACATTGAGAGAATACTGTAAGTAGCAGTGGGATGCAAAGAAAAAAACCAATCATACTTGCCAATCCTGACATAGGAAGAATTATGTAAGAGAATTTCTTCAGGTGACATCTAGGGTTTAGTTAAGACAAAGAGGGAGAGGAATCTGAGGAGATACAGGGGATATTGCTGATTATAAAGCAGTAATTTCATGTAATATGGTAAAAGAATGGGGCCCTGTGGAAGAGGTATGGGGTAGGTTGGGGTAAGAAAATACAGTTTATAGTTGAGGGGAGTAAGGATGTAATGAGTAATGATTCTTAACCTTATGATCTCCTATCCATATGAGTTAAATTAATCTCTAATATATTATATAAATTATGTATTATATTTATATATTGATGCACAAATACTATATTCTAAAAATACTGCATGTATTTTTTTTTAAAGATTTTATTTATTTGAGAGAGAGAGAATGAGAGAGAGCACATGAGGGGGGGGAGGGTCAGAGGGAGAAGCAGACTCCCCGCTGAGCAGGGAGCCCGATGCGGGACTCGATCCAGGGACTCCAGGATCATGACCTGAGCCGAAGGCAGTTGCTTAACCAACTGAGCCACCCAGGCACCCAAAATACTGCATGTATTATTAAAGATACAGAAACATAGATAGACATTTTTAAAGAATGATTAAAAATTATCAGTAGAAATGCTAAGATTTTCTTTCCTACACTCTAGCCAGTCCCTGGGATCATGTAGGTCCCAAAGGCTGCAGTTTCAATATAGCATAGGGTAGGGACTCTGTTAGGGGAAATATGAGTAACCTGGCATGGAATTGATCCCTACTCTCAAGCAGAAGCCTTCCTCTTAAAAATAAGATCAAGAACGCATAAAATTCTTGGTAAAATTTTGGTAATACAGTAAGACATAGCAAGATTAAATTTGGAGGACGGTAAAGCATATTATCAGTGGAGATACTGTCATGTGCTAGAGATGGCATTTGATCTGTGATCTGAGCAAATCAAACAGCCAGGAAACATAAAAAGTAAAAATATGCAGGGGCACTGGGTGGCTCAGATGGTTAAGCATCGGACTCTTGATTTCAGCTCAGGTCATGATCTCAGGGTCTTGGGATCGAGCCCCGCATTGGGTTCCACGCTCAGTGCATAGTTCGCTTGTCCCCCCCCCCCCCCCGCTTCGTCCCCCACTTGCACGCGCGCATTCCCTCTTTTTCTCTCAAATAGTCTTTTTAAAAAGTAAAAATATATTAAAGAGGGAACCACAAAATCATTAGAGAAAGGAAGGATCATTTATTAAGTGTATTTGAGATAGGTGCCCGTAACTTGTGGAGGAGAGGAAATGCGAGTTAAAGAGTTAAATTTGAAAATTTAAAACCATAGGAAAAACTAGAAAAATCATGTAACTGAGTATCTGGTCCCTTGGAGAAAGAACTTTCCCAAGCTTAGAATTTACAGGGGGGAAAAAAAAGGAAATAATAGCTTTGAGTACATAAATATTTCAAGTCTCTGTGTTTTAAAACAGATTCAGAAATTGAAAGATGGCATATTTGCAGCCAATATGTTTGTTTTCCAAAGAGTTCATGTGATGCACTATAGAAGAAGAAATGCAACAAAAACCCTGGGAGAAGAAACCTGAACAGCTCACAAAGAGGAAGTGTTGGGGAGTTCAGTCACAGATCTAAGAAGAAAAGGACCTAAGACAGGCACAGATCTTGGACAGCTCAAAAGAAATGTGACTGGTTTAAAAGGAGAGGGTGTTCAACCATGCTTTAAGAGGTGTGGGGGGATGGGGAGGTAGGGAGAGATCATTAAAACCTTATAGACAAATGGGTAAAGGACCTAGCCATGTTGCTAAAAAATATATGACTGGTTAAAAAAAGAAAGAAAAAAAATTTGGTCACATTTGTTATCAAAGCAGGAGACATTTAAAATGAGCGGGTTTTTCTGTTTTTCAAATTAGAATTTGGTCTTGGGTCAAAGTGATACCCTGTGCTGGCTGGTATGCAGAGAAAACAAAAGCACTATGCTTTTTATACTGTGTGGCAATGTAAATCTGTACAGTACTTTTGGAACTCCCATTTTTCTTCTCTTGTTAATGACTAGATGGATCAAACCCTGAAATTTGATATGTGAAAATAAATACATTAATAAATTAAACATCAAACTCTGTAATATGAGATAGTCCTAAAAGCCTAAGTATTAAAAAGTAGTATCTTCAGATAAAGCTTTTAAAATTAAAAACACAATAAATAACTGTGTATCATGTATATCTTAATACATTTTTAAAGAAGATATCATTGAGTAGGCATAATTGAATTGGAAATCTTGAGAGTAACTAGCAGATACCAAGCTATGTTATAAAGCTCTAGTAAATAAAGCAGTGATAGGCCAGTAGACTAATGAAGCAGGATAGACAATATACAGAATTGGGCCCTTTTATCCCATGGAAGCTTAATATATGATAATGAATGATAAAAGTGGCATTTAAATCAGTGGGGCAGAATGAGCTTTTCTTTCATCCATGTATTTATCTATTCAGAAAATGTTTATCGAAGGCCAAGCACTATCCTACATGCCAAGGGTACATCAGCAAACCAAATAGACTAAAATCGCCATCATCACAGAATTTAAATTCAAGTTGGAGTAGAGATGGTGGATAAATAAGTAGAAGATGATTACTTGCTGAGAGAAAAGTAAAGCAGGGAAGGGGGATAGTGTTCACAAGATTTCATTTGAGGGGAAAAACATTATATCCCTCCTTTATACTGTGTAAAGAACTACCACAAGGCAATTTGTTGAAAAGCAGACAACCCAATAGAAAATTTGGCAGACGGGGCGCCTGGGTGGCTCAGTCCTTAAGCATCTGCCTTTGGCTCAGGTCATGATTCCCAGAGTCCTGGGATCGAGCCCCGCATCGGGCTCCCTGCTCGGCGGGAAGCCTGCTTCTCCCTCTCCCACTCCCCCTGCTTGTGTTCCCTCTCTCACTGTGTCTCTCTCTGTCAAATACATAAATAAAATCTTTAAAAAAAAAAATTTTGGCAGATTTTTTTCTTTTATTTTCATAGCTACTCCTAATTCGTTAAGATGGATATAGAGCTATCCAGTAAATATGCAATACATTTTTAGTAGTGAAAATGAAGTACCATGTAAAATCTTGACACTGATAAGTTTAATAATACCAGTTGTTTTTTTGTTTGTTTTGTGGGTTTGGAGAAATGGTGCTTGCATATGTTGGAGATATAACTGCATATTGGTAATCTGTTTTGGAGGACAGTTTAAGAGTAGCTCTCAAAAGTGAAAAAGATACACATACTATGACCCGGGTATTCCATTTCTTTCTTGGTATTTGCCTCCGGGAACTCTTGAATGTGTGCACAAGAAGGTATGGTAACACAGCAAGATTTGTAGTAATGAACATCTGGGAACTACCTAAATGTGCTTTCATTAGAATGATGTGAAGCGCTGTCACAGATTTCCAGGACATATTTGGAGAATGTAAGAGTAAATTACAGTGGTATGAACACACCAATGGTAACAATTACCACCAAACCTTTCACAGCTCCTATCACTGGAAAAGCTATTAGGATCATGGTGTCACAGAGGTTTTTTTTAGGTTTAGCCTTCTCTCTAATGTTTTTATTAACTTTTTTAAAAGGGTATATATATATATTTTATATATATAAAAATAACTAAAATAGTTCTCCCTGTTAGCCTCAGCTCAAATTATGTTTCCCAGTCTTCTAGCTCATATTACATATTTTGTCAGTATCACTTTCAGGCACTGGTAAGTGCTCTTGTACGTGTCATTTTTCTGATTGCCTTAACTTGCCAATTACAGGTCTTTTTGACAGCTTAGGTTCTGGTCTTTTCTTTTCTTTTCTTTCTGCCAAAAGAGAAGGCCTTACTTCTTGATTTTAAAAAAAAAAATTGCTATTATCATGAGTCTGTTTCATTCTTTGGATAATATTTGTGTGTTCTTTATTTTTGTAAATAAGATCCATAGTAAATCAAAGTTTTATTTTTAAATTCACTTAAATTTTAAGTTATTTATTAGAACATGTATTTTAAACATTCAGTAATGGAAATTGTTCAAGTCATCTCATTTTTCTTTTTTTTTTTTTTAGGTCGTTTATATGCAATGCAAACTGGAATGAAGATTGATAGTAAAACTCCTGACTGTCGTAAATTTTTATCAAAGCTAATGGATCAGTTAGAAGCTGTAAGTTAAACACTGATCATTTATTTTCTGATTAATGTTTTAAGTGGCACTTTATTATATTTGTGTATGTGTATTTTGCCATTTTAGTTCATCCTCTTGGCAGCCATCAAGCCATGTCATTACAGCTGAGGAAAAACTAGACACAATTTTTTTTTAAAGATTTTATTCATTTACTTGGCACAGAGAGAGAGAGAGCACAAGCAGGGGGAGTAGCAGGCAGAGAGAGAGGGAGAAGCAGGCTCCCTGCTGAGCAGGGAGCCCAATGCGGGGCTCTGTGCTAGGGCCCTGGGATCATGACCTGAGCCGAAGGCAGATGCTCACCTGACTGAGCCACCCAGGTGCCCCGACACAATTTTTTCATTTACATCTTACTGCTAAGGGAGTTGTAAGAATAAGTTAAAGTAGATTTCAGTGCCTTTGCATATACCACTATATCTTGTTATCGTAGATGTTATTATAGATGACCTTTGAGTCATTCTTTCATAAGTGACAAACGCTTTCTAATCTACTTCATACAGTCACATGGATGATTGATTTGGGAATTCTTAAATAGCTCTTACAATAATGAAATGGGCTACTTATTTAGTGAAAGGGACAACAAAGGAAATGGTATCAGTTGACTATAGTCTCTTTGTCTCACTCTTGGTACCAGGACAAGATAATTTTATTTTATGGTCCAGGCATTCTTCCCTGCTAGCAGAAATGTGGTAGGTGATTAATGTATGAGTCACCTTCTTGAACCATGATATAATTTCACAGGTTATATAGAGGCAGCAATCCAGAGAAAATTGAATGGGTTGGATTGGGTGTTAGTGCAGGCAGGCATGGGTAGCCATAGTAATACAACTTAATAATCAGGACTCCACCCTGTCCTCCCCTGCCCAGCTGTCCTGGTTTTTCTTTTAACAATGTCAGGGTCTACTCCTCATTAATTTATTTCTTTAGAGGCTGTTATATTAATAGCTGCAGCTTTTTATTTATTCAATTAGTATGTGACCTGCTCAAGAGAATTAGAAACCTAAATATTTGACTAGTTGCATTATTTTGTGTGGAGAGACAGAATTTTAGATATATTAAAAATCAAAACATGATAGTCAGCCCAGAGGTTTTATAAATGTTGAAAGTTACTCAGATCAAAACCTAGTTATATTAAACAGCCATGGGCAGTAGGGTTCTAACTTGGTATGCGTGTCTGGCCTTCTGACCCAGAGTCCCTGTCACTGCTACTATTAACCATCCATTGGACCTAGTGGCACTGCTGATGGGAATCCAGCTCCCTTAAAGCCTGTCTGTCCTTCCACTTCTAACATGGTTTCTGTAGGTAAATTTGAGTATTCTCAAATTTATTCTCAGGAAAAATTTGAGTATTCTTTTTTTGGAAGGTGAGGTTAGGGGGTAAGAGGAGGAATGTGTCTCACACATAGCAGTACATTTATAAAATCATGTTGCTAACAGACTTTGTATAGAATATATCTCTTTATTAATTTCACAATATAACAGTAATAACTAAAATACCTTATGGATAAGACAGAACTCAGAATAGTTCTTTATAAAAAGCAAAGTATAAAATCACATTTGTAAAGGGACTCAGCAGGAGTTTATTATTATCTAAATTAAATAACAGGTAAAATAAATCTATTCCATGGTGAGTCTATCCCATCTGACTGTGCTTTAATATTTAGATTACAGTTGGAAAACTGAGTGTATTATGTTTTTGCTGCCAGATATTTCATGTTGAAGATGAAATGAAGTGACATATTTCCACTTTTTTCTAGAATTAAATCCACTTCTAGAATTAAATCTAGAATTAAAACATTTCATAGTGTGGAAATAGTAAACTAGTGTTCCATGTGGGGTTTTTTCCTGCTTTTGTTCAGGATAAGTATAGCTAAAACATCCTTAAATTCCAACATTAAATCTCTTCTGGAACTTACATTATTCTGTTGTAATTATGAAAATATTTACTTTGCTGATTTTGTGAAGAATCCTGAAGCTTTTTTTAAATTTAATTTTTTAGTTTATAACGTTTTTGAGAAAAGCCATCTTTAACCAGTAGTGTGGTACTCCGATCTAATATTCCAGAAAGCCCTTTCATTGTAGAACAACAGTCTGAGTAAGATGTAGGAACTTTGTTGTGTTTAAAATATTTTAAATTATTATATGTGTAGGAAAAGGATATACTGACTGAAAATTTACAGTTGTGAATTGTGTTAACGAGGTATATATTTGTCTAAATTTTAAAAACTCCTGTAATCCTTTTCTGAGTTTGTGATCTCATACTGTAGAATTATATCTGTTTTTTTACACAGTATGCTCTGGGCGATACCCTTTTAGGATATAATGATTTCCATAATCATATTTTTTAATATTTGATAGAAGAAATTGAAATGAGAATAAATTAAAATTTTAAATTATGATTAGAGAATTTCCTGATTCTATTTTTAGGATACCTCATAGTATATTGGCTATTACTTTGAAATATTTGTCTGATGCTTTACATAGATTGTTGGATGTGTTATCTTTTTATTCTTGGTTATTTTGATTTTTAGAGTTACATTGTCCTTTCAGGTTATCATGAGTGTGTTTCTTCATAATTTTGTAAACATTGGTTTTTATTCTAAAAAACCTTGGGCTGAGGCAGAGCAGTTTTTGTGAGATTTCATTCATACCTCTTTTACTGAAATGAATATAAAATAATTTTTAAAGTTTAAAATGATTCTTAGGATTATTTGTACTTAAGCATACATTTCTGTGAGTCCAAAATCTTAAGCTTTGTATCTGATTTAATTTTAGCTTAAGAAACACTTGAGTGATAATGAAGCTATTACTCAAGAAATAGTTGGTTGTGCCCATTTGGAGAATTATGCTTTGAAAATGTTTTTGTATGCAGATAATGAAGACCGTGCTGGACGATTTCACAAGTAAGTAAAGCAAGAGAAAAATTAAAATTGTACATTTTATTACTGTGTAACTGGAATTACCCAGTTTTCCATTGGACACTTTCAGACTTCTTGATTAATGATTTAGATTTTTTTTTAATTACTTGTAGAATGTCAAAATGATTTTGGGTACAAGAACAAGCCTGTCTTTTTAGGCTGACAGAAGAATAGCCAGGGCAGATTTATTTTTTCAGTAATTATACCTCAAGTAGCAATTCTTTAACATTTAGTAAAATCTAAGAGTTGATTTTAGCCAGTGACAGCCTGGTGCAATGATACTGATTTTTTAAATTATCACAACCTGCTAATTCAAATGATTTGTCATTACTTAAATGCAAAGAAACGCACATGGCTTGATACAGGTTCAGATAATACTGTAATTGCTTTTTTTTTTTTTTCCTCAGAGCATGTGCATGTGTCGGTGGGGGTTGGGGGGCAGAGGGAGAGGGAGAGGGAGAATCTTAAGCAGACTCCATGCCCAGAGCAGGGCTCGATCTCACAACCCTGAGATCATGACCTGAGCCAACATCAAGAGTCAGACAATCAACTGAGCCACCCAGCCACCCCTATAATTGCATTTTTTAATAAAAAGTATACTATAAAACCTTGCTATAGTATATTTATTTGTAATATGAAGGTTGTTACTTTCTCCTAATAACAGATTACAGAAGGAGTTTCATTGTGTTCTTCAAATCTGATTTTATTTAAAACATTAATTTCAGAGTACTTTTGTAAACACTGTAATTTTTTTTTTCTTATAGTTACATGACTAATTCTGCAGCTTAATGTTTTTCATTTAACTAAACCAGCTTTCTCTTCTCTTTTAGAAATATGATCAAGTCCTTCTATACTGCAAGTCTTTTAATAGATGTCATAACAGTGTTTGGAGAACTCACTGATGAAGTGAGTGTACATTTTTTATTGTTTTGTTAGCCTAAGCTCAGTATTGTTGCTCTTTATGAGTTTTGTAATCGCATTGCTTCCTTAGAGCAGCATGCCTGTCAGAAATGTAGTAGAAGCAAAAAATGTTATTTTAAATTTTCTACTGGCCACACTTGTAAAGTAAGAAGATGAAATAATTCTTAATAATATTTTATTTTTTGTAGTAAGTTCTTTAAATCTAGTGTGAATTTTACAGTTTAGCAGATGCACAGCTGCTGTGTTAGGCAGCACAAGTTTAGGGTTTGATTTTATTAAGTGCTTAAATATTACTAATCCTGTATGCTGTTAAATTACTGCACTGTTATCTGGTAAGTAGACTGGAGGCAGAGGCTTTTAGGACTTTTTTTTTCTTAATTTCATTTTTAATCAGAAATATTATGATTTGTTTCATTGTAAAGTACACACAGAACTTGATATTTTCTGAGATACTTCATACCCATTTTAGCATTTTGTTTTTCATAACCTCTAAGGTAAGTAGAGCATATATTCATTTTATACATGAGCAGGTTGAGGCTAAGTGACAAACTGAGTTTATTGCTGTGAGTTCAGTGTTGTTTTCACTGTAGCACGCTTTACCATTGGCATGGAAAATGTGTTTTTTGAGAGAGATATTAATATAGAAATAGAGAAAAAGCTACAAATGAAACTGATAAAGGCATGTTATATTAATGATTTGATATTTATGAAGAGTATCGCTTTCTGTGACATGATTTGTTTCCCAAATGATGAGCAGCTCATAGTAAAGTTCCAAATAAAACAAAGTATAATCTATCTATGAGATGTTTACATTTTCATAAAACAATATAGCAAAACTATGCAAAAAAATTCTTTATATTTAAAACAAAGTTAAGCTCTGGGCTTGATGATATAAGCTAGGTTTTTGCATTACTGCAAAAGAGATGTGCAGGACATTTCAAGGTTGTGCCCAATGAAGAACGATTTTTTATTATGTGGGACTGTCCATTTTGTTTCAAAACATCAAGCATCCCCGGCTTGCCTACACAGCATTTCCCAATCATTCCGCTAACCAGAAACCACCCCCAGATATTTCCAAAACACTCTCTAGGGTATGGGGCAATGCCCGTCGAAAAGTCATGTTTTCTAGTTGCCTTGAGACAGAGTAGTAAAAGAGAAAACTGAGACCTGCAGCATGAAACCTAAAATGCTTCCTAGTGGTTATACCTTTTTTGTATTCTGAAGGCTCTATGGATCCACTCTGTTTAGCTCCCTCTCTACTCCCGTCTTGCGTTAGGGCTGATCTGGAGTTCTTTTTCCTCTGTTTTTCTGGTGTGCAGCACTACACTAGCTACTTGAGGATACAGAAGGGTTTAAACATGATGATGGACTAGTCCTCTTTAAAGTTTTAGATAGTTAAGTATGGTTTTAGAAAGTACCAGGTAGGGTGAAGGAGAATAGAGTTCAGATTAAAAAAGAAGTTATAAGACAGATCAGACAGACTAAAAGGCCTGGGATCTTCAGTTGGTGGGTTTTTTGAATAAAGAACTATACTCTGGTGTGCTTTGTATGATAGGAATCTGTGGAATGAACTAGGCTGAGGAAGAACTACAAGTCATTTGACAAAAGAACTAGTTAATGATTATTGTGGAACTTTGTACAGGGTGGGTTTTTTATTTGAGGAAAAATAATATGGGCAGACAGATTATAAAATCTGAGGTGTAGATATGGCATCCAAGAATAAGTCAGCACAAGTCTCTTGGAAATAAGAAGACAAGAAATCTGCAAAGCAGAGATGGCAATTCAAGTTAGATTAGACACACCCTCACGTAAGAGGATAGTTTTGAAAGAGAAGATGGTCATATAAACATCCTGGTAAACACTTAACATTGAAAATGCAAGAGGAAGACGTGCATACAGAAATAAAGAAGTGGAGACACTCAAGATATCAGAGAAGATCATGATACCGCAGAGTGGCAGAGTAGCAGATCCATTTGCCCAGTACTTCCAAGAGGGCTCTCCTTGCATCACCCACCTGCTCTTAGGGAAAGTGCTCCCCCATCTCAGAAGAAAGACCACGGTCCTTTGAACTTATAGATGCCAACCATGAGGACCCCAGATAATAGGTAAAGTAATAGATACAGGAAAAACAAAATATCTAGAAGTCTTAAGTGAGTAATGCAGGGTTTGCTTTAAAAAAAAAAAAAAAACTTAAAAGATACATACATAACATGCATGCATAATTAGCGTGAGGTTCATCTGCATTTCAGAAAAAAATCTAGGTTTATATTTAGGTATCCTTAACAAAGAACAATTTCGTTAGTTATTTGAACATAGCAACTAGGACAGGGACTCTGAATGGGGCAAATGATAGGGCTTCAAAAGGTGTGGGGGAGATTGTTTAGGGACTGAGGATGCTAAAGGATATATGTAGCAACAGAGTAAAGGGCCATGTTCCTAGAATGTTGGCACTCTTTTCTTTCCCTGTCTCACCACGCAACCTGCTACCCGAGCTCTTTTACCTTGCACTGGTACTAGACTAAAGTAGGAAATAGCATCTGTGTTGGTTAAAGGACCCAGCTAGCTGGAAGGGTCTGAAATGGTACAGAGAAAAGAAGTTAGGCATTCTAAGGCCAGCCTGAAAGGGAAGTTCTTGTTGTTATTTGATTGGGGTGAGGTTATTCCTTGGGCCTTCATCATGTAAGATGCCATGTAAGTTGTACATACTTAAATCAAGAAATGTGTGTATGCACAATTAGTGTGTAATTATATGTAGGTGCTTTTCATGAACTTTTTTTGTTCCATTATTTTCCATGTCTGGAAATGGCATCTTCATTGTCATTACTGAGATTTCGGTTTTTCAGAATGATGGTGTGAAATGTCAAATAATTGTAAATAAAGTTCCACTGAGTGGAATAGGGAGAAATCCACTCTAGCTGTGGCTTTACCAGCTTGTCATCAGTACAGATGAGCAGGATGGTGATTGGCATCAACCGTTTCCCCTAAGTCCTTATGGTTATCTTAAGAAAATCTAGGGCTTGGGGCGCCTGGGTGGCTCAGTCGTTAAGCGTCTGCCTTCGGTTCAGGTCATGATCCCAGGGACCTGGGATGGAGCCCTGCGTTGGGCTCCCTGCTCCGCGGGAAGCCTGCTTCTCCCTCTCCCATTCCCCCTGCTTGTATTCCCTCTCTCACTGTGTCTCTCTCTGTCAAATTAAATAAAATCTTTAAAAAAAAAAAAGAAAAGAAAATCTAGGGCTTGTACTTATTTACTTGTGATTTAAGCCCGATATGCCTAAAACAAGGCACAAGCTCTTACAACATTTTTTTTTTTTTAAAGATTTTATTTATTTATTTGAGAGAGAGAATGAGATAGAGAGAGAGAGCATGAGGGGGGAGGGTCAGAGGGAGAAGCAGACTCCCTGCTGACAGCAGGGAGCCCGATGCGGGACTCGATCCCGGGACTCCAGGATCACGACCTGAGCCGAAGGCAGTCGCTTAACCAACTGAGCCACCCAGGCGCCTCTTACAACATTTCTTATCTGAAACTAACTATTAAAAAGATGAGCTGTTTTAAAAATTATGGGTATAAACTGGTTACTCAAAGCATTTAGCAGTTTTAAGTCATTCCCTGCTTTCCACTTCCACTGTAGTTAAAGCCTGTACTTGGAAAACACTAGCAGAGACACAGACAGGAAACAAAGGTGGGAAAAGAATGAGTTTAAGGATTTCAGGTAGGCAAGGTTTTGTTTTGTTTTTTTGTTTTGTTTTGTTTTTTAATATATCCTCCTATAGGTATAGTTCAGGACTCTAACTTATTTGTTCATTTATAAGGTAAGTACAGTGCTGCATTTAACTAGAGAATATGCCATAGTTTTTAACAAAGCTAAAACTTTCCTCAGAAATAGTTGTTTTCCTTGCCTCTCAAAGAACGCTGTTTTGAGAAACACTAAAATTTGTAACAACAGAAAATGGGGAGGGGAAAGGCATAATTGTCGCATAATTTTTATTTGTGTATTTTTAAATTCTTTTAATTTTATTATCTTAATAACAAGGGAATGGTTTTTAAATTAATGTTTTCTAAAGTTTTTAAAATACTACATTTTTTCACTATCAGCTCTGATAATTTATTTTAAAAGAGATAGTGGTTGTGAGAGGCAGGCCCCACTGAACTCAAAACCAAGAAGTCATTTTACTTCTTCGGACTTGGTTTTCCTTCTGTAAAATGGGAAGCCTGGATGAGCAGGTCTCTGCGGTCCTCTGCAGCTGCACCAGTCTCTAGGGGTATATGTTCCACATGTGGAAGAGGTGATGGGAAAGGAACAAAAAACAAAGACGAACAAGCAAAAAGAAAAAGAAAAGGGGAGAGGCAAAAACAGTTTTAGATTAGAAGCTACAAAAGGAGGGGTGAAAACTCTATAGGAGGTTATATAAATGAAAGTAAAAAGTAGACCCACTGAAAATATGATAGCACAAAACAAATTTCTAGTAGGAGGGAGAAGAAAGCTAGCATTGCAGCATGGGGAGTGGGCAAGCTAAACACCTGGGCCCTTCTGTATGACATTTGTATGTGAAGATTTTGAGTCTTCTAATTAAATTCTTTTTAGCTCATGTTCCAGTCATTTTTTTAGAAGTCCACTGGTTCACAAGCTACGTGACTGCGATTTACCTAATTTATCCTCCTATTTGGGGTTCTTTTTCTCTACAACGTATTTTCCTCTGTTACTGTTTTATTGAAGGACCTAACAGGGACTGTTCACTTCCTGGCATTGCAAGTCCAGGCTCCGACCTGTGGTACTTCTTCCCAGTCCTCTTTTATGTTCGTCAGACCAGTCTCCTCACTGCCTGCTCGGTTTCTACCACTGATAACTGTTGTGTGTTTTGCCTGCTTGCCTACGCCTTACCTTCTCTTTGAGTCAGCTACATTACTCTCGCCCTTACATGAATTTCCCCATTCTGTCAACTTCCACCTTCAGAGTCTTAACTGAATGAATATTACACATACTGTATTGTTTTAAGTTTTATAGATTATATTTTGGAATAAATTATACTGCGAGTCCTTACAAGAGGGGACTTTGTCTCATTCTACTCTTACATCTTCTTTAGCATTAAGTGTAAATTTTCGCCCTGAGTAAAATCTCAGAATAAAAAACAGTGGCTGATAGTTGATATTTCGGATGTTGCTCTAGTTCAGCTTTTCATTTTTCTGTCTGTAGATGGAGATAATGTTCAGACTTGTTTACACAGAACTTCTTTCCTAAGTCTTCTAAAATGTAATAGATCTCTTTTACTCACAGCATTTTTCTTGGTTATTTCCTAATATTTTTTCACATCATTATTCATAGATGCACAAAAATAAAGTCTACATTTTCTTCAGTCTACAACTGTTTTTTTTTAATATTTTATCTGCCACTATTCTGTTTTTTAATTCTCCTATCTCTGTTTTAGTTATACCTATTTAACTCTTTTAACTGTGCTTTGTATAAGTCCATCTCATTATTTAAATATGTTGTTGTATAACTTCTAGCATTTCTATAGCTATATAGAAATCAGTGTCCCAGTTTAGGGATAGAATCACCAGAATATATATTAATATTTTGTATTTTAAAGCAAGGGATGTTCAAAACATAAATATTTTGTTTTCCTCCTATAGCATCTTGTGTAGTCTGTTCGTGGCCAATGCTATTGATAGACTTTTATTGTATTTTAGATTTGTTTCACTTCTAGCATGTTGGGGAGCAGATAGCATTTTGCCTTTTTTCCTTCATAAGTCTTTTGTTTAGGTTTAATAGTGCTAATTTAGGAAGAATATAAAAATCGCAGATAAAAGATTCACTTCTAGCATATTGAGGAGCAGACAGCATTTTGCCTTTTTTTCTTTCATAATCTTTGTTTAGGTTTAATAGTGCTAATTTAGGAAGAATATAAAAATCTCAGATAAAAGATAATAATACTGTTCTTGTCTATTGAGTTTCTGCTAATTTGGGAGGAATCAAATGAATATGGTATGCTTTCCTGCCTTCACAGAACTTGTGTTCTAACGTGGGAAGAGAAGCAAAATAACTAATTATGAGGACCTATGGTATAGTGATGATAGAGTACAAGGAAGACATTTCACTCCTGCCATTTGCCTGGCACAATGCCTAGACAGTTTAGATATACCTTATTTCACCTTTTACAACTCTGAATTACGGTAAGAAAACCAAGAGTCAGGAAAATATAAGTACCTTGTCCCCAGATGCTATGGCCCAGAACAGTATTCTCAAATTCTGTGTGAACATCCAGCTTTTTTTCTTTGTAATTTCCATTCTGTTGCAGACTGATAGTTTTGTAAAATACAAGTAATTATTGAATTATTAGAAAAGTGAAACTTAAAAAAAGACCTATAAAACCCAAGCCTAATTTGTTTTAAGTTTCCTAAATACTCTCAGTGTCTGTACTGTCTTGTCACAAACTTGTAAACAGTTCGCACACTGGGGCTGGGACCACATTTTGATTGGCACTGATCTAGAGCCTTCTCTGGAAGCCCCCAGGGAATCCTGTTTTTATACCAATCTGACTACCCCTGCTCAGAAAACAGAGGTTGCAACATCTCTGCAGTGATTATGTATAGGAATAGCAGGTTGGGAAGGAGGTAATCTGTTTAAAGTATCCATTTGCACTGAAAGGTTCTGAATTAAGCAGCATCTTATTGGTAACCTAGAAAGCCATGGTAGACCAGGAGAAATTCATCTGCTTACAAAAGCATGTGTTCAGGACATACACCATACCTTAGGTTTTCATGCTTTTATTGTATGTACATTGAAGGTCTCATTCTTAGCAGTTACAATAACAGAAAAATATGAAGGTAGTATCTCTCTTACTAGAGTAGGAATTCCACATACTTTGAATTCATTTCTGTGTAATAATTGCCAAAAACAGTGTCTTGCACCTAACGCTTAATCGTGAATGAATGGTGTATGTTTGCATGCAGTGTTAGGATAATGTGACTAAGAATACTACAGGCATTGGCCTCAGAAGTCCATACACCACTTCATAACTGTGACTTTGGTAAGTTATTTGAATTATGTAAGCCTGTTCCATGTCTATAAGGTGAAGGAAATTGTAATATCAATTTTATCAAGTACTCCTGGACTTCAAATGAGAAATGCATGTAAAGCCTTTAGTAAATACCAAATGCTTAAAAAACATGAGTTCTTGCTTTTACTACTAGATGAATAATGTTCTAGTGTGCTATATTTACAAAGGGCATCAGTGAATGCATGAAAACTATAATGGAAACTATCCTAAACTGCTCAATTTTATGTACTTATGAATCTATTCAAAAATAGGCATTATATATTATTACTACTATATTTGGAGGTCCAACATGTGCAATTGGAGTCCAAAGAAAGAGAGTAGAAAGAAAATGTAGAAGAAAAGGTATTTGAGGAAATAATGACCATAGATTTTCTAAATTGGATCCAGCAAGTTCAGTGAACCCTAAGTAAAAGAAACCATACCTGAGAACATTATAGGCGAACCAGTGAAGTTGGCTGATGGAAGAGAAAATCTTGAAAGAGCAGTCTTGGCAAACAATACATTATACACAAGGTAACAGTGCTTTGAAGGATGGTTGACATCTCATTTTTTTAAAAAGTGGTGGCAAAAAGATAATGAAATTGACATGTTTAAAGTACTGAAAGAAAAAAAATAAGCAAAAAACCCTATGAATTCAGAATTCTATATAGAACAAAGCTATCCTTCAAAATATGAAGGTAAAATAAAAGACATTTTCAAACAAATTAATTCACTGCTAGCAAATCTGCTCTAAAGAACTAAAGAACAGCAGAAACAAAGTTTTTTAGGCTGAAGGAAATGATACCAGATGGCAACTTAGATTTATAGGGGGGAATGAAGTACACTGGACATAGTATGTAGGTAGAAATATTTTTTAAAAAGCTATATATTTTCTCTTTTCCTTAATTTCTTTAAAAGATAGATGCCTATTTAAGTAAAAATTATTATAGCTATACATATTTGGTAAACCCAAAAGAAGGCAGAAAAAGGGAAGAGAGGGTAACAAAAACAGATGGGACTCATATAAAACGATCAGCAATTTTAGGCCTGAATACAGTTATATCAATACATACTATAAATGTAAATGGACTAACACTCTAAAAAAGAGACCTTCAGACTAGATTAAAAAGCAAGCTATAACTATACTGTTTACAAGAGATACCTTTTAAGTACGGAAACACAGATATTTTAAAAATGAAAGGGTAGAAAATATTCAATGCAAATACTAAGTAAACAAAATTCCAAGTGAACACATTAATATTAGACAAAGTAAACTTTAAGAAGATGTGTTAGTAGAGGTAAAATGGGACATTTAATAGCAATAAAGGGTTCAGTTCATCAACAGGATATTACAGTTATAGATGTCCACATAACAGTTTTAAGTTATATGAAACAAAAATTGATAGAAATAAAAATACAGAAAAATTCATAATCATAGTTGAGATGTTAACACTTCCTCAGTCATCGTTAGAATAAGTAGTTTAAAAACAGTAAAGTTAATAAAGACTGGCCAAGTATTGGCTAGAATGTGGAAAAACAAGAGCTTTCATACATTGCTTGGTGAAAATGATAAATGTTATAACCACTTTGGGAAAAGATTTGGCAGATTTTTATGAAGTTAAATATACACCTATGCTTTTACCCAGCAATTCCTCCTTGGTGTTTATCCAAGAGAAATGAAACCTATGTCCAGAAAAAGACTTGTTCAAGAGAGCTCATAGGAACTTTATTCATAATAACCCAAAGCTGGAAACATCCCAGATACCTACCAGCAGAGGACTTGATAAATGAATTGCTCTGTACTGTGATCTAAAAAGGTAGTACTGATACCCTTACAACATGGATGAATCTTAAAGGGATTATGCTGAGCAAAAGAAGACTCACATAATACAAACGGATTCCCTTCATACAAAGTACTCCAATATACATATTTATTCTAGTGAAAAAGTTAGGATTTATATGGGGGGGGCAAATTGATCTGAAAAGGGATATAAAGGAATCTTCTGGGGAACTAGAAGTATTATATTTTGATAGGAATATATTTTATACAGGTATATCTATTTGTCAGAACTACTTAAATTATACATAAGATTTATGCACCTCAAGGTATATCAATATTACTGCAAAAAGTTAAATATTGATCTGTTGTTTGTAGGTTTGATTTTTCTTAATGCTATTGGGTTGGCAATTCTAAAACTGCTTACTCTGTATTCTAGGATTGAGCAAATGAGTAAGTATATTGAGAGAGCTAGGTTTCTCACTTCTGGGGAAAGAAGTTACAATAGGATGAGAAAAGACTAGATTGTATTATGGTGTTGGATTAGAATTGGAGGTGTCCATATTATTCATGCTTTTAAATATATTTGATAAATAGAGCAAAGTAGATACACGTGGTAGTATAGTAATCGTGTAGTAGGATAGGTAGTATATATGTACACTATAACTGTATATTACAGTATGTATATTTGTATATACACATAAAGCATACATATAGATGTGTTTATACATGCACATAAAACTTAGTTCTTATATCTCTGTATTGAAGGGACCTAGAAGCAATGATGCACCAATAGCAGTGAAAGTGTCTGATTTTGGGTTCTAAATAACATTCATCTCTAAAGGAACCAGGACTTTTACAGAAAAGGCTGTATTTAGGACTGGGTCAGGGAAGGTATTAGATGAATTGGACCTTCGTCTTGTGCCAGAAAGTAAAATCTTCATATGATCTTGGGGACATGTCAAAAGGATCCAGAAGCCAGCTGGAAAAGGTTTCCACTGTCCATGTCAGGGACAATTTGAGCATCAAAATAAGAATGATATTAGTGGATGAAAACTCATCGAATAAAATAAGCAGCAGTGGGTCTATACTGAAACATACAGAGAAATATGTGAATGAATGAATGAGTGAATGAATGAATAATGGAAAAACAGAGAAAGCCCTTTATAATAGGATTCTAACAAATACAGAAATAATGATGAAGGTAGAAATCATTAATGGGTTTTAAAACTAATAGGTGCAAAGTTTGATGAAGAGCAAGATATTTACTTTAGTCTCTAATGTCTTCCTTCAAATTGCTTATTAATTTTAAAGGGGGAAGTAGTAAGTCTCTAATGGAGAAACCTGACACGACTTTAACCAAACGTTAACACAAACGTTAATCAAATGTAACACAACCAAATACTTCAGTATTTGAGTCATCATGGTAAATAAATTTGTTGAATATGTACTTTTCAATCATTTCTCATTGTATTTTGTCCATTGTTCTGGGAGTTTAATAGAGCCCTTGTTGTTTGTATACTATATTTGGGAGAATTGAGGGACTAAGAGTATAAAAGTATTATCTTTGATGTTACCACCAAGTTGGAGATAATTCCTTTCTTTTGTACATTAACTGCTTTGAAATGTTATGAAAACTATGGATTCTCTCCCGTGCATATATGTATTGCATTTTTCCATACCATTCAGGGAGGTTCACAGACACCCTCAACCCTAGCCACTGACCTTTCTTTGTAAGCCTAAGTCAAACTGTGTACTCAAGTGTAATATTCACACTTATTGATTAGCAAAAATGTTTTACTCCAGGTTTGTGTTTTTCAAAGTGTGGTTCCAAGACAACCACCTTCAGAATCATTTGAGGTATTTGATTTAAAAAAAACATGGATTCCAGATCTACTATCCTTTCCTTCATCATCAAATATTTATTAAGCTCTATACATCAAGCATGGTTCTAAGCACAAGTAATGCAGCAATGAATAAAATTCCTGCCCTCATGGGAATCCCATTCCTCTGGTGAAGACAGTGAACAAATTAATAAATTAATAAATAAAATGTATGTCAGATGGTAAGTGCCATGGAGAAAGTCAAGGTAGGGATAGGAAGGTTCATTTCAGTAGGTGGTTGGGGATGGCTTCACTGAGAAGCAACATTTTAGCAATGTCTTGAAGATAAGGAAATGAAATATAAAGATGTTCAGGAAGAGGCAAGACAAAGTGCAAACCTTTTGAGATTGTAAAGAGGGTCTGTCCAAATTTAAGAAGTATCAATGAAGGTAGTGTAGTTGAATCTGGAGTGAGAGAGGAAATAGGAGGTGAGGGTGAGGAGGAGTTCAACCAGAATTGATGGGATTTAAGTGCTATTTTTAAAGTATTTCATAAATAATTTATTAAAATAAAATAGAATATTTCTTTCTAATGGTCAGGGATGGAAGTAGGGAGACCCATTAGTTCATTTTTAAATAATCAAAGTGAGAAGTAATACTGGCTGAGACCAGAATTTGCAGTAGATGAGGTGGTGAGAAGTAGTTGGACACTGAATATATTTTGAATGGAGAGCTGACAGACTTTAAAGATTTGTTGGTAGATTTTAAGAGAAATAGAGGACTAAAAATGACTCCAGTGGTTTGGGCTTGAACAACGGCAGGAAGGGAATTGCCATTTACTGACAGGGAAGAACAAAATTAGTGGGAGAAGATCAGAAGTTGGTGTTGAACTTTGAATGCTTTGAACTATCAGGCGTACAAGTAAAATGTTGAGGTGAATTGAAAGTTCACAAGAGAAAACTGAGCAGAAGATATGAATTTGGGAGTTGGCAGCATAAGGTGATATTTAAAACCATTACACTTGGGGCACCTGGGTGGCTCAGTCGTTAAACGTCTGCCTTCGGCTTGGATCATGATCCCCGGGGTCCTGGGATCGAGCCCCACATCGGGCTCCCTGCTCGGCAGGAAGCCTGCTCCTCCCTCCCCTGCTCCCCCTGCTTGTCTTCCCTCTCTCGCTGTGTCTCTCTCTGTCAAATAAATAAAATCTTTAAAAAAAAATAAAACCATTACACTGGATAAGATTGCCCAGGTAAAGTGTTAGAAGAGGGGAAGTCCAAGAACTGAAGCTTGTGGCATGTTCCCCACCTTGTAGATAAAAAGAATCAGGAGCACCCAGCAAGGCAGAGAAAACCAGAAGACCTTGATAACCAGGAAACCCAGTGAAAGGACATTGCAAGGAGGAGGAAGTGCTCACCTTTTCATGCTGATAGAGTCAAGTAGGATGATCTCTAAGCTTTGGATTTTGCAAGAGAGAAGTAATCTGTAACCTTGACAAAAGCAATTGTAGTGGGATAGAAACTTGACTAGGTGGGTTCAAGACAGAAATCCAAGAGGAAGAATGGGAGCATTCTCTTTCATGGTGGCTTTTTGGCATTATAATAGAAAATGATTTTCATCAGATTTTCCATAGTTTGGGCTAAGAATTTATTTTTTTTATTATATCCTCATGTGATCCTTATATGTACCAGGTTTGAGAACCCCTGCTGTAGCCTGTGGTTGGCATTTGCTAACCAGTCATTCTTGCGTGTAGCAAGTGCACATGATTTAAAAATAAAATGAAAATCCTTACCACTGCTGACTCTCATGGCCAAAATTTGCAGTTGTCAGTGACTCTCATCAATCCAGTTACAAAACAGGAACTTAGAGGCCAGGGACAAAAGTAAAAGTTCTTTTTGTAATTCCTGTTTCCCAGAAAGGATGTCTAATCAGCCAAAAGGAGTTAAAAGATCTCAAAAATATTGACATCTTGAAATTTTCCTCTTCAAATATTCTTTGATATCTAGCATCCTTTATTTTAAAGAAAACAAAATTAAAAAACAAATTAATTTTGAGTTACAACTGCCAAAATCTTCTGTGAAGTAGTATAAGCTCCAGTTTGCAGGGTTGTCTTGAAATAATTGCGGAATAAAAAATAAACGGTTGTATTGATTTATCTGCTCTGGGGAAATTTTGTAAAATGTATTTACTAAAATGAAACCATCTCAGGTTAGAGTAACGTTTTTAAACTTCACATACTAATGAAGGAACCCAACGTGGTTTAAACATCTTTACACTATTTTTTACTATGAAATTAGGAATGAAGGAACCTCCTAAAGTTATCACAATACAACTTAATCCAACTTAGTCTTTAGATGGTGTTAAATTGTTTTGAGTGAAGAATAGTCTGTCCTATATTTAAAGATCCCAAAAGAAGGCAAATTAAACTTTCCTAAGCAATTTATACATTTTCTTTCAAAAGGGTCCTCTTAAATATATACCAAGTTATAGCTTATGTTAATATGCATTAAGTAGGTGACGTTTTAAAGCCAGTTTTACCTTATTTCATATATTCCCATCTGAGTTGCAAATTGTAGTATGCTTATCAAGGTAGCCCTGAATTGAGTGGATCGCTTCACTGCAAAATAGTGTGACCTTGGGTAAGTCATTTACTTTTGTACTGCCATTTCCTCATATTTATAATAATGGGATTGCAGAATCCTAAAAGAAGAAGGTGAAGAAAATATCATAGATTTCAGGTAATACAGATGCCACATTTAGTGATGGAAATTACTGCCTAGCTTTCACTTTAGATTCTGAAGTTCAGACCTACCTTGTTCATCCTGTTATCCCCAGCACTTATCATCTGTAACTGACTTGAATAAATGATTACTTCACTTGCTGGTAGTCAGGGAGGTTGATAAGAGAGTAAACATTTGAAAGTCTACAGAGACTTTTATCAGAAGAGGAAGCCATGTTAGATAGGAAGACTAGCATGAGAAAAGATTGCAGGTGAGACAGAATCTCATCTGGATTGAGGGGAGATATTAGGAAGTAGAACAGACTGAAACAGTATCCACAATGTGGAAGGCCTTGAATGCCAGGTTAAACTGTCTTTACATTGACCCAGTCTTTTAATGTCTCAGAGCCTTGGAGTAAAATGTGACCTGCCTAAATTTCAAGTTTATTGTGAGGACTGATTAAGAGAAAAATGTGTAAGTGCTTCAAAACCTATAGGGTACTATAAAGATGTTGGTCCACAGCTTTACTCTTGTCTTGGATTTTTCTTACTTATCCAACTAGTCCATATTATGTATCTTCCACCAATGGCAAATTTACTTCTTCACCATCATTCTCTAAACACTTCATTTACTTCTGCCTTTCTGCCTTTGCTTATTCTTTTACTTCTCCCCAGTATAGTCTTACTGCTACTTTCCATCATACCCATCCTGTAAGACCAAGCTAAAAGTACCATTTACTTTATCATTTGTCCATTATTATGGACGTATTAAAGAAACAAGTTCAATACTTTCTACCTACTAAATTTTTATAGTAATATTCTTTTGTATTTTAGATCTATATCCATAATAAGATGATCAGCTCTCTAAGGGCAGAAGTCACTGTATTGGCTTGTTTTATGTCTCCCATATTACCTATCTGAAGGTCTTAACTAATAGCAATTATTGAAGAAGCCTAAAAAATGTTGAGGTTATCTGTAGCTTAGGTTTTCCCAAAAATAGGGAAATTTTAAATCACTGGAAATTTGAAGTAATTCCCTTCATTAGTAAGTGACTTTCCTAGTACTTAAGTATGTAGAAACATAATTCATATTTAAAATTATATATGAATCCATTGATTGAGCCCACCCATTTACAGTATCTGCTAGGACAGGGTATGTAAATTTATTTGGAGATGAGACAGAGGATTAGTAGCCAAAGATAGGAGGGAAAGCAGGAGAACAAGAGTGTCACAAAAACCTGTAATAGAGAATGTTTCAGAGTTTGGAATGGTTCGATGTTTTGTATGCTGATGAAAGGTTTGGTGATGCTTACAAGTGTCTGTTGGATTTGCCAGCGTGGAGAGGGCTGTTGGTGACACTGAGCACATTCCTTAAGTGAACTAACAACTTAAGTGAGGTGGGGGCTGGCACACGTGGGCTCACTGCCATTAAAAGGCATGGCGCATTCAAATTCTCTGACCTTTTATGTGATGAAAATAAGAACCAAACGAAAGAAACTCTTTTCTCTCTAGAGTGAATTAGCTGGTGAGGAAGTGAGAATGTTAAATGTGGATGCTTCTTTTGAAAAGCTTCTTTGTGAAGTAGAATAAATTATAATCATACCTGGAAGAAAATGGAAATCAATGTAGAAAAGTTGTTTTTAGTGGAATATAGAAGAGGATTGTTTGATAAGAAAAGGGGAATTAAATATGATACAAATTCAGTAATTTGGGCGTTACTTCTTTTAGGTTTCTATATACTTATCTGTAATAGTATCTAGATAATTTTGCATAAAATGCTCAACTAAGTATCTGTGCTGTATGCTATGTTTGTACTTATCCCTGATGTAGTGGTTCTTTGTAAAAGGCACATTACAGTTGTTTTCAACATAATGAAAAGTGTCTTATCTCAAACTCTAATGTGCATACAGATCACCTGGGGATCTTGTTATAGTGCAGATTCTGAGTTAGGTCTGGAATGTGTTTAAAGATTATGCATTTCTGATAAGCTGCCAGTTGATACCAGTACCACTGGTCCATGAGTGTCATAAAGGTCAATTGAAATATAAAGTAAAAATTACTAACCCATCCAAAATTCTAACAGATTATACTTTTTTTATATTTTTAAAGCAAATTTTTGTCTTAATTTTATAGTGTGTAGCATGAATTTTAAGGCAGAAAAGAAAAGGCAACTAGCAGGTTCTTTACTGATATTTTCAGTTCTTACAACAACCCCATGAGGTATTATTTTCCCCTTTTTGGAATTGAGGTAACTGAGATTCAGAGCTGGTAAGTAGCGTGCTATGGGTTAAAAGGTCAAGTTTGCTTAGCTGTCTGTCTAGTGTTTGTTTGTTTTAACCCCTGCATCATCTTAGTTTTCCTTTTGTTTTCACAAATGTGTTTTCATAGATTTGTACAGATCAATTTTTTCCTCTTTGGTGGAAATAGCTCAATCTACTGTTACTATCTTTTATATTTAATTTTAGAATTCCATTTAACCTAGTCCTCCCAGGTGCATAAGAGTTACAAGTTTTGCTGAAGGACACTCCCATATTTCCATTGCAGACCTTTTCTGAAATACAGAATCATAAGAGAGGACTAGGCATGTGTTTTCAGGAACATAGCATTTTGTGGTCTGTTGAACCCTAGACAGTTGGTAGAATCCAGTGGTAGGGTGGGGAGGTTGCCAGATTGTTTCAGAGATATAACATGCAAAAATGGGTTTTATCTCAGAAATACCATATAGGTTATCATAAATACATATTTTTACTTCTTACTGAAATTTAATATTGATATAAAAATATTCCTTCTAGAATGTGAAACACAGGAAGTATGCAAGGTGGAAGGCAACATATATCCATAATTGTTTAAAGAATGGAGAGACTCCTCAAGCAGGGCCTGTTGGAATTGAAGAAGATAATGGTATGTATTTATTTATTTAAGTAAAATGATTTAGTAGAATCATAATCGTTCAGAATATTATCTAAGGTTTTGGGAAGAAACTATACATTTTCATTTGTCCCGTCAGGTCCAAAATCCATGAAAATTGTGTAAAATAAATTTAGGGACAGTGAGAGATTAAAGCCAAACTGCTCTAATATCTGTCTTTGTCAACAAAGATGGCCTGGCCATCTCCTACCTGTAATCAGATTTCATTCTTACATAGAACAGGTAATCCATTTATAATTTATAAAATATTTCCAAACCACAAGGAACACTATTATTTTTTACATATCTATTTGAGGTGAGTTTTTTTGGTCAGAGGAGTAGGTAGTGCATTCACATGGCTCAAAATTTATAGAGGATATAAAAATATGAAATGAATTTCTCATTTCTACCACATCCCTCATTGGCCAGATTCTACCAAAACCCAAATAAGTAAATACGATTTTTTTTTTTGGTTTTTTGTGTCCCTTTACAGATGATTTTTTTTATGAATTTACAAATAAATAGGAATACACATCCTCCTTTTTTTAATACAGTTGGTAATAATAGACACTTCTGCACCTGAGTTTTGTTTGGTTTGACTTAATAAATGCATGAAAGTTTCACCATTACGTAATAAGTAGTTTTATAAAATTAAATCATGAAAAAATAAGGGTCTTATTTCACTTCACCTTTCAGTTAATGTGTAA
Source organism: Halichoerus grypus (assembly GCF_964656455.1). Lineage (NCBI taxonomy): Eukaryota > Metazoa > Chordata > Mammalia > Carnivora > Phocidae > Halichoerus > Halichoerus grypus. Next base: position 23,138,337 of record NC_135720.1, on the reverse strand, counting down.
TTGAAAAAAAAGGAAAGACATTTTTTACTTGTTTTTATTGATTAGACATACAGGAAATTGACTGTTAGGAGAACAATCACTGTACCTTGAATTAAAATTCTAGGTGATCCTTGCATTTTGTTATACAGATTTTAGGCATCTATGAAAATGATCATTGAATGCACGAGTTGGTGAACTTTTTCTTAAACGGTCAGTAAATATTTTAGGCTTCTAGGTCATAAGGTCTTTGTGGCAACATCTCAACTGCTCTTGTAGTGCAAAAGTAGCCACAGGCAATATGTAATCAAATGAGCAGGTCCCTGTTCCAAAAAAACTTTACTTACAAAACAGGCAGCCAACCTATTGGCCAGAGTTGGCTGACACCAGCCTAGTCCATCTCCTTAGATGTTATTACACTGAATTCTATTAAAAGATTGCCTAATACTGAACCAGCTTTACATTGTGTAATAAACCTCACTTGGCTCTGTTTTGGGTTTTTTTATTGTTATATTGATGGGTTCAGTTCACTGCTACTATATCATTACCAGCTTTACATTGAGTAATAAACCTCACTTGGCTCTGTTTTTTGTTTTATTATACTGATGGATTCAGTTCACTGCTACTGTATCATTTAGGATTTTTGCATTGACATTCATATTCATAAGTAAGATTGGTCTACAGTTTTACTTTTTGGTGTCAATATTCTGCTTGTCATAAGTATAATCTGAAGATATCTAGTTTTTTTTATGCTTTGGAATCACTTTAGAATTTCCTTTCCTTTAAATGTTTTCTAGAATTTTTTTCATGAAACCAGCTGGTCCAGGTGCTGGGATGGCTTGTTGGCACTACTCTTCTATGGAAATTAATCCTCTTAAATTTTTTTTTTTAATTTTCTCAATGCCCAGTGAATGAATGTACATTGATGAAATGAATATTTTAGTTCTTGTAGGCCATTTTAGTGATTTCTGCATATATGTGCTGTCCTCGCAGTTTTTCAGGTGACAGTTATATTGCAGTTCTGCATAGTGGTATATTTATAAGTACATGCTGTATATGTATCCATAACAAAATATAACAGCTATGTTGAGTATTTCCATATATCAATTTAGAACAAATGGGTAGCAAATAAGCACATGAAAAGATGCTGAAATCTTTAGTCATTAGGGAAAAACAAATTAAGACTATAGCGAGATACATCATACCTACTAGAATCTAGGGCTAAAATTGAACAAACTGATAGTCCCAAGTGCTGAGGAGAATGCCAGGTAGCCGGAACTCTCATACATTACTCATTGGAAAAGAAAAGGAAAACGGTTTGGCAGTTTTGTATAAAATTAAAAATATACTTGACACAATATCTAGCAGCCCCACTTCTAGGTATTTTTTTACCCAAGAGAAATGCAAACATATGTCCATACAAAGGCCTGTTAACTGTTACCGCAGCTTTATTTGTAATTGCCAAAAACTAGAAATAATTCAGATGCCATAATCTGTTGATATTTGCAACAGTATGGTATGGACTAATTTCAGAAGCATTTTGCTAAGTGAAAGAAGCCAAACACAGAAGACTACATATACACTATATGATTGTATTTATATAACTTTTTTACCTATCTGAACGCTGCATATCTGTGATGTTTTCTCCTTCATCTGAATTTCTGCAGAGCTATTTTATGTATGTATATAAAGTCTTATAAAATGTATAGGGACACATTTGCTCTAGGGACACAAATCAGGTAAGTGAGTACCTGGGGTGAGGGAGGGATTTACTACAAAGGAACATGGGAAAGGTTTGGAGATTACCAGAAGTAGTGGTTATACATTATATAAGCTTTATGTCAAAACTGTATACCCAAGAGGTATGAATTTTACTGTATGTAAATTATACCTCAATAAACCTGCCTTTAAAAGAGCAAAGGAGATGGGAGGAGAGAACAAGTGGGGAAGACAAGAAAACCTTTTTGTTCTATTTATTTAGTATGCAGAGGACTACTTAGAATGTTATAATGCCATTTGGTGAAAAAGGTACACTGCAGTTTTGTATATGAATACTCTGTAAATTATTTTGCAGTTTATCTTCTAGAGATGCAAGCTTTCATACAGCATTTCAAGTTAACTTTTTGCTATCTATTCCTGAAGCACACTTCATATGTCCTTATCTAATGTTTTAACAGTCTTTTTCACATAGAATTCTTCTTACAGTCATTTTCTGTAATAAATAACCTTGCATTCATATAGTGCCTTAAAGCTTACAAATCATTTTCACTTATCTCATACCCATAGAAATCCCTTGGGAATAGCTTATGTTATTACTCTTGTACACAGGAGGAAGTTGAGGTTCCACATGGGTTAGGGCCTGCCTAAGGACATAGAATCACAAAGGAGAACTAGAACTTGAGTCCTGGCCCTCTTACTCTTGAGTCCTATGGGTGTTTGGTTTTTTTGTTTGTTTTTTTATACCCAGTGCATGTGTTTTTTACATACTTCCTTTCCTACTTTAATACTGACCATTATCAGGAATGTTTTATGTCTGTCCTACTGTTAACAAGTGTCCACAAGAAAATACCCAAGATCCTCAGGCTACCAAGCAAGAGTCACCACAATGTGGCATCAACCTACTTTACCGGTTTTATTTTCTGTTCCTGTCTTGTATTTTCTTGAGTGGGTCAGGCTGCCATAACAAAACACCATGGACTGGGGTGGCATTTATTTTCTCAGGGGCCTAGAGGCTGGAAAGTCCAATATCAAAGTGGAGCAGGGTTCAGTTGCTGGTGAGTGCCCACTTCCTGGCTTTCAGACATCAGCCTTCTCTTTGTTCTCATATGACGGAGAGAGAAACAGATCTTTCCTTCTTTTCTAAGGCCACAGTTCTATTAGAATAGGACTCCACTCTTATGACTCATTTAACCTTAGTTACCTTCTGAAGAGCCTATCTCCAAATATAGTCACATTGGTGATTAGGGCTTGAGCATATGAATTTGGGCCGGGGGGGGGGGGGCACAGTTTATTTCATAGCACCTATATATTATAGTCATAGATGTTAAGAGCCAGAAAGTACCTTTGTCTCTTTAATTATAAAACCATTTCTGCCTCCTAAATTGCTCATCTTTTTTTACCTATCTGAACGCTGCATATCTGTGATGTTTTCTCCTTCATCTGAATTTCTGCAGAGCTATTTTATGTATGTATATAAAGTCTTATAAAATGTATAGCACTTAATAAAGTATCTTCATAATTTATGTTAATGTTTATTATTTATGGAGCACTTGGTATTATTGGGCATTGTGCTAAATATTTTACATGTATTAGCTAATCTAGTTCTCATAGCTTCTGAAGGTAGCTGGGCATCCCTGTTCAAGCTCTAATAACTAGTTAATGAAACTCAAGATTCGAACCCAAATCTTCTAATTCTAAAGTCTGTGCTTTTATTCTACATTTAAGCAGATGCATTTTTTTTCCTTCAACCAGTTTGATATTTGATATTAATACATATGTCTTCCCCATTGAGTTTTATAAGAAAATTTCTCAGCCAGGAAACATAACTATTAATTTCACATTCTCTTGAGAACATAGTACCAATATTATGAGGAACATTTCTGTGCTTTAGACATGATGTAGAGCCCTAAATTTGGAATGAACTCCCACTTCCCAGGACATATCCTTGTTCTTACATTTTTAAAATGTAATTGTTTTTCATTCATTTTTAAAGAAACTTACTTTTTTAATGACATTTTGTCAGCGTTAGCTGGATACCGGGGATGAATAAAAGACATGATCCTTTACTTAGAAGAGCTTACATCCTCATGGGGTACAATAGTTTTAATAAGCAGTTATAATACATGGTAGTAAGAGATTGTGCCTGAGCTGAGTCTCAAAAGAGAAGTTGAATTAAGTCAGGTAAACAAAAAGGAAGGATGCCACAACTTTAAAAACAAAACAAAAACACTTCAAAAGCAGCAGGGAGGCAGATTGAGAACTGGCTAAGACTGTAAGATCACTGTGTGGGGGGGGTGATTTTTGAGAGTGAATTGGAGAAAGATAATTCTGCAGATTGTGAGATGAATTCAGGGGCTATTAGTGACCTAAATTATAAATAACAAAAGCCTGGGTGAGATATCGACCATGGGGATAAAGAGAAGGAAATGTAATCAGTAGAACATAGAACACAGAACACTTTAATGAGGGAGGAAATGGAAGATGATCCCTAAGTTTCCAGCCTTTCAAAGAAATGACTAATACAAGATGAGCAGGTTTGGTGGGAAAAATTAAGAAAAGATACTGAGATGCTCATGTGATTACTACTTGCAGAACTCCCAACTGGCAATTAGATACTCTTCCAAAGATTGCAGGAGAAAATTCTGGGCTAAAAATAGAACTTTGGAGTTGTCAGCCTAAAAGCAAGAGATGAAGCCAAAGTAAAATGTTTCTTCACCCAGGGAGGATGGATAGTTTAAGAACTAAGGCCACAGATGGAACCTTTCTTCACATTTAGTAATTATATTAAATTGGAAACTGAAGCTGAACCACTTTTATTACCTGATTATATTTAAGGTACCTTTTACACACACATATTTGTAGTAAATGTAATCATGTTGTATTTATCATTACCTTCAAACATCTGATTTGAAAGATACTTTATTTCTTGTATATGGTTATACATATATTAAATATACCATGAAAATACATTTTTTGTTTTAAACATATTTTACTTTTCAGTAGCATTTCAGATGTGTCATTTTAGGTACATTGATATGCCTAATAAATAATCAGTGTTGTTTTTTTTTCCCCTAGATATTCTTTCAGTATCAGTGACTTCATTTTGATTATTATCATGATCTCTTTTGTTGTGAAATAGTGGTTTTAGGCTCTTTATAATACTAACTTAGTAGATGATTAGATATATGTAATTTTTGTTATGTTTTCCAAAAATTAGCTTAAGTAGAGCTTGTAATTTCTATTCATTATTTTTATTCAGTTTTTATAGAGCCTCTAGGTAGTAGAAAATTGGGAGTTAAAGAATACCAATAATCCTCTAAAATATAAAGGAGAATATTTTCACTGTATGCTTTTTCAAAATAACTTAAAATGTAACCTGGTAACTTAATCAAGTGTTAATGTCATAATATCTAACAATATCTGCTCAGAAGTGGTTTATGGCTCTAAGAAGATGTTCTCAAATCTGAATATGTAAGAGAAAAGTCTTCTTTAAAACCTTGATTTTTCTTTTCTCAGTATACCATTATATTCTCTTATGTTCTTAAATTAATAAAAGGTATTATGTTTAACAAAAGTCTAATTCTCTGTTATTCTGGAATTGAATTTCTAGTAAAACCATTAAAAAATAATAGATATTACACCTTAGAGTAAGAAAAAAGAGAAAGATACTTACTTCTGAAAATACTGCTATGTGGAATTAAGTCATATTTCAAAAAGTACATAAGGAAACCATATGATTAGTAAAAAAAAAAAAAAAAAAAGTGTTCCAGGAAAAAAATAAGGCTCAACTGAAGGGAAAGAATTCTGTTAACATTCACACTCTAGGTTTCATGTCCATTTCAATTCAGTATCTGCAAATTGGTATTATTTTTAAGTGGTCGTAATTAACCAATTATATTCAGTAAAAACTAAAGAAGGTAATTTCTTATATTTCTACTAATTTAAAATTTTCCTCTTTTGGGAAACCCTAAGATACAGTTAACTTCAACATTTTTTAGTCTCAGTAAGTATTTGCTGCTAATTAAGACCTGTAGTTGGAGAACATAGGAGATATAAAGTAAGTCAATACATTGTTCATCTAAAATGTAATCTTAAAGTGCCCTAATCTAGTGTTAATGTCATAACTTTTAACAGTATCTTCTCAGAAATGGGTTATGGCTCTACAAAAGGATATAATTTTACATATATACATTTTTTGAAGTATTTGAAAATGAATTGGAGTTACGCTCTTTTGCTTCTAAGTACTTCATTCGAGTTTGATACAATTGATTTAGTAATCTCCTTTGTGGCTTTTTGTCCCTCGTCCAAGATACAGTCCAGGATCAACCACTGCATCTAACTTTCATGTCTCCTTAGTTCCTTTCATGTGGAATGGTTCTTCAGCCTTTCTAGGTGTTTCTTGGCCCAATGTTTTTGAAGAATACAGGCTAGTTATAGACTGTCCCTCAATTTGGGTTTGCCTGATGTTGCCTCATAATTAGATTACAGTTATGCATGTTTAGCAGAAATATGCCAGAATGAGATTGTGTCCCCTACCTTGCATTGGAAGTGTCTAATATTGGTGAAATATTGGTGATATTAACTGCTGCTCAGATAATGTGGTATCCTCTGAGTTATTACACTTTAAAATGATTTTCCTTTGTTATTAATAAGCTGTTTGTGTTAATAAGTTATTGTGGAATAAGTCCCTTTGAGACCATGTAAATACCCTATTTTTAATGGAACATTACCCCATTATCTTTAGCATCTACAGATACAAATTAAAGTTTACTGTTTGCTTAGTAGTGTAATTCAGTGACTCAGTGACTTTTGACACACACACCCTCTAAATAAAGAACATTTCCATTATCCCCCAAAATTACCTCATACTCTTTCCCAGCCCATTCCCACCTTGAGAAACAACTGATTTAGTTGTTTGTTTAACCAAAAATTAGTTTTGTCTGATTTAGAACATTATGTAAATGGAGTCCCACGATGTTGTTATGCACCTAGCTTCTTTCAGCACATCTGTGAGATTCATCTGTTTCTTGTGTCTTGTGTATCAGTAGTCCACTCTTTTTTACTGCTGAGTAGTATTTCATAGTATGGATACCATAATTTGTTTATCAGTTCATCTGCTAATGAACATTATGGCTGTTTCTAGTTTGAGGTTATGATGAATTAAGCTTCTTGACATTTAAATACATATGGTTTTTAGACATACTTCACATTATATGTGAACAGGTGGATGTGTTTCATTGCTGTGGGTCAATAGCTAGAATAGAATTGTTGGGTTATATATAAAACTCCCAAAGCATTTTCTAAAGTCCTTGTACCATTTACAGTTTCATCAGCCATTTATTAGAGTTTCTGTCTCTCTCTATCCTTGCTAGCCCTTAGTAATTGTCAATATTTTTAAATTTAGCCATTCTGATCCTTATATAGTGGTTCTTCATTTGTGGTTTAATTAGCCTTTTTTCCCCAATGGCTAAGCGATATTGAACTCTCTTATATGTGTTTACTGGCTTTTCATATATCTTTATTTGTGAAGTGTCTGTTTAAATCTTTTGCCCATTCTTTTTTGTTGGGGTAAATGATACATAACAAAGTTTACCATTTTAATCATTTAAATGTACGGCTCAGTGGCATTAAGCAAATTTGTATTATTCAGCCTGTCACCACCATCTATCTCCAGAACATTTTTCGTCTTCTCAAATTGAAACTCTGTACCCATTAAACTGTAAGTCCCCTTTACCCTATCCATTCCTAGCCCCTGGTCACTGACCACTGTTCTGTTTTCTGTCTTTGTGAATTTGACTATTCTAGGTACCTCATATACATGGAATCCTACAGTATTTGTCCTTTTGTGACTGGCTTATTTCATTTATTGTAATGTCTTCAAGGTTCATCCATGTTACAGGATGTTTTAGAATTTCATTCCAAAGGCTGAATAGTATTCCATTGTATGTCCCTACACATTGTATTTCTTCATCCATTGATGAACATTTTGGTTGTTTCTACCTTTTGATTGTTGTGAATACTACTGTGGACATTAATATACCTGCCCATTTTTCATGGGTTGTCTGTTGTTTTATTATTGAATTATTTATAAATTATGAATAGAAGTCCTTTGTCAGATACCTGTTTTACAAATATTTACTCCCGGTCTGTTGTTTCCCTACTTGTTTTCTTAACTGTCTTTTAATTACCAAAAATCATTAATCCTGGTGAAGTATAATTTATAATTTTAAAATTTTTAGGGCTACTTCTTATGTCCTATGAAATCTTTATCTACCTCTACCTTAAAAATTCTTTTATATTTTTAATCCTGAAGATTTATCATTTGAGCTGTTACTTTTAGGTTTGTGAAAGACCTTAAATCTTTTCATGCATATAGTGTGAGGTAGGCTAGATTCAGGATTATTTCCCCCATAAGGATAGCCTATTATTCCAGCACCATTTGTTATGCATTTTCCTTTCCTTGTTGAATTTCTTTGGTTCCTCTGTCAAAAATTCAATTAACCATGTAAGTGTGATTCTATTTCTGGATTCTGTTCAATTACATTGGTCTATTTTTCTGGTCTGTACCAACAGCACACTGCCTTCCACCTTTTTACAGTAAACCTTGGAGTCAGATGGCATAAGTTGTCCAACTCTTCTCTTCTTTCTCAAGATGTTCTTAGTTATTCTCTGGCCTTTGAGTTTCACCATAAATTTGGAAGTAGGTTTTTCAGTTTCTATTAAAATAAAAAACAGCTGGCTGGAATTAGGATTGATATTACATTGAATTGATAGATAAATTTAGAGAGAATTGATACCTTAACAAAACTGAGTCTTTCATTACATGAATATGGTGTATCTTTGCATTTATTAAGCCTTCATTAATTTCTATCGGCAATATTTTGTATTTTTCAGAATAGAGATTTTGTGCCTCTTTTGTTAAATTTATTTCCGAGTATTTGGTTTTTTTCATTCCCTTGTTTACTTCTAATGTATGAAATACAATTGATTTTTGTATAATGATGTTATATTGCACAACCTTGCTAAATTTACCTATTCTGGTGGTTGCTTTATAGATTCCTTGGGAGTTTCTGTGTAGATAATCCTGTTATCTGCAAAGAGAGGCAGTTTTGCTTCTTTCTTTCCAATCTTTATATCTTTTCTTTTTCTTGTCTGTTGCACCCGCAATATTCCTTGAAATGAATTCTGTTGTGTCTGTTACTGGATTTAGCTACTTCAGCTTTTGTCTGCCTGGTATTTACATAATTTATCTATGTTCATCCTTTTACTATAAATATATCTGAGTCTTAAAGCATATAGGTGTTTTTTGGTTTGGGTTTTGTTCATTTGTTTGTTTAGTCTGTCAACATCAGCCTTCAAAATTGTGTTTGGTCCACTTAATGTAATTATTGCTGTAGCTAGATTTAAGTCTATCGTTTTTATCATTTGTTTTCTGTTAGTCCCATCTGTTTTTGTCTCCTCTTAGTTTCTTTTCTCTGGTGAGTTTTTCCTCTTTCATTCATTATGACTACATTTGTCTCTATGGCCTTGAACATATTTATAGTACCTGCTTTAATGTTATTTATTTATTTATTTTTCACTAATTAATTTTTTGCTAATATCTGGGTCATTTGGGGGTCTTCTTCTATAGACTCTCTTTTTCTCCTAACTCGGGTCACATTTTCTTCCTCCCGCCCCCCTTTATTTCTATTAATTTTTATTGTTGATAACGTCTTGTAGCTCCTCTGCATTTTCTCATCTTCCTCTGCAAGTTCTTGATTCTTGTTCTAGCAGGCAGTTAACATGCCTGAACTCAAACACTGCCTGTCCTTCTTTCAGCTTTAAGGCTCTTGCTCTCACTAGGACACTCCAGAATCTTCCCAGAGTGTGCATGCATAGTTCAGGGTCATACAGTATTTAGTTGGGGTTTATACACACATTTCAAGGCTCACTTCTCCGCAGCTCTTTCTTTTGCACAGACTGTTGAGTGCCTGCGGGTGAAAAGCCACATGAAAGCAAACCTTACCTTGTGAGATTTCCTCTCCAAAGGGCCATCTTCACTCTAGTTTCGACCAGCTTTTAGTCACTTTCTAGTGCCTTTAAAAATTGGAGGGAGGGGCTCCTTCCCAGGATGTATAAATGTTATAGTTCTCTAATATAAGAGAGAATAATTTTAGTGTATATAAAGTATGAATACGTCTACAAGGTTACTTAGTAAAATGTGTATCTCAGAGTAGGTAGGATTTTTTTTTTTGGTTGTTTAAAATTATCCACATTGAATATGTAATATGGTTATGATCAAACAAAAAAAGTTATTTAAAAATGTGATAGGAAATAAATTGACTTCAGAAATCTCTTGCTCTCGCTTACATTTTAAATTATGAAGATTCCCAAAAGTGGCTAATTGTCATTTTAAATAGACTATCAATATTTAATTTTCCCAGAGTAGCTTTCAGATTCGGCTAATAATATAGTATATTTTAAGTCTGTATTTCAGAACTTACCAACACAGAGTCTCTACACTTGATCTTAGCCAAAAGACCGAGAAGCGATTCAACACAAAGTCTCTTACTACTACTTTCTGTGCAGGTAGCTCTGTGAAATTTCATTCCTTTGTTTTTGTTGATTAACCTACAACAAACACACAGGTAATCATTTAGTAGCTAGTGTGAACAATGAATACTGATTAAAAGGCAGCTGTCAGAAAAATAAAGTCTAGGGGCGCCTGAGTGGCTCAGTCGTTAAACGTCTGCCTTGGGCTCAGGTCATGATCCCAGCTGCTGGGATCGAGCCCCGCATCGGGCTCCCTGCTCGGCGGGAAGCCTGCCTCTCCCTCTCCCACTCCCCCTGCTTGTGTTCCCTCTCTCTCTGTCTCTCTCTGTCGAATAAATAAAATCTTAAAAAAAAAGAAAAGGAAAAGAAAGTCTATGGATAGCATAAATGTGACATGTCTTGCCAAAAATACCCTGTTCATCTTAAGTTTAAAGAGTTTAAAGAAAATTTATTTTTAAGAAAAACATACTATATGCAAAGATTTTAATAGAATTGTAAAGTATTAACTTGAAGTGACAGTCATATTGCCAGGCATAATTAAGTGATTTAAGAAAAGAAAACAATTAAAACTATTATTTTAAGAGCTAGAGCCTACTTATCAATTGCATTAAATAGAATTGCATCAGAAGGTCTGTTCGTCATGTCTGTATAGCAAAATAAGAATGTTTGGCATTTTTCTTCCAAATACCTAGTTTAACTTTACATGTAAATTATATAATAGATGTTGAAGAAAATGAAGATGCTGGAGCAACATCCCTGCCAGCTCAGCCATCTCAGCCATCATCTTCGACTTACGACCCAGGCAGCATGCCATCCAGCAGCTTCTCTGGCATACAGATTCCTCCCGGCGCGCACGCTCCAGCTAACACACCAGCGGAAGTGCCTCACAGCACAGGTAGGAAACTGAAGCTCAACAAGTTTTGAACTCTCCTTTCATAAATAAGGACTGCACTTTTTATTGTGTTTATGCCTGATCGTGATGGTCATGAAGCATAATAAGATCTTTAAATTCTATTTGAACCTACAAAAAATGTTCAGTCCTTTTTGTTTTATTGTTGTTTGTCCTTTAGTTTTTTGAGAAGTGACCAAACATTTACATATGTTACTATTAACTTTATATTTTATTACTAAGAAGAGCTTCTGTGCTTTTCGTGTGTGGTACTGTTTTCTCTTTCTTCCCCTCCCTTTCTTTGCCCTTCACTGTCCAAGATTAGCACTGAGTTGTGCGCATCTATCATAGTATGTGTTGGTCAGCGTCCCACTGTGTCAGCAAGATTTGATTTTTCTTGCCTTATTTCCTTAGGACCCGACCTCTGCCCTCAACGTAGATATTATTGATGAAGGGAGCAGGCACTGAGGCAGAAAATCTCAATAGCAGTGGAATCACAACCAAAAAGAGGGGGTGTGGGTTATTTCTTTTAATATTATAAACAGTTGACTGAAGAAAAGAAAGGGAAGTGATAGCTACTGTCTTTGAATAAATCAGTACTGTATGTCTGTGTTTTCATGGAAAAGATCTAACAACACTAGTCTCTAGTAATGAGTCAGTGTCAGTAAATGAAAGATAATTTTTAAAATTGCAGACAGATACTCTTCCATTTACTTGTATTATTGACAAAGTGTCATCCTTACCTTGAGATAGAAGGGCATTTAAAGCCATAATTTACCTTGAGATAGAAGGGATTTGAAGTTTTTCCAAAAATTGTTCTTAAAATATTTCTTTTATCTCAGCATAAATGTAATCTATGGTAGTAAACCATACAAACATTTCAAAATATTTAATTCATAGGATGAAAGTCATTCTTTGAGCCCTCATTTCTGCGGTTTCTGTTAAGTACCACACCATTACTTCACTGACTTTCAGATTTTCAGCCTCAGTTTACCCAAACCATTTTAGCTTATTTTGCATGAGTTGAATAACATTTAAAAGTTTTCTATTTGACTATTATAGCACCAATTATTATTAATTTCTTTCCTCCTATTTTAAAACTTTTAACTTTATATTATCTACAAATATTGCTGTTATTTTTGTCTTGAAGAATATTGATGAATGTGATTATTTTAACACTGATCTCTTTTGTGTCATCATTTGACTTTGCTTTGCTTTATGGTCTGTATGATGAGTTTAATAGACCAATTTGAGTTTGTTTTGTAAGTAAAATTTCGCAGAACACTGTTATAAATATTTTATTTTCTTACAGAAATATTCAGTATTTCCAGTGTAGAATAATATAAGCAATACCAGCTACTTAGATGTATTTGCCTTAGATAAATACTACTCTATTCTATTGAATTTAAACACTAACCAGGAGCTCCTGACACACTATTTTTATAGAAGGGCAAAGTGTGAATAAAATGTATTTTGAAGTCAAATAGTATTGGTTATTAGTTCCTGCCCCTTGCTAAACCACAAACTCAGATGTTATTCAGCTTCTCAGTCTAGGTTTTGCCTCTTTCTAAAATGAAATTAATCATACTTCTCATAGTGATTTTAATTATTAAAGGAGAAAAAATTTGAAAATTCACTACTACTGTGCCTAATCACACAATCATTGTTCAGCAAATTAGCTTCCTTTTCCTTTTTTTTTTTTTTTTTTTTTTTTTTCTCTCTTCCTTCCTATCTCTGTGCCAAAGACAGGGTATTTAAGAGCAAGCTAATGAACACTTAAAATCATTTTGTGAATCAAGGGAAGTGTCACCTTTGGGGGTAGGATATTGACCTTAAAAAAAAGTTGCCTAGAGGGTACCATGTTAGACAGTTTATCTTAGGGCAGAATCCTGGTGCAGGCACCTATATACATATATTTTATATATAGTCACAGTGTGTATATAGAAGAGAGCTCACTTCTGGGAGGGCTGTATTCGGTTGGACCATATGAAATTGCTGCTTTTATATAACATAAGTGATAAAATCTTAGTAGTTTCATATGTTCAAACTAATAGACCGTTATCTCCTGCTTAGAATATCTTTGATATACATAAACAGATATTGAGGAGGTAGTTTCTATTAGAAAGTTTTCTGGCATGAACAGTTCATCTTTCTCCAATTAACTCTGGCATGAGCCTTACTTTTTTTTCTTTTTTGTTCCTCAGAGTGAGCACATAAAACTAAAAACCTTGAAACTTTTTTAGGGTGAGGTCCTATCTTGTTGCTTTATATACACTCTTATAGACTTAGCATTTACAAAATTATCATAGCTATTTTATGAATTAATTCTTACAGCAACTATATTAACTATATTAGATATTGCTATCCCTAGTTTACACACTGTAAAGAAATTAAACAATTATCCCATGAAAATAAACATACAAACATATCTATTAGTGACAGAGTTTGAACCCACGTCTTTCTGATTTCATGTTTTTGCCACCTCCTTTCTGTGTCTCTTCCTCCAAGGAACTAAAACCCTGTTAAATCAAAATCTACTTTTCTCACAATATTTTGCCCCATAAAATTGGTTTGCGATATTGGAATCTCCTCTTAGCTGGCAGATTTTTTTTCTATTATATTTAAAACAGTAAAACATTTTGGCTAATAGCAAATGAAATAACATTTTTAGTTTATAAGTATAGCAGATGTTTCCCCTCTTACTCACTTTAAGATTGATTTACTTTCCCTCATATAAAGATCCAGGATGTACTTTTATCAAAGGGAAATCCTCAAGATAGCTGAAAAGAATAGTATGTACTAATATACGGTTTTTAGTTCTTCCACCAAAAAGCACAGGGGTGCGAGGAGTGCAGTGAGCGATTGTTTAAGCAAGCAGAGTGCCTCTGGGCTCTAACCACTGTGGACGGTCAGATGGAGGTGATAGAGCGGATGATTTGTCCTTTCTTTTGAAACACATGCTTTATACAGCCTATACGTATTGAGGACGAAGGTCTCAGTAATTAGATCAAATATTAGAATTATGTTACAATGAATGCTAGCCTTTTGATTATAAATGCGGCTCCTTATACGTAGATCAAAAACTTAGCTCTTTTATTGTTGTTCTTTTATGTATGAGAAGTACTGCATTTGAGTTTTCCTACACAGCTTTCAAAGTTGTTAATATTTTGTCCTGACCACTTCTATCAATGCTATTTTCCATGATTATACTGAGGTATAATTGGGTTACTCAACCTAATCCTCCTATTTTCTTAACTTTGCTTATAGTGTCCCTTGTATCTAGCATGTCTTTCTCCCTTTTTCTCTGCCTCTCCAAATGCTACTCCGCTAAGGGGTCTGTTTAACTATAATTCTGGATAATCTCTAGTTTTCTAACCAACACCCATTTCTCCCTTTTCAGAATCCCCAGACTGTGTAGACAATAGAACAATTTAAATTCAGACCTTAATTAGAAATCTTGTAATGTTTAATTCTTGAATGTGTATTAATCCCACTTAATAGGCTACGTAACCATCTACTTAAAAGTTAGCCAGAACTTATTTGTTGACACTTCTTTTTTGTTAAATAATCGAAAGGAAGAAATTTCCAACATAGTTCTGCTTTCCCCCATGAATGTTTTTATGGTCACATCACTCCCAACATATTCCCAACATACTGCAGTCTTTGGGGTTGCAGTCCATTTGTGAATTGACATATGAGACCTTTCCAGATCCAGAAAGAAAAACAGATTTGGGCATCTCAAAAATAAATAAATAAATAACATAAACTAAAAGCCACTTTTACTAATTTAACAAGTATTTATGAGCTTATGTTGGACCTATACACTAGGCCCCCGTGGAAACGTGTCATGACGGCTGCTGAAAGGACAGGCCTTGGCTCATGTGCATCAAGACAAATGGAAGCAGCATCTTCCTACTGCTGCTTGAGGTGTGTTGAGCACCCTCTGCTGTCAGTTCAAGCTTTAGTTGAATGACTGTAACCAGAAGTTCTTAATAAAATGCAGACTACCTATTTTTTTAATATCACTCAGATAAAATTTTACTACATAACTAAATTTTCTCCCTGTAAATTCTGTTTTGTTCTTGTTAATTAATATTGCCTACTTAATTAATCATATGAAGATGTACTAATAAGCATTTAAAAGTTAATAATACAAGATGCTGATCAGTAAAAATATTCCTTTTCCATAGAGAAACGGATTTGTTTGGAAAATTTTAATTTAGACAAAAACACAAATTACCTAGCAAGGAATGGCTTGATACCTAGATTGATCTGTGAGTGGGTTGTAGATTTACCTTTTTTTTTTTAACGTTATATGAAAAATTTATAATCATCTACCTATGCTTTAGGTACAGCTGCTTCAGAGCACTGGGCTTGACTAGGTAGTCTCTGAAGATCCCTCTCAAATCTTGCATTCCTTTTTTTTTTGATGTAATTATGTGTCTTTAAAAGCAAGTTTTGTGGGGACATTTATGTTGGATGGTGATACTTTAATATATTTGGTTAGCACTTACCAAAATCAAGCAAAAGATAGTCATTGAATTGGTCAATTTAAAACTTGTATGCCCCTGACTTTGCAGGTACACTTCTTTAAATTTTTTTCCCATAAATGAATTCATATATATGTGTGTGTATATGTACACAATGTGTAAGATTATTCACTGTAGTATTATCTATAGTAGCAAAAGATTGGAAACAACCTAAATGCCCATCAGTAAAGGACTGCTTTGTAAATTGTGGTTCATACCTGGAATGGAACACTGTGTGGCCATGTCAAATAACAAGGTAGATATATATATATCTAGAATTATTGCTAAAACATACTAAGTAAAAAAATGCATGAAATAGTATGGTATGCAGACATAACGACCATCTGCATTAGACATGTGTGTATGTAAACACTCAGAATGTATTTCCTGCATATTTTCTATACCAGCCTCCAGCATCAAATAAGTATGTCAGATTACAATTCATTAAGATTTCAAAAAAGTAATTAAGAAATGGAATTCCTTCATGATCCTTTAAATATTTTCCTAGTATATAATTAAGAGGTATAACTTTTACACCCATTTGTGGTTTTCTGATGCAGGTGTAGCGAGTAATACTATCGAACCCACTCCACAGACTATTCCAGCTATTGATCCTGCACTTTTCAGTACGGTCTCCCAGGGTAAGTCAGTTGACTGTTTTTTGAGATATATCGTATCTCTTGTTTTGGGTGTTGTTTTCTAATTGTAACTTATTGGAATGTTTACACATTTCTTTGAATGTCTGTATTCACTGGATTCTCCAGAACCAAGATTCTTTCATATTATTAAAAATATCTAAATTTGAAGGCATTCCCCCCCTTTTTTATAGTTCCTTTTTTTGGTATACAGTGGATATAGTGGCAGAAATAGCCAAAGCTATCACGAAAGCTGATACTAGATTACTTTAGTTCAAAAGTTACCATGTCTTATGATTATGATCTTCCTTATCTATACTAAATTATTAGATTATCCAAAAAGAGGAACTGACCATAGTTGAAAACAAAAACAAAAAGGAACCTGTAATAAATTGGCAAGTTACCCAAGAACATAGTGGAAAATATTTATCTGTTAGTAGACAGACCAGATAACCTGCCCAATGAATACTATATTCCTCTGTTAAACTTGGTGTCCAGACTCTCCTCTGGAGTCCCACCCAATTTTAAAAGCCCCACCTAAAATCTGATGTGAAAATACCTGAAATAGATAGATCAGTGAAACAGAATAGGGACTCTGGAAATTAGACCACACGTTATAGGAATTAAATTAATGATGAATGTGGCATTTGATCAGTGTGGCAAGAATATATATTCAAAAGTGGTGTTCGAACAATTGGTTATTCGGGGAGCACCTGGGTGGCTCAGTCAGTTAAGTGTCTGACTTCAGCTGGGGCTGTGATCTTGAGGTCCTGGGATGGAGCCCCGCATTGGGCTCCCTGCTCAGTGGGGAATCTGCTTCTCCCTGTACCTCTCTCCCCACTCGTTCTTTCTCTCTTTCTCAAATAGGATCTCAAAAAAAAAAAAAAAAGAACAATTGGTTATGAGAAAAAAATATATATTAGATACTGTCTCTCAATACTTGTATGTGATTTAGTTGTGTCTTAACAGGTTTGACAAATGAAAGATGAAAAATTCATGCCACAGAAGACTCCTTCTTCCCCATTACATTGTTAGAATGCAACTAATAGACCAGGAAGAAATTGAAATTTAAAAATAAAGAAGTAATGTCCAGAGCATATATAAAGAGCTCCTACAAATGAATAAATGAAACTTAATTCGATAGAAAAAGAACAGGCAGAGAATATGATAGGGAATGCAGATACTCAGTGAACACATGAAAGCTTTCCCAGCCATATTCATAATCAGGGAAATTGAGAATTAGAATGAGTTTGGTTTGGTTTATGTCAATAGATAAAAAAATATTTTAAAGGATCAATAATCTGTAGTGTCATTGAAGACCTAAGAAATGACTCTCACATGCTGTTGGTGGGAAATGTACATTAGTAAAGTTTTTGCAGCAGCACTATGTCACTATCAGAATTGCAAATGTAATTTTTTTGAACTGCTATATTCTACTATCTTGAAAAAATACTCAGACGTGGGCACAAAATTTACAAGGATATTTTATTTCAACATCATCGCAATAGTAGAAAATAATCTTTTAAGTGCTAATTAATGGGATATTATGGTTCATTTGTCATAAGGAATACTGAGCAGATATTAAATATATATATATGGTAACTTTGATGTGAAAAGATCTCCTAAGCATATTAAGTAAAAAAAAAAAAAAACAGGTTGCAGAACATTATATATAGTATGACCCTATTTAGGAAAAAAATATTAAAACTATCTTCCTGCATGTATGTATGTGTTTAAGAACATAGAAAAATTCTAGATAATACTCAGACCAAAACTAGTAGTTTCGTAACCATCACTGTCTTCACCACCACCTCTAATAAATACTCGCTGAGCCCCTTTCCTGCTACATTTTTCTCTTTAGTGCTTAGTACTTATCACCTTTAATACACATAGTGTATGTGCGTTAGTATTAATATATTAAACATTTCTGTAGTGAATTTGTGGCTGACTGTGGAAAGGCTGACAATGGAACTGGAAAGGTGGTAGGTAGTTGAAGCAGAACATTTCCTTTTTTAACTTACATATCTCTATCTAGTATTAGAGTGTGAATAACCGCTTACCCCATGAATTTTTTTGAGAATTAAATGGAATATCTGAAACGAATTTATTAGCACAGTGCCTGACCTAATCAAATTCTACCTCTAATCATTCTAGTGCTGCCATTTCTAAGAAACATATCTTGGCAATGCCTGGATGTAAGGGTTCAGTCCTGAGCTTTATCTTTACTCCCAGGACTTACTGCGTATCACGTGGTTCCCCTGTGATTCTGCCCATGCTTTCCATTCAAGTCAGAGGATAATAGAGTACATTAGGATCAGATTATCCAAGGCCCCTGATATGAATTTCTAAAATTACCTAGCTAAGTAAGAAAGAGTCTCTAAAGACCCATTTTGGTAATCTTTACAATTAAGTATTCTATGGTCTATCATAACATTAGATAAATTAGCCTTAGAAACGGATGCTTATGTCAACTGAGTGTGCAGGGATTTCTCTTCACACCAAAAATGTTATCTTTGATCCAGTGCTGACCCAGGCTCTTCCCACTGTGATAGGGAACTTGAGTAATAGTCTTCTGCCTTCTTGTTCTGCCCCGTGGAGGAGAAAAGCGGCCCCGTGATGAGGACGGTCTTCTCTGAAGCCATCGGCAACATATTTATAAACATAGAGTTCAGAAAAGAGATACTCTGTTAGACAACCTCTTCACTCCTTCAGACACCTTTTACATCCACAGTGTGCTCTCTCTCTGGTCTGATTATGGCCTCTAGTAAATTTTAATAATAGAAAAAATAGCTTTTTTTTGGGTGCTCTAAGCAGTATTTACTATTTTGTATATAACATCAGATACTGAAATTGAACAGTTGTTCTCTTCTCCTTTTATATATTTTCCACTTTATCAAGTTTTCAAATGCTAAGTTAAAAGAATCATAATTAGGCAGATTTTCTTTTTATTTAATTTAAAATTTTAATCACATTTTATTATTAATGACTCTTAGATGATATTTGTTAAATGAAGGGAAGCCTGAAGTGTTATAAAATAGCAAAAGTAACTATTTGACATGGCTTTTTAAGTTCTTTCTATTTTTAATTAATAAGTCTTGCATCTCTATTTAAGCCTATAAGTTACATTTTGTATCTGAGTCTGTAAGTTGGTTATTATCTAGTTATATTTTATATGATAGTTACATAATTTCATACATGTTTATAAGCTATATATATTACATACATGTAATGATATTTTTCTATTAAAATATTTTCATTCACATTTTCTGAATATTGAAATTGTTATTTCATAAAAAGTGCAATATTTGTGTTTTAAAATAGTTTTATCATTGGTGGATAAGTTTAGTTTATAAAAACTAAAATAGTAATGGAGTTCTTACCACTACATACATCTCATTAATAAATAAGTGATATATCAGCAAAACACTGCTAAGGCTAATGCTGTAAAAATAAGATTAGTTCTGATCATTGGGGCTTTCTTCCAGCAGGTCCGATAAATTCTGAATGGTTTCCCTACATACTTAAAGATTGCCCTGAGATAAGAGGACAGGCTATTCAAGCACAAAATGAGTAGTGGGGTAAACTCAATTTTCAAAGGCGTCTCCCTCACCTAGATAGGATGTATAGCTTTAGATGACTAGAACCTCTTAATATATTTGGAAAAACCATTGAAGAACCTAAAGTGTCCTGACTAAATTGTCAACAGAACAACTGCAGGATAATTGTTTTTTAGGTTTAATGGGTAAAAAATGCCAAGGCACTAAAATATTAAAAGATTTGTGGAAAAATGTTTATACATATATATATATATAAAATACAAATAATATAAAAATAATAAACATAAATGTAAATAAATATAATAAAAATATAAATAAATATAAATATATATGTATAATTGTATTTTACTAGTGTATTGATTTGTATTTCTTCCTTTTTAAGCAAGACTGAAATTCAAGAAAATTGAAACAAGATCTGTCCAAATTGGAATATATAATCTCTCACTCACAACAGTAAAGACCAACCACTGATCTTTAATAATCAAAAAATTTTTGAAGACTTTATATGTCACACACTGGGCTAATTACTACATGTAGATCTATGTGTATTATCTTAAAATCTGAAATTTCATTAATGTTTAATTCTGTATGAACTTTATTTTAAAATGTAGGAAATAATGTACACACAGCATTTTTATATTCATTCATTAAAGTTATTCAGTACTTACGGGTGCCTGGCTTTGGCCTAGAAACTTTAGGATACATTGTTTCAGAACTCTTGAAAATTTTAGAAAATAATGATTTGGATCAGAACTTAGTATCTGGATACCTGGAGTCATTACCTACTTTGTAATATCAAAGTTTTCATTATATGCCATGTATGTGTGTGTGTGTGTGTGTGTGTGTGTGTGTATACATACATATAGCAAAATTAAAAGCAACTAAATAAAGATAGTCTGTTTATAAGTACATGCTTATAAACAGAATAGAAATATATTGACTTCATTTATAAACAGAATTTGAAATATATTATTTGTTTGTTATATTCTGTGCCCCAGCCTTCTTTCTGATCTGTTCTTAATATCCTTAATAAAGAATTCTAAAGAAAATGAGGCACAAAGTCAGTTTTTAATTTCATCTTTAGAAATACATATTCAAACCTTAGATTGATTAAGTGAAGTTTTTTTGTTTGTTTTCTTAAAGATTTTTTTTATTTATTTGGAACAGAGAGAGACACAGCGAGAGAGGGAACACAAGCAGGGGGAGTGGGAGAGGGAGAAGCAGGCTTCCCGCCAAGCAGGGAGCCCGATGCAGGGCTCGATCCCAGGACCCTTGGGATCATGACCTGAGCCAAAGGCAGATGCTTAATGACTGAGCCACCCAGGCGCCCCAAGTGAAGTTGTTTTTTTGGTTTTACCCAGATTATTTAGTCGGGTTCTACCCTTATTAATCATATGTGTAACTGGAAAACTTGGTGAGAATAAATTTTGGACATAATTTGTAAAGGTTGTTTATATGTTTAGTTTTATAATTTAATGATAATTAAGCTAGAGGTTTTTATATGGATGGCACAAAAACAAAGTATTTACATGCTAAAAAAGTTAAATGACTTATGTAATTTTTTAAATAATTTTATTTATTTTTTTCATGGAGAATTATATTTATATTCTAGCTCAAGTGAGGGTTGAATGGTTTAGTCTGTGTGTATTGTTCCATGAAAAGAGAGGCTCAGCAATTCTAGTATAAAAACCAAAGCTACTATTCTTTTTTTACACAGAATATAATTTTTTTGCAGTTAATTTATCAAAATATATAGGCTTCTAGTTTATTACTTCTGGAAGAAAAATCTTTTCATATAAGTTATTAGTATTGGCATGTGTATGGTTTATGTTAGTAAGAAAAAAAGTGAAAAGCATGAAAATACTTAGTTAAATATTTACACCTGGGGTTGAAAAACCTTCATGTTTTTATATAACCTACAATCTTAAATGTAAGCATTTACCTAACCTAATAGAATACTTTTTAGATTCCTACAGATATCTTAATCACTCTGTGTTTCTTCTAGGGGATATCCGTCTAACACCCGAGGACTTTGCTAGAGCCCAGAAATACTGCAAATATGCCGGCAGTGCTTTGCAATATGAAGATGTCAGCACTGCTGTGCAGAATCTACAGAAGGCCCTCAAGTTACTAACTACAGGCAGAGAATGAAGCCTTTGTACAGTAGATCCATGCATTTTTGGCTTAAAGAACTAACAGTCCATTACTCTATCTTCAGCCTATCAGGAGCACAGTTTTAAGGAAGACTTCAGTTGCATTGACTATAACAATGAAATCTGTGTCTGTGTATCAGATTCCTGTTGAAGCATTCAGCAGCAGCCTCAGCCAGTTTTCATTGTCCATTTAGTGGATCCAGTAATCTCCGGGGATACAGGGCTGATGTGAGCAAAATCCTAAAAATGCCCATTGAATCCTGCTTCAGGAAACGAAAACACACTTCTATAAAATGTATTGGGGTTCGCATTGTATCTTAATATACATAAATTAGGGATTTTTTTTAATCATAATTTGGACACACAGACTGTATTATTTTGCTATAAAATTCTAAATTTAACTTTTAATAAAAATTGCCAGAATATGCTAGATTAGAGATCATGTTTTTGTTTTCCTCTGGATTTATAAAACAAATATGAACATCCTAAACTGTTCGATAAATCCAAAAGGGATTATGTTCTAAATTAAATTTATGTTCATGTTTAATATCACTACATTAAAAGTTAAAATCTTTATGGAAGAAAATACAAGGTAAAGAGGTGGAATCACTCTTAGATTTAAGAATAATGTTGGTCTCCCAACTGCTTTCCCTTCTCCATTGAAGCTTAAAGTGAATTGGTATTTATTCATAGGCAGTTTGACTGCATGTACTAGGGAATGAAAAAAAGACATTTGTAGTAATGCCTGGAAATTTGGTGCTTAAAGTTAAGGTTCTCCTCTGCTGCTATGGAATGGATTCCATACAGTGTATAGCTAGGAGCGATGCAGAAGATTATAAGAATTTAGACTCTCAGTTGTTAAGTTTATAAGTTTTGTGGGAAATTATGGACTTACTGTGTGTCACCTGCATTTGTGCTGTGTAAAAAATAAATACAAGGATTCTTTTAACTTGTTCAGCTTATTACAGAGCCAGATGTGTTTTAATTTGCATGCTAGAGTTTGTCATTATTGAAGTCATTATGTTTATATAGGAATATGGATATTTCCATAGTAAAAAAAAACAGTTTTTAAAAGGAAAGAGGTAAATTTGCCAAATTTACCTGAAATTTATCTGGTCCATTTTGTTCATCCCATTGAGATTGGAGTCATTTAACATAGGGGTCCACAAACTATGTATAGTGAGTGGGCAGACCACCTGTTGTGTAAATAAAGTTTTATTGAAAAAAACCCATACCCATCATTTATGTTTAATCTGTGTTTGCTTTCCCTGACTGCAGAATTAGATGGCCTGCAAGTCTAAAATATTTACTATTTGGCCCTGTAAGAAGAAGTTTGCTGACCCCTGTTCTAACAGTCTCTTTGAAAGAAAATGAATCATTAACTCATAATCACTTGTCTTTTAATTTTTCTTTGCCTAAGTGTAATGCTATTGCATAGGGTTTGATAGAATGAACATTCAGACAGAATAAACTATTCTAAGGCATTGAAAATACAAGCCCCACAAACCATGCCTCCTGAAAAATGTGTTCATATCTTTCACAACTAAACTCTTATAACATCTGTAGAGTTCAACATTTGCATCTAAAACTCTGGTGCTCTGATGCATTCCTCTAGACCTTTATTGTAGTAGAAGAGAGTCTAGGATTATCTTCAGTGTGTTACAAGAGGTAAATAAATCCAGCAAGTTTTAATTCAGATCTTAACATGTCTGGACACTAGAAAGAAAACTGTCAACTCCTATTTTACACCCTACTTTGTTGCTCCCGGTTGGGAGAGCACATTGACGGGAGAAGATAATGTGGAAACCCTGGAGTTCACTGATAAATGGGCTGTGGTGTAACAGCACTTATCTAAAATGGAAGCAACATCGCTAGCTTCCTCAGAATTTGTTACGAGATACTTTACATGAAGTGCTCAGCAGTTGGTAGCAGACCACAAATGTTTATTGTTATTAACCTTAATGTTAATAATGTCAATTATCAACAATTTATTTCCCATATATCAGGAAATCCCAGTTGTCTCTGTGTCTTATTGCTTTAAAATGCTTTCTTGCCTGAGAGGATTAAACTATAAGTACTTTTAGCTTTGTATTTCTTCATATGGATTCTGGCAAGATAAAGTTAGAAATTTTTTGATAAGTTTAAGTAATTTAGCCCTACCCAAATCAAAAGAATGAGAATCTGGGAGGAGAGATTCTCCTGAAGCAGTGGTTCGCAAAGTGTGGTTCCTGGACCCCCAGCATCAGCATTACCTGGGAACTTGCCAGAAAGTTCGGAGTTTCTGTATTAGTGATAAAACGAGTATGGGATAGGAAATGCTTAGGTGTGTGGAGACATGCATATTTAAGTAGTAGGATAGTCAGGATGGGCCTCACTGAGGTGACTGCATGAAGAAGGAAGAAGGAGGAAGAGCATTCCAGGCAGAGGGAGGTAAAGAAGAGGTCAGAAGGTAGAAGTGAGGAAGGCTGGTGAAGGGAGCCACAGGCTTAGGACCACATATAGGCTTTTTGTAAGAGATCCGACTTTTACTCTGAACAAGACGGGGATCTTTTGAGAGGTTTTGAACGGAAGAGTGGCCTGGTTGTGACTTAACTTTTAAAAGGATCATATTGTCTGTGGAGACTAGGCCATAAGGCGGGTAAGAGTGGAAGCTGGGAGACCAGTTACAAGAGTATTGCAATAATGAAGGTGAAATATGATGGCTTAGACCAGGGTAGTTGTGGAGGTAATAGGACGTCATTGGTTTCTGGCTATTTTTAAAGCAGAGACACAGTATTTCCGATAAACTGGTATGAGGTATGAGTATAGGAGGAGTGAAGATTGACTCCCAAGTCTTTAACCTGAACACCTGAAAAGAATGAGTGGTTGTTAACTGCAGTAGGGATATTTCGTTGCCGAGTTCTGCTAACGTTTAGGCTGAAGTACAATGTTCCCAGGTTCTTGTGACCGTCCCGAGTAAAACTATTTGATAACATTGTTTTGCCAGTGCAGACAGAGGGGGAAGAAAAAATAAGATAAAGTTCTATCTACACCGATTGTCATAGACATCTCACCAAATCACTGTTGAACTGGAGCTAGAAGCCAAGAACAGTTCCCGTGGTTAGCATGGCCAAGGAAGCATGCAGGCTTCAAGATCACACCAAGAAAAAGACCCCAGTTACAGGTCTTGGAAGTTAACAGCCTAGGGTGTTCATATGAATTGATCTCTCTCTCTTTCTCTCTCTCTATATACATATCTATCTATCTATCTATATCATAACTTCTAGAAATTTGAGGTTACTGTGTATGTGTTAAAATTAGGTTATATGCTATTCTTTCTAAAGAAACTTACACCCTAATAGCAGTGTTGTTATAAATATCTTCAACTCTGAAAGAACAATGACTAGGGGTTGAAGAGTTTTGGTTATCTGTGTAGCTTCCCCTGCCCGTCCCCATTTTATTTTTTAACTTTACTCATGTTATGTATCAGAGCAATTGGATCAGATCATCTACTTTGGACCATAAGTAAACCTCCACCAGTAGAAAAGTTCTGTTCTTAAAAGATGACAAAATTTTAAGACCTCCCTCATGTGGAGGTATGCTTACCTGGTTGGTTATAATCTCTCATGTCTGTATGGAATTCTGAGACCGAAAGCTCATTCACTGGACTGTATTTAAATAGGACTAATTCCGAGTGAGCAGTACTTTAATAATAGTAAAGATAATAGCTAACATTTAGGTGCTCGCTAAGGACCAGGCACTATTCTAAGTATTTTACATGTATTAATTCATTTAATCCTGCCAGTGATCCTAAGAGGTGGGTCCCATTGTTGTCCCTGTTTTATAGGTGAGGAAACTGAACCACCAGATAATGATGTGCCTGAAGCTATGCAGCTAATACTGAAAGTTTCTAAGCTCAGGCTACCCGTTTCAGACAATGTGTATCTCCATGTAGGTAAATCACCAGTTAAAATTATTGTGAGTATAGTGAGATGTTCTAAGTGAACTCCACATTATCAAGGTCATGGGTCACAATCAAGGTCATGATCCCTATTATTAGTGGGAGGTGTTATCAGCCAGATTTTTCTGTTATCTAGGCAATGTGTCCCAATTAACTAGGTGCAAGGCAGTGAATAAAGAATGTGAACACACAGCCTGGAGCCAATGGCCTGGTAGTAAATGGATTGAGTCCAGGGAGAAAATGAGCAGGATTTGAATGCAATGGATTAATATATCATCTTGGAGAGGGTGTCCCACATTGCTAGGGAGACCCGAGTTTCCCATTCTTTCCTTTATATTTTAAATAACATTACTGTTTTTATTTCAAATTTACAATGTTAAGTATTTTTATTTAAAAATACATTAGACCTTACCTTCAGGAAATCAGATCGGGATATGAACATCAATATAAAATTAATCTTTATAATTAGTTATTTCCTCAAACTTCTATCTGAAAATCTGAGGCAAGAGCACCTGTCCTTTCAGAAATCCCTTGAGGGCACCTGGGTGGCTCGGTTGAGCAACTGCCTTCAGCTCAGGTCATGATCCTGGAGTCCCGGGATCGAGTCCTGCATCAGGCTCCCTGCTCAGCGGGGAGTCTGCTTCTCCCTCTGACCCTCCTCCCTCTCATGTGCTCTCTCTCTCCTCTCATCCTCTCTCTCAAATAAATAAATAAAATCTTTAAAAAAAAAAAAAAGAAATCCCTTGAAATTTGGAGGGGGAAAGAGATGACTGTATAACAATAACTCATAACTTCCTGGAGAACTAGCTTCGTAGTTCAGCAATATTAGGAGATCTTGTAAAAATATTAGCATCATTCATATGTTCAAAAATAATATGTATTGAGCATCCATGGTCAATTAAAACTTAACATGATAATGCTATATTATTGGAGGTTATATACAAGACACAGTAATTCTTCCTGGGAAAAGTCAGGGAAGGCCTTGAAGAAGAGTTTGAAAGGTAGGTTTGCCAGGCAGACGAGCAGGGAGAAGTGAGCAAAAATAAAGCATGCACAACAGCATGAGGGGGAAAAAAATGCAAGAAATATGGGGAATTTGAAGAATTTGGTGTTGCTATGGCAGAAAGCCTATGAAGAACAGGAGTTGTAAATGTGAGATCACACAGGTGGAGAGGTGTTAAGACACTGAATTGTGTCCTGCCAAACTTCCTATGTTAAAGCCCTCTCCCTCCCAATGTGACAGTATTTGGAGATGGGGCCTTTCAGGAGGTAAGTTAGATGAAGTGAGCAGTGGGGCCTGAATCCCATAGCTCTGGTCTCCTTGTGAGAAGAGGAAGAGACACTAAAGATATCTCTCTCTCTTTGCTCTGCTTACTCTCTCTCTCTCTCCAAGCACACAAACAGGTCATGTGAGGACACAGCAAGAAGGCAGCCATCTACAAGCCAGAAAATAGAGGCCTCGCCAGAACCCAGCCCTGGCGGCACCTTGATCTCAGATGTCTAGCCTCCAGAACTGTGAGAAAATAAATTTCCCTCGCCAAAGCCATCTGTGGTATTTTGTGATGGCAGCCCAAGCTGACTAAGACAGGAGGCAAGAGGATGAAAGCATTGATAGTCCTGCCAAAGAATTGACATTTTCGTTTTGAAAGTGATGGAAAGTATGATTTCAATTCTCAATTTCCTCCAAAATCTGTGGCTCAATTTGTACTTTAAAAAATGATCTTTATCTATGTATCTCTATGAAGGCTTTGATCCCCTCAAATATGCCCTTGACAATACTGCTTGCTTGCTTCATTGGTAACCCATAGAACTGTGTTTGTCTTCTTGGCCCCTCGGTTGTAATACTTGGGTTGTGCTGTGGGGGAGAGTCAGAACCCCTTAAGAAGGAAGAAGGACGTTTGGATGTGTCTGTTTTACCATGTTTTACCATGCTTCTGTACTTTCTGTCTTAAAACTAATGAAGCCCCTCTAACTGTAACTTGGCATAAATTACTATTACTTTATATATCATGTAAGTTAAGCTTTACTTATACAAATCTCCCTTCATTGAGATGCTAACTCCTTAATGGTGAGAGCTATTTAAATTTGTAAATCCCTAGTACTGTGTGTGATGCCTGATGCAGACTTAGTATCTCTAACCAGTAAAATCAACAGATGACTTGGTGAGGACTGAAGAAATTATACTGAAATCATCAAATAAAGGTTAATTATGTTCAGAAAACTCTGTTCTCTAATATTATAGTGTGAGATAAAATTGCCTCGAAAAATTCTGAAATTATTTGTTGATCATTGTTATCTTAAAAAAAAAAAAACCTCATTATTGGTTAGAGTCCATCCACACCACCCAGAAAGTCTTGATTCGTAATTGAAATGTATGGTTCTTTATCTGTTGAAATCGTGAAGGTAACAGTGGATCAGATGTGCTCAGAACATGCCTATAGTATAGACTAATAACATCCTAGTGACGACATACATGTTCTCTGCAGGTATATGTTATATGTTCTTGGTCTATCCATACTCTTAGAGAGATTAATATGTACAAGCCATTGCAATTATTTAACAACAACAACAAGAAAAAGAAAAACCTTGTATATGTTAAAAACAGGAAAAAATATCCAGATTATGTTGAAGTTAAAAATAATTATTATGTCTAAGGAAATTGTAATGGAAAGATTATTTTTATAGGTGAATGGACAAATAAATGGAAGTTTAAAATTACAGAAGCTGCCACTGAGACCTGAACACTTTCGGGGAAGTCGGAACTCATTTGAATTTTTTTTTTTTCTCAATGTATATACTCTTTTCTTCTGTCTATTGCTCCAAAAAGGTGTGAAGATTATAAAGCCATGGCATAGGGTGACATAATGTAAAGAGTGTTCTTTTCTGAGTCAGGAAACAGGGTTTCTGGTCCCCTTGTTGCCATAGTCTGTTCTATCAACTAAGAAAAGTTGCCCTTCCTGACCCTCCTCTGAGCATTAGTTTTCCCACAAATAGCAGGAGCGGGCAGGGCTGGATATCTAACATCCTTTGAAGATCTCAGATTCTTCAAGTCTCTGAAAAATCCTTAGACTTCTACAGACACAATTGGAGGTCTGTAGTCCTTGAATCACTTCTTATTTGAACTAGATGCATCGTTAGATTATGTTTTCAAAACTCAAATCCTGACATCCATCCTATTTAATAAACAAACATCCCCTGAACATCTTATGTTAATATGTCAAGAAGTCAGTAAATACATCCCTTTGAATAAAGTTGAAACCAAGGACCTGGATGGCAAAATAATTACTGTTCCTCTAGGTAGGGAATTTTCTTCTGCCAATGTGGAAATTAACAGTGAGCAAAAATCTGACAAAGAAGATTTCAGAGCAAAGAATATACCCAGGGATAAAGAATCATTTCAAAACGATAAAGTGGTCAATTAATCAACAGAACATCACAATCCTGAGGGTTTATGTGCCTAACAAGAGAACTTCAAAATACATGGAGCAAAAACTAATATAATTGCAAGGACAAGTCTATAATTATAATCAGAGACTTTAACACCCATCTCAATAATTGACAGAACAGTAAGAAAATATGACTGGTATACTGAACCCTTAAAATTTGTCCTTATGACCCTGAATAAAACCAATCCATCTTTTTTTTTTTTTTTTTTTTTTTTTTGCAGTGGGTTCCTTTTTCTTTTCTTTTTTTAGAGTGACTTCTATATAGGCTGATATGAGAATGATCTGCTGACTCCGTTTTCCTCATGATTGGAGATTTTATTTCTACATGTGTGAAGACTGCAAACATGTCTGCCTTTTTTGATGATGAATTAAAATAAGTGTCTTTAGTTATTTATAAATGAGTATGTATATTTACTGAGTATATACTTTTTGATTCTTTTTTTAATACTGTCTTGAGATACTGCTTATAAACATCTCCTGATATTCTAAGTTTTTTCAAAATGAATTAGTCTGAGAGCTTTTGCTATAGCGACTGCAGCTTGGGGAAAAATTTATTCCAAGTCCCCCTATAGCAAAAACTGTCAGATTAATTTATTATTTATTGGTATCATTTTCTAGAAAAATCCCAATACTGCAGGTAGAATAACATAAAGAATCCTGTTAAATATGTGTTTGTGTATAAAATATTATATATATATATCTCATATATACATATATATTTATGTATCTGTATCAGATAATTGTATTTATCTATATATATCAGATAATAGTAATCCTTTTAAAAATGCTCTTTAGAATTATGTGGAGCAAAAAAGCAAAGAAAATTATAAAATAACTTATTTTCTGTTATTGTAACCTGAGGGCACGAAGTTTTGTTAGAAGTCTCAGCTGCTCAGGAGCTTAAAATCTATGTAGGACACAGATGTGCACAAGTAAACGTAACTGGAAGCATAGTTTTAAGTGCCATAATGAAAACATTCATGAATTTCTATTGAAACTTAACAATTTTTTTTCCCAAACTGGGGAAGCTGAAACAGGACATATCCCTGGGATGGTGACATTTGAGTTGTACCTTATTCCAATAAAATGAAGTGGGTAATTAAGGTAATGGGGAAGCATAAAAGGAAAAGTACAGTAGTGGAAAAGTGCATGATAACTTTTTTCCAATTATAGCAAACTAGCCATAAGGAGAAACCGGCTAAACAGTATAGTCACATTGAGTGAGTATAGTCACATTGAGCCAATGAGATAGACAGCGATCTCTTAAAGATGGAAGAGATTCCATCTAAATCCTTTCCTTCTGTATAAAACCTAAGTAAATTCTAAATCCTTCTGAATAAAATATTTTTATTCTTTCTGAAGCTGAAAGTGTATCTACTTGTAGATCCCAACTTGGTGTAAGCCCCAGTCCTCTTCCTGATCTTCATCCACCCTGCTCTAATCCTTCCATCCCTCAGAGACCTACGATCACAGTGAAGGGTCGGTTCATGGTAAAGAGGAGAGTGACGAGAAGCAGACAGGACAGAACAGGGCTGGGGGAGAGTGAGGTGGGCAGGGAAATTGGAAGCAGGTCAAGGGGTGGATATTTTAAGATCTTTAGAAGACAAAAGTAAGGGGTTAACTCAGTCTCAACAATTCACAGGAAATGTCACTAAAGTCCAGCTCAGAGAATCGCTGGTGGTTGTTGGGGCCATCACTGTCTGTTCCGCAAGCGCTTATGGGAAATTATCAGGATGCTTAAGTTTTTGTAAGAAAGTTGTGGGAAAATCCACAGCATGCTCTCATAAAAAGGTTTCTGAAGACCTTGCCAACTAATCCCTCTTTCATCTGCGTATGAAAGAATCTGAGTAGGATTGGAGATATAGCATGTCACGTCAAATGAGTCTTTTGACAAGGAGGAATAAATCTTATTAGGAGTGTGTTTGATAGAGTCTCAATTTACCTTTTCAGGAAAGTCTCAGTCCTTAGACATTTAAATTCTTCAACTGCCCGGGGAAACTGAGTAATCCTGGAAACTTGAATTCAGTCCTAATGAAGTGTTAAAAACTTTAGTAATGTGACATAAACTCTTTGATTCACAAACTCTTCAAGATGGAAGGGCCCCTAGAAATGATCTAATCCAACCTTTCTGTTTTACAAAGGTTGGACTTGAGGCCCAGGAGAGATGCAGTTACTTGCTCAGGATCACAAAACTGGTTCATTAGTGGAACAGAAAACAAAAAACAAAAAAACAAAACAAAAAAAACCCTCCATTTCTCAGACCGAGGATCTTTTTGTATAATGTATCTTGTTCTGAGGGCTAGTTCAAAAAGATTCTCTGCTAATTCTTGATATTTGCACATTTTCACCACAATATACATGTAAGTTCAGTGAGGATTATTAATTGGATAATTGGTCAATCACATTGTAAATATTCACTCACTATTACCCTAAGAAGCCCTCATTGCTGCCCAAAAGAATGAAGATGTGAAACAAACTGAGGGTTCTAGAGGGGAGGGGGGTGGGAGGATGGGTTAGCCTGGTGATGGGTATTGAGGAGGGCACGTTCTGCATGGAGCACTGGGTGTTATGCACAAACAATGAATCATGAACACTATATCTAAAACTAATGATGTAATGTATGGGGATTAACATAACAATTAAAAAAAAGAACTAAAAAAAAAAGAATGAAGATGTGTATCACTTTTCCTTACAGATATTCAGAGTGATGGAAAACATACACGTGCCAAGCCATCTAGCATCCCAAGGCAAATGCATAACAAGATGCCAAACGGAAGAGAGAGGCAAGAACGAGGTGCGGGCTGGGGCTGTATCTGGAAACAATGGAAATGTGCTAGGGAGAACCGAGTTGAGAGAGCGACCAAGAGCAGCTCGAAGTGTCCATGAAGGCTTTGTGGAGAAAGCAGAGCTAGAAGATGATAGGATTTTTCTGGCGTTACTGAAACTCCCACTTACCTGCCGTCTTCTTTCGGGCTCACTGTCCAGAATAATTTCAGTGGCCGTGGGAGGGGCTGTGCTCTTCCTGCTGAGGTCAGAGCAACATCAGGGTGATCATCGTTTCTTGCCGTCTCTTTAGCACAGAGCTTTTCACCCTGAAAAAGGATCTGGGGTTGTGGAGGAGAGAAAAAAATACATCTTTACTTTTTAAATCTCTAGCTGACATGTAACCTTTCCTACAATTAGAATATAAACAACAAACCATGATAGGATTAGCGCTTCTTGTGACTCTGTCACCAATAAAAATGACAGATGTTTTCCTTCCTCATTACAGCCTTCACGGTTGTTACTGATAGATTGAAAAGTCGTTGATGGTTACCGTTATTTTCAATGTATGGACATTAGTTGATCTGCTCTAGATATTATTGTGTTAATAAAAACAAACATATATTATTATATTGCAAATTTGAACTTTAATATAATTTTATTATTTATTTCCACATGATTATTTCATCCCTAACCCTAATTAGGTAAAATAATGGCCTTCAAGGATGCCCACACCCAAACCCCAGAATCTGTAAGTATGTTACCTTACGGGGCAAAAGGGACTTTGCAGATGTAATTAAGGTTAAGGACGTTGAGATGGGGAGATTATCCTGGATTTTCCAGGTGAGCTCAATCTAAGCACAAGCATTCTTTTTTTTTTTTTTTTTTAAAGATTTTATTTATTTATTTGACAGAGACACAGGGAGAGAGGGAATGTAAGCAGGGGGAGCGGGGGAGGGAGAAGCAGGCTTCCCGCTGAGCAGGGAGCCTGATGCGGGCTCCATCCCAGGACCCTGGGATCATGACCTGAGCCAAAGGCAGATGCTTAATGACTAAGCCACCCAGGCGCGCCTAAGTACAAGCATTCTTAAATGCAGAGAATCCTTCCCAACGTGGTCAGAGAGGAGAATGTACAAAGGACTTGATCAGCCTTCGCAGATTTTGAAGATGGAAAAGGAAACCAGCAGCCAAGGCATGTGGGTGGCCTTTAGAAACTGCATAAGACAAGGAACACAGATCCTTCAAAAAGAAGTGCAGTCCTGCCAACACCTTAATTTTAGCCCCCAGAGACCTCTATCAGACTTCTGATCTTCAGAACGTTAAGATAATATATTAGTGCTGTGAAAGCCAACTAAGGTTGTGGATATTTGTTCTGGCAGCAATAGCAAACTAGTCCACTATTTATTTTATACATTTAAAAATAACATTCTGAGAAACTTCTCCAAAGGCATTCATGCACAAAAATAAGTTGAAAACTCCTGCCTAGCACTGTCTGTTGCTACAGTTCAAAGGAAAACCTTAGGTAGTTCAACAATGACACCAATCAGTATGTGGTGGAGCCCCAGAGGTAAATCGTGTATTTTTTTGACAATTGTCCAAATATTCCAGTAAAAAAATTTGTAGCAAAATCATAATTATAGTTCTTATTCAAGCTTTACTTTTTCTCTCACCTTCTTGAGTAAGGGTTCTTATTTTTCCTGGCTTCCACCATTTCCAAATCTGGATTGCTTTCATATATGCAACTCATTCATGCAGAAATGAGAGCCAAGGGAGGAGTGATTTTAATCCTTTAAATCGTCATTATTACTTTATGAGCTTTATGAGCTAAAATATCAGGCTAGGGAATTGTTGTAGGAAAATGAAAACCCAACAAAGAAGTCCTATGCCAAAGGAGATGTATTTTCCATTCCCAGTGGTGATAGAGTCTCTGATGATTCTTTATTGAAATTCTTGGGATCGATTCCTAATTTGTTCTAACACATTAATGCAAAAATGATTTGCAAAGGAGTTTCCATTATCCTACTTGTTAAAAGTAAATGGCACCCTTTGAAGTATCTGGTTAATTAAAATTGGTTATGATATTTGAGTTCTGTAAAGTTCTAGGGAAGTACCTGATATAATTCTACCAATGCATTCTTATCTATTATTTTGTAGTCTATCAGAAAAAAAAAAAAATCTTTCTATGTAATTCCAAAAGAGGTGTTTCTTCCCTCATAGAAAACCACAGTCATGAGGTAACTAAGATGAGTTCGTCAACAGCAGCATGATCTGCCTGGTGTTGGGCATACCTTGCCACACACTTCTCAGCATGTCCACATTCTCTTACTACAAGCAGTCTTTCTAAATGTGCGCATTTGGATCTTAAGAAAATAAAAAAAAATTAAAACTGCCAAGGCAAACATTATAAAATTCTAAATTATTGATCAATTTGCTTTTGAAAATATGCATAAAACAATCTAATCCTTCTTTCCTAGGACGGGCTCCTTTGAGTAATTAAAGACAGACATGCTAGTTTTGCTGAGGTCAAGTACATACAGTATATAATAGAATATGATATCTGGACCTTGGACAAAATGGAATGCCAAAACTAGAATGTTGCCAACTTTCCACTGTGCAAGGTCTAATTTAGTTGATACATCTGCTTTCCGTGCTTCATGAACCCTAATGCATTCTCAGGAATTCAAAGTAGTATTTCTCATTACTAAAGATGCATGGTCATTCTGGCCTCAGGAACATAAAGTTGTGTTAAATAACATAGATTTTTACATAGAAGGTTTTTAGAATGCCTTTCTGAGAGTTTTCTAAAATGTAAAAAAGGAAAATGATGCTAACATTTAGCTTAAAAATCCATAAATATTTAACTTGTGCTTCATAGCAAGTTTTTTCATTAAAGCACTTACATACTTTCACACCTGAAAAACATCTCATATCTCTAATAGCAATCCTCAACTAAGACTAGCATTTTATTGGTATTTTCATATAACTACACACTTCCTAAATGCTTGTGTACTGTATGGTAAATAGTGACAAAAGACAGAAAATACATATTGGTGATGCAAACAGTTTGCACTTAGCAGCTCTGATTTTTTAAAATTAAATTTTTATCTCACAGGAAATAGCATACTACCAAAACCAGACAAAGATGTCATCATAAGAAAAGAAAATTCCAGGCCAATATCTCTCTCTGATAAACACAGATGCAAAAATCCTTAGCAAAAATAATTAGCAAACCTAAATCACCGGTACACTAAAAGGATCATACACCATGATCAAGTAGGATAGGGTCCTGTAACTGAAACTTACAAAAATATTTACTACAACAGATTTTTTATTCCAATTTTTTATTATTTAAACTTAGTTGGATCCCAACAACAGAATAAAATAAGAGACCTAAGGGCTCACTCTTCATAGCTTTACCAATGAATGTCCGTGAAAGGAGAGATTAAAGCTAATAACTAGTTTATTAAATTAGACCTGGGGGACAATATCAGGTCTCAGTTTACTGTTTGTTAACATAGAGTCCGATATCCAGTTTAATTGCATTGATCAAGTATTTAGTTATGAAATAAAATACAGTTTTTGTATTATTCTCATGCCACTTTTATTTAAACATGAACCTAGAGTCCATATTGTATTATATATTTAAAACACAAGTATATTTGGATCTCTTCTGAACAGTCAAATCATGCACACCCTTTAACTTATATTTATATTCTCAGGTTGATAATTTCCCCTGTGGATTCCTTTAACTATGAGATGCAATTAAAACCAAACTCAAGAAATAAGCAAACATGGGTGCCTGGGTGGCTCAGTTGGTTAAGCGTCTGCCTTCGACTCAGGTCATGATCCCAGGGTCCTGGGATTGAGCCCCGCATTAGTGGGGAGTCTGCTTCTCCCTCTCCCTCTGCCTCTTCCCCCAACTCATGCTCTCTTTCTCTCTCTCATTCTCTCTCCATCTCAAATGAATAAATGAAATCTTTAAAAAAATAAGCAAACATTTAAATAAATATGTATTTGAAAGAAAACTTGTTTTGATAAGAGTATGCAAAATAGTATAAATGTGCTAATTTACTTTATTCTAGTTATGCTAATGTACTTTAAATTAATGACTAAAATAATTCAAAGAATTGTAGGGATCCTTCCTTCTCTGAAAACACTAAATCAATGTATCACCTTGTCACAAAATGCTGTGATGTAAAGAGCACTGATCTAGGAGTCAGAAGACCTGCCTTTCATACTCCAGGCTCTGCCCCCATTTAGCCTATGACAGAAGCTCCCTGTGTCTGTTTCCTCGTGGTGCACAAGACTCAGTGAGATCTCTGACTTTTCTAAAACGTTATAACTTATTCGTGAAATAAATCTCTCTCCCTCTTTTCAGGGTTCAGCACAAGATACCGTGGATCAGAAGACTGCAGGAAATCAATGTCTATTTCTGTCATATGAATTGCATATTAAGTGCTTACTCTGTGGCAGGCCCTCAGCAAAGTGCAAGCTGTGTAATCTTACCCTAACTCTGGAAGGTGTGTGCTGGTTCCTGTTTACATCAGAGGACACTGAAACCAAAGAGATTGAGGAACTTAACAAGTTCGTGTAGCTAATAAGGACATAAGGTGGTATTTATATCATATCCCTGTGACTTCAAAGTCTAAACGCCACCATTATGCACCCCATGCTCTTGTCACTTGCCGTCATTGATATTTCCTGAGGGCATTGCTTGGTCATAAGTCTCAGGAAAAATTTTTGTTCTTCTAAGATATGAGATTGGAATTTCTCTGAAAAGCTGCTGCAGCTTAACTGTTTTGTTCTTTTAGATAGTGATAAGCTTTGGGTGAATTTTTTTAATAACAGGCTTTTTCTGAAGAAAATGTAGAAAAATATATAAACAATAAAGATCATCCATAATCCCACCATGCTGAGAAATTCCCCCCAGTAACGTCAGTGTCTGCCCTTCTCAGACATTGAGGAGGAAATGTAGCTGGACCTGCTCAGCTGACAGGCTGCCCAAGGCCAACCAGACTGCAGTCCTCGGAGGGACAGTAGGAGACCCACCCTGGGGACACAGCTCACAGCTTTGCCAGGGCATGTAGTGAAGAGTTTGAAAAAGAAAAGCCCTGCTCCCCAGGAAACACTGACAGTTCTCCGCTCACCTCACCCAGGCACGTCTTTCAGCATCTCTGTGTGTAAGGAGGGATCCCACTGTCTGTTGTATTTTTAAGCTCTATCTGTGTAGAAACAACATGTCAAAACCTCCTGGGCTGGCCCGCTTTTCATGGTGAAACTCCTTTTGTCTGTGCTATCTGTCTTCCTCTCTCTCTGGCCTCCTAATGCTGTGGATGGGTAAGAATCATGAAAACCATAACCCCTGTGCACTGATATCTCAACTCTTCCCCACGAGGCCACCTGCCACCCTCATCCACCCAGGGCACTGAACTTGGGGGATGACACCGTCAGTTATGTCTGATGGCTACTTCCTGCAACGTTTGGGGAACTGGGCTCTCTGACAGGACACACAAGAAGAAAAACCAACAGGAGGAGGAGGAGGGGAGCACTCTGGTGACCTCACGAAGCAACACTTGCTGAGCAGAGGGAGAGAGGTCTACTTTTCTAGGTAGCTGGGACTTTTGTTCACCATTTATTGTCAGATGCTTTATCACTGCATGAAGGCAAAGACTGTGTTTCCTTCAATGCCGTATCCCCAGGCCCCAGACTGGTGCCTAATACACCGTAAGCTCTCAGTACATACTTGGTAAACTATTTAGATTGTCTGCAAGAAAATCAGGAACCCTCAATAGGATCCTCCTCTCCCAGCCATTAAAAGTGGGGTCCTCACACCACTGCTCTGGGCTCTTCTACCTCTCTCCTTACTCTGTCTCATCTGCCTGCCAACCTTCAGTTAACCATGTACTTGCTGATGATTTCTAATTGTATTACTCAGACTTGGTTCTTTCTTCCGTATTCCAGACTTCACTTGACATTTCTATTGGGATGACTCTAAAGGTACATAAGTTAAACATACCCCAAACTAAACATTCTCTCACCCCCTCCACCATCCGACTCCTCACCAATGTCTCAAGGAATGCCCACACTTTCTACTCAGCTTATTCAATTGTATAATCTAGAAGTCATATTTGACTTCTACTTTCCCTTATTCCCCACATCCAGTCCATTAAACGCTGTGAATTTGAACTCCTAATATCCAGTTTGTGAACAGCATCTTCTTTGATCCCTACTACCACGACTCTAATCTGAGCTACCAGTCTCTCTTACCTGAACTAATCACCTGGATTCACCTGGAGAATTCCATAATTCTCCCTGCATGTTCTCCCTTCCTCCCTCTTCAGTCCATTTTTTGCCACAATCAGAGTCACTTTTTAAAACCTTAGTTCTGATTCTTCTGTACCACTGTTTAAATACCCTCAGTATGACCTCACTGCCCTTTGGATAAAGACCAGAATCCTTCACAGTGCTTTTTAGGTGCTCTGTTGTCTGATCCACACTTGCCTCTCCAGTTGGCCTCATATCACTTTCTGCCTTGCTCTTTGTGTTAAGCCACCTGAGGCTTCTCATGGGTCCCCCAAAGTCATTGCTTTCTCCTGCCCCTTGACGTTCACATAACGCTGATGCTCTATCTCGAAATACTCTCTCCCTCAACCTCATTTCATACTTAACCTCATTCAATCTCACTCATTTTTTGACATCAGATAGATTACATACAGAAACAATTGTGTTTTATCACACTTTTGTAAGAAGAGATCCTTAAGTTCTAGATGTTATGGTTATTTGAAAAATTAGTAATGAACATATATCTTATTAGTAGCTTAAGTGTTTCTCATACTTCATTATGTATGCAAGTATAGTTGACATTTCATTATAAGAATTAAGAACACTGAGAGTATATTTGCTTCGAGAAGATGCCTCCCTTCACTGGAGAAAACTGGCACTGATTCTATCAGTTATTAAGCAATGTTACCCATAGGAAGAAGCCTCAGGATTTTATATCATAGAACAGAGGTCAGCAAAGTATGACCTATGGGCCAAATCTGGCCCAGCAGCAGTTTTTATCAATAAAGTTTTATTAGAACACGGCCATTTATTTATGTATTCGTTTATGCAATGTCTGTGGCTGCTTTCATGACACAATACAAGTAGTTGACTAGTCATGACCAAAATTGTATAGCCCAAAAAGCCTAAATTATTTCCTTTTTGGCCCTTTAGAGATAGTTTCCTGACTCCTCTCATAAAATATAATGACAAGGATTTTAATCAAAAGAGTTCAATGTCAGGAACTACCGGTAATCCTAAAAGACATTAAGTATGAATTTCTTAGAAAACCTAGTATAAATTATACTCTATTCTGATGGACCTGACAAGAAGAGTTGTCCTCAAAATGTACCAAAATAACAGAATCAATTGATTTGTCTAAAGAGTGACTAGGAACTGTATAATTGAATGTTAGAAATTTATGCCAAAATTCGTGTTTATGTATTTGTGTGTGTGTGTGTGTGTGTGTGTGTAGAAGTTAATGTTATGATGTTGAGCTGTTCTTTGAGGGAGTAACTAGTCATCAGACCCTACTTTTAAGGATGTCTTGGTTTATGATAGGAAAAAGCCATCATCATTGAAGAAGAGGTTTTTTTTAATTATTATATTAACAAACTGGTTGGCATTAGTCCAACTCATCTAAAGACCAAATCATTTAGAAATGTTAGCAAGAGGTAAGCATGGCTTTCACCAACCTCTTTTCTGTCACTTAGCATTGTTCTGATCTGCGAAGAGAATATTTCTTTAATCTCCAACTAAACTGTAATATTTCAATACTCCCTTTGAAACACTTGTAAAAAGTATGTCTTTCACTGTCTCAACCTCAGTAGAATCAGTAAGTGCATGCTTATATGCATAAACTAACCGGTAATTTTATATTTCTGGGTGTATGATAAATATTAATAATTATCTCCTCATGGGGAAAAATAAACAAATAATAAAAATACAGGCCTTGAGATCCAGTCACCAGAATAAATTCAGGTTCAGCCACTTACTGTCCATGTTGCCATGGACAAGTTACTTAAAACGACAAAACTTCTATTTCCTTTTTTATGAAATGGTGGAGATATTAGTACTTACCACATAAGGTTTGCCTGAATAAAAATAGACTATTTTTGAAGCACTATGTGATGTCTTGTGTAAATTGTAAATGGAAGTGTTTCAGCCCATGCTTATGACGAGTCATGCAGGTGGGCCTGTCAACTTTTCCCTCCTCTGGACATTAAAGCTGATGATAAATCGGCACATGATGCAGAGTCCTGATCAGTGATGGTGAGAAAAGTACTACATCTTCTGAATCTGTTCTCAGTGAGAAGAAAAAGCACAGCAATGAGCAATAGTGGAAAAGCTATACCTAAAATCCACTTCTTCCCTATTCAAGATATAAAATTGACATGTTCAAAACTCTAGTATCTCAAGAAAAAAAAAGTTAAAATATGAAGAGATGTCTAAAAAAACTGGGAGGCACACTTCATAAAAGACAGGGAATTACTTTTTTGAAAATAGAGTAAATCAATGCTTCTCAAGTGTTCCTCTCCAGAAGACAGAGAATGAATAGATACCTGCTAAGTGTTCTGGAGATGAGCAGAAGAACAGGACATAGCTCTGAAGTCATGAGCTGTAACTTATGATCCATAGAAATGTTATATTCTACATCTTATTTTTTATATTTGTTATTTTAAAATTTCCTTAAAGTCTCAATGAAAAGGTGCATCTTATGCATTTGAGGACTTCCCGGCACACTGCTCCTTATCCAGTAAGAAGCACAAGTTGAACAGGGGTTCATCTCAGGTATACACCTGCTGAGGGAATTCTCTTTAAGGAATAAGTTAATTTAGGAAGGGGGAAAAAAACTATCACCTTGAACAACATCTAAACAGTTAGTTATAATAATTTTTCCCTTAAGCCCTATGAAGTTAAAGTGATATTGGAGAGGGCGCCTGGGTGGCTCAGTTGGTTGAGCGACTGCCTTCAGCTCAGGTCATGATCCCGGAGTCCTGGGATTGAGTCCCACATCGGGCTCCCGGCTCAGCGGGGAGCCTGCTTCTCCCTCTGACCCTCTCCCCTCTCATGCTGTTTCTCTGTCTCTCTTTCTCTCAAATAAATAAATAAAATCTTTAAAAAAAAAAAGTGATATTGGAGCGTCACTATTTAAACAATCTTTTGGGGAAATTATTAGATTTGTATTCAAGGGAACCTAAGGCAATCTTGATCTTAGGAAACTAGTTGTGTAATGGAAAAAATGAGAATTTTGCGGTCAATGTATTACAAACCTGGGTCTGCCACTTACTAGTTGGAGGAAAGTTATTTAACTTCTCTGAGCCTCAATTCCTTCAGCTGCAAAGGGAAATAACAATGAAGAGTTGTTTAAACAACCAGAAAGGATGGGTATAAAATGCCTGGCTTGATTACTACATGGAGTGGTTGCTCAGCATAATAGAAGCTCAGTGTAATTCTCTATGAGGTTTTATTCATTCATTTATTCATATATTCATTTATTTATTTTCGTAGAACAGTGTTTCACTGAGACAGGCAAAAAGTAATGGTCTGAATACTATTCTTGACAAACATTCTATTGATGTCTACATGCAGAGGCTTCTCCAGGTATGAGTAGAGATCACAGTGTGCACGGCTGCTAAACAGCCCACAGCAGTTTGAACAACTTGTCTATGTGCAAAGCAATGAGGTTACAGTTCCATTAGGGTGAGTTTGCATATAGGTTCACCTAAAAAATAGTGATTGAGCTCTCACTAGGCAAAAAGCATCATAGTAGCCATAAAATGCAAAGGACTGGCATAAAATGGAAGTATAAATTATAAAGGGAGAAAAAATTGCTATTCCTCACTTCTAAAGAGCTCACTTCTAAAGGAGGATATAAGGATGAACACGCAATAAGCCCAGTGTATTTGTTTTTGGAAAAACACAGTGAACCTAGGCTCGAGAAAATATACTCTCAAAGCTTATGAATAAAATTTTCACATGAATGGAATACTTGCTAGAGGCAGGAAGCACTCAAATAAAACTCATCAAGGTCAGCTCCAAAATTGCTACGTAGTTGGGGCCTAGAGGCCATCTAGTTGCAAGGAGAACCAGACAGATCTGCTGTGAAGCTTAGTTGACCTGCACTCTGATTTTATTTAGGGTGCCTTTGGTGGTGGTGAAGAAGATTCTGAAGAATGTTTAACCACAATCACTACCCACCACTCCCACTCAGTGACCCCTTAGCACCATCTCAGAAATTTGGGTTTTAGACCTGGTTTTGTCCTTACATTTGGAACCTAGAGATAACGCCTCTCTTTGAATACATATATTATATTATTATTTTTTAATAATATTATTATATTATATTATATTATATTATATTATATTATATTATATTGTATTATACATATATTATAGGTGGTCTACCAAGTGCCGGGCAAAGACACAATCTGTTTTCCCAATGGGCTCAGGTTCTAGTTCAAGGGACAGAGACCCCAAAAATAATAAGTACAGCAGTGTGATAAGCATTCATCTGCACTTCATTCTTTCCAAGGTGATATAAATGGGGTGGAAATCAGGCTTCCATCCATAATAGGTGGGGCTGTCTTTCCAGAATTGGGGTTGTTGGACATAAATCCAACAAGATCCAGGAAATCTTTCTCCGCAGCCCAATTTCTAAAAAATAATATGTTTATTTTCAAAACTCATGTTTCCTATGGATATTCTCTCCATTGCTAAATTTTAAAAATGGCTCAAAATACAAAAGATTTACACATAACTCTCCTGAGGAAGCCAAAGATTGAAAAAAAAAAATTCACTAGCACCTTAATGTTGCATTGAGAGAAAAAGAAAGGTACTTTGGCTGCCAATGTAGTTAATTAGCACCCAGTGAAAGTTAAGCCTTGTTTTATAGAATGTTTATTATATTGAGCTACTCTCATGAGCCAGAGATGGTGCTGGGTGATTAACATATATTATCTCTGTCAGAATTCCTCAGGATAGTCTTCTTCTCTTTTTTTCTCAGAATAGTCTTCTTAGACAAATTTATATT
The DNA here is from genome assembly GCF_964656455.1 of Halichoerus grypus. Taxonomy (NCBI): domain Eukaryota; kingdom Metazoa; phylum Chordata; class Mammalia; order Carnivora; family Phocidae; genus Halichoerus; species Halichoerus grypus. Next base: position 23,095,124 of record NC_135720.1, on the reverse strand, counting down.
CTAAAGCCCTGAATTACTCTTCCCAACATTTTGATTTCTAGGAACATCCTTCCCTTCATCTACCAAATACCACTTCAAGGGTAGAGGCTGAAAAGCAAGGCCCTACAAGGCTTAATTTCCTTTTGATTTTGGTCTATGTGGGATCACAAATACTTGGTTTAGAATTGACCATTTCTACAGTATGCCTTAAGCGAGCCAAATTCCAATGTGGCTCTGAGTGAAATATTTGCCAAAGTCTTGAGGCTGTCAGGATAGTATTGACTCTATAAAGAAGTGGATTTCACCTCAGTATATTTATTTTATTTTTTTTTAAAGATTTTATTTATTTGACAGAGACAGCACAAGCAGAGGGAGAGAGAGGGAGAAGCAGGCTCCCTGCTGAGCAAGGAGCCCAATGTGGGACTTGATCCCAGGACCCTGGGATCGTGACCCAGGCCGAAGGTAGCCGCTTAACCGACTGAGCCACCCAGGCGTCCCTCACCTAAGTATATTTAAATGTGCTCTTCTCCTTTGCCTAAAAGTAGTTTAGGATGAAGATGTTTACTATTATATTAAATAAAATATTTCTTTATATCTCGAGTTTATTCAATACCAAATCATCTACACTTCAGATCACATAATGCAATGACTAGACAGGTAGGGTTCAGCTAGCCCAGGCTGCTCACTTCGTGGAGGAGGAAGCCAACTCCAAAGATGAGGAGTCTTCCTTGATGTCATGTAGCTTGAAGAGAAATGCAGGTTGGGATAAAATGCCCCTCTGCTCACTCCGTTTCCCTGCCTCTCCCACTGCACCTCTGCATCTCTTATTGCTGGCGTATGTGGTGTTTGTGTGCAGAGTTCCCAAGGAGTGCTCTCCCAATGTATCATTTTGGTACATTAGTTTTCTACTCATCCATTATTTTTCTTAAGTACCTCTGAACTTAAAAGAAGATTACTTCAGAAAATAGTCTTTCATAAGACAATACCCAATTGTAATATAAAAGCATCGTGACAATCTGCTAGGTCAGGAATCCCCCTCTTCCATCGGATGCTGTGGAATGCAAATTGGTAATAACAGTAACAATTCATTGGTAAACCAAGATAACACATGACCGGAGTTTAGTGGAGAGGCAGGTATGTCAACTGTGGGAGTGGCTAAGAGGTGACAATGACATTAACTCAAAAGAATATGTTCCAGTTTCTGTTAATTAATAGGGGCGCAAAATTTCTTGTCTTTCTTGCAGCATTTAAAATCTTCTCTCCTTTTGAAACTGTTCTCTATTGGCTTCCAGTACATTGTTCTATATCAGTTCTCCTTCTCTCCCTCCATTTCTCTCTCATTTTTTTTTAAGATTTTATTTCTTTATTAGAGAGAGAGAGTGGGGGGGGAGGGTCAGAGGGAGAAGCAGACTCCCCACTGAGCAGGGAGCCTGACATGGGGCTCTATCCCAGGACCCTGAGATCATGACCTGAGTCAAAGGCAGATGTTTAACCAACTGAACCACACAGGCACCCCTCTTTCTCATTTTCTATATACCTGCTTAATATCATCCTTCTATGACACTGATGTCTTTTTCTCTCTCTTTCTCACCATTATTTTTCTATGGAGCTACAATTTTGCATTTTCAACCCTCCCAGAGAGTTTCCACAATTTATTTCTAAGGCATCTCGAACTCTGTGTGTCAAAATGAATTCATTTTATCAACTGAGTGGAGCATATTTCTCCATTCCTTTAAGCGTGAGCTTTGCAGAGTAACTTTCTTCCAAAGAGTATAGTATGAAGAGGAAGGGAAAAGGATTATTTCACAGTAGAGAAGCTGGGAAAACACTACCTCAGCCGGATAATCAACATCAACTACCATATTGATAGTACATACCTTTAATATGATGTGATAAAAATGGTACTTTTTCTCTGTGGTCTTCCTCCCCAAATTCGCAACCTTAGTCCAATCATAAGAAAAACATCAGACAAATAATAATTGAGGAACATTCTACAAAATATTTGACCAGTATTCCTCAAAACTGAGAAGATCATCAAAAATAAGAAAAGTCTGAGAAACCATCACAGTCAAGAGGAGCCAAAGGAGACATAACAACTAAATGCAATGTAGTAATCTGGAAGGGATCCTGGAGGAGAAAAAAGACATTAGATGAAAACTAAGAAAATCTGAATAAAGTATGGACTTTAGTTAACAATAATGTGTAAATATGTGATTAATGGTGACAAATGTACCACACTCAGATAAGAGGTTAAGAATAGGGAAACTGAGTGTGAGTAGATGAGAAATCTCTGTGCGATTGTTATAATTTTTCTGTGAATCTAAAAGTATTCTAAAATAAAAATGTTAAAATAACAAATTCATAATTTTCCCTCCCAAGTCTTTTTTTTTCTTATGTTCCCTATTTTTGTCAGTATAATTATGGTGGGACAACCAGAACTTTGCCCCGGCTATCCACATTTATAAGGCACACAGCTTTTAGTGAATGTTTTATTAATTTTGAAATTTAATATCTGAGTTTAGCACCTACATATTGAGAAAAAAATAGCTAAAATAGAAAGCTGCCAGATAACCTCTGTTTATTAATGACACAAATCTGGGCACCACACCATAAAGTACAAAGTTGATTTGAGGCCATCTATAATGGAGAAGTCAAAATGGACCCACTTGACTCCGATTCAGAAAACTTTAAATTAATTTTTCTATAAATTATCTAAACTGCCTCATATGAAGATAACCCTACATGACCTTCTGTCTTTTCTGCTTACCAATTTAATTTTGTTAACATCTTTCCAGTTTAAATCCTAGAATAAATTTTGAATACTCATCCCTCAACTGTTTCTCCATCTTCCCCTTTCTGATTGTCTGACCAAAGATGATTTAATGTCTCACACAGCCTATGTGCCCTGTTGCATGATGAGGGAAGGAGTACCAAGTCTGCCACCATCCCCTGCCCTAGTGGCCTCTTCTATGCTCTAGGTTGACCCCGTTGGTCACTAACGTGGTCCATGGGCTACCATCCACACCAGGTGGCATAGCTGGGCCCATCCTGTTCTTCCAGATTCCATTCTTCTCCCATGTTACTTCTCAGCAATGGCCTCTAGTGATGCTGTTCCCTCACTTTTTAGTCTCTGCTTCTTGACCTCTGGCTTCTTTCGGTTCTATTACCACTTCTCCATTCCTTTCCAAGACCTATAGAAAGTTCTGGATAACTTGCAATCCACATACAGGCCCTGGGAACCAAGAATGACACTAGAGATATCTATCCACCTAAACCCCTTCTTTGTCATTGATAATTACTGTTTTTGTTCACTGCTATATTCTTGGGATGTCATGCTGCTCTGGGATTATGCTGGATGCAAGCCTTTTCAAAGGGGCCATGCCATAGGAAAGAAGGAACAAGTCCTCTTCTTTGGGATTTTCCCAAACCTACTTGGGTTTTTCCACCACAGTACCTCGCAGGTCCTCTCCTCCTTCACCTTGGCAAGGTGGCAATGGAGCATGGACTAGATCCCCCAGTTGGCTCATCTCTTGCTCTTCTCTTCATGCTTCATTGTGTTCATGTGCTCTCTCTCTTTCTGCTACCCTCTCTCACCCCGCCACACCCCAGCTCCTCTCCTTAGACGTGGAAAGAATTTTTATTTCCTTTTCCTCCCTAACAGGAATTGCCTTTACTCACAGCCACATCCTTCTTTGTTCTATAATTTATATTAAAACTTTATGCTACAGTTCTCTGTTTATGACTCTTAATATTCAAAGCCTAGCTTTGGAAAGTCTAAGAAAAGTTTCTCTCCAATAAAGAAAAGCTCTTACGAATCAAAAGATTTCTTTTCAAACTATCATCTTGCCATGGACTTCAAAAATCTCTCTTTGAAATTCAAAGCAGAACGATGATTATTGTTTAAAAATGTCTTGGTCTGGGCCTGTCCTTTGCTACCTTTGGGCAATAAGATCAGGTTTAGGTCTTAGATTTCTTGGCAGAAGGACTGCCAGGAACAAATCTTAGTCATTCAGAGAAAAGAAAATGCAACAGGCTATATTTAAGCTATTATCTCAAAGTAAATGTTTTTGCTCTGCTTGGCTTCAATCCCAACCAGGCCATGGCTCTCATGGAACCTTCATTTACCCTTGTCACCAGGACTGGTAACCAAGACATTTCTTGCTCTTTCTTGTACCTTCACAGTCAATCAAATGTGGGAGTGTTGTCAATTATGTCATGGTACTATTTCTACTAGTTTCCCCTTTTCCCCGATTGCCACTAATTCACCCTTTACTTCTCACCTAGATTATTTTTGTCAACTTCTAACTTCACTGCTTGAAGGATCTCCTTCATTTTTTTTCAGATATTCTTCCCTCAGGTTGCAAATCTGAACCGTGGACTGATGTACACCTGAGGTCCAGTTCTACTTGGACATGGGAGAATTTGAGCAAGCTTTGAAGCATCTGTCTCCTCAACCTTGGAAGGAGGCAATGAGATGATATACACAGAGCATTTAGCATCGTGATTGGCTGATGCAAAGCAGGCACAAAAGGCTGCGATTATAACATAATATTAATATTAATGATTATAATTCTCAAAGGTCTTAAATGTTTTCAGAGGTTCACGGATGAGAGACACTGAAGGCGGAGTAGGCTTCAGGGCAATGCAGCTGTGGGGAAAGATGGCGAGCGCAGGTGTGAGGGCAGGAAGGTGCAGAACAGGAAGTAGCGGCAAGATGGAAGCAGAGCATGGCAGGAAGCCGGGGAGAAACAGTTGGAGAGGCCAATTACAGAAAAATTAGGGATGACCATAATTTCTAAGGCTAAGAATTTGTATTTTATTTCATAGGCACTAAAGAAGTTTTTTCTTTATCCTAACACTGAAGTCATGTGTGTGGAGTGTGAGCACATGGGTTCATCTGTGAATTCTACAAGCGAAAATCCGAATGTTCAAACGATAGTGAAAACTAATGGATCTGCCTGTTGAAATAAACATGCTCACGTTCTCTGAACAGTAACTTCAGAGTTTTTTAAAGAGAGGAATTCTTACAAATGAAGTTTAAGTATCATAAGCTTTCACTCCCATCTATTAGCCAAATACATCATCGAGTTTATATATAGTGTCTGTTAAATATTCTAATATTTTTTAGCCTTAGTTTTAGTTTGGCAGTAAGGTTTTGCCTTCGGAAAGGGAGAAGAGAGAGAGAGAGAGATGTGGAGGGAGAGATGAGAAATGGGAGACAGGGAGAGAGGAATGTGGCAGGACCAGGGATAAAGAGAGAAGGAAATTAACAGTGTAAGATTTGGAAAAACCCAGGGACAAAATCTTAAAGGTAAGAGGCTCATGGAAAGCAAACTTGATGAAGTGAAATGGCAATAAATGAACTCATATATCTAGAATAAGTATTCAGTAACTGCTCCCCCCAACAAATAACCCAAATAAAGGAATAAAAGATACCAATAGGCAGGTAAGAAACTGAATCTATTTTATCTTCAGAAGCAAAAGGCTCCACGTGAACCCGAAGCTGTGCTGACAGTCCAGTTGGGAAGAATTCAGTATTCAGTTCTTCAGGTGATCAATTGCCAAGCTCTTAGCGGCAAGAAACCATGCCTCGTGTACTGGGTCAGCTCCTGTCACTAACACATAACTGGCCTTCAGTAAGTTTATTGAACTGAACTAAACTCAATACCTGAGCATTGGAGAATATGAATTCTGGCCATTGGTTTGGGCTGACGCTTCCCAACCTTCACAAGGACCTCTGTACTGTGCTCCGTTGGCTACCTGATACCTGGCCTGTAGAACTTGCTGAGTCAAGTCTTATTTAATTTTACGTTCTTCCCGAGGACTGTTTATTGGCCCTTCAGTTTTTAGGAGCATTTTCATATCATGATTTCAATTACACTCAAGGGTCCAATTGTTTCCTTCTACCTAGGTTCTCAGGAGCTGCACAGAATGGATCAATTCACTGTGTTTCCCCAGAAGGATGGTAATTTAAATACGATCCTGATTCACTCCATTTTCCTTCCTATCAGGTCCTTCCTAAAAGGGACTTCAGAATTACTAATGATAACTGAGGAAAAGAAGAGAGGTTAGAATGCTAGGATTGGTAGATTAATAAATAAGTAAAAACTTGAAATAATGTTCTGTTTCCTTTACCCCATGTCGTTCATGCTTTTAATTAACCTCTTCAATGGACAAAAAAATAGGGCCTTAACTCTGGGTGGGTCAATGTTCCTTGAACCTTTATGGTGCACTTCAATTACAGCTATTAATAGTGAGATCATGGAAGAAATGAGTAAGACATTCCTACTCATTAAAGAGCTCCCAAATGATACATTCAAAACTTTAAGTTCCTTAAGTGGCTGTAACTTTCCATTAATGATGAAGAAAGATTCCTTATTTTAAAATGTCTAGAAATTAGAGCCTTGAAATACATCTACCACAAAAAAGGTCAATTCATTTGTTGTAAAATATACTTTTCTCTTCTCTTTCTTATTATTAAATCTTTTTTTTTTAATGTTTTATTTATTTATTCATGAGAGTCAGAGAGAGAGAGAGAGAGAGAGGCAGAGGGAGAAGCAGGCTCCCTGCCTAGCAGGGAGCCCGATGCGGGACTCGATCCCAGGACCCTGGGATCATGACCTGAGCCGAAGGCAGACACTTAACCATCTGAGCCACCCAGGCGCCCCTTCTCTTTCTTATTATTGAGAAGTAGTGAGGGAGGGAGTCATATCCTTTATTCCTAGGCCTCTCCAGGAAGTTAGAGGTGGATCAGTGAAGATTATGTTAAAGATTCAAAGAGTCTAAAGGTGTAAAAAAAAATGCAGATACTATTATTATTGACACTTTGTCTTTGCTATCACTCTGCTAACTTCCATTTCACCTGTTAACCTCCTATTCCATTTCACCTGTTAACCTCCTATTCCCAGTCAGTGGTTTTATTCTGCTCAAAAAGTCTTAATTTTTAATTAATGTTCCCTTTTAAATATCAGTTAAGTACCAAAATACTTTCCCCTTGAACTTAGATGGAAACAAAACTAAAACAGTTTTTTTAAAAGGGAGGGGGAGGGAAGTGTGCTCCTTGGAGAGTTATCAAACACGTTTTGGGGACATCTGTGTCCCAGAACAGCTCTGGTTGTCTGGATATTTCACAGACCAAGTCTTAGTTTGAAAAGCAGTCGCAAAAAAAAAAAAAAAAGCAATTGCATATTTTTTATTATTATTCAGTTTGAAAATCTGCAAGAGTCTTCTCAAAAGGATGAAAGTGTGTTTGTGTGTTTAAGACAAAGAAAATCCACAATTAAAAAAAAAAATCCTAATCTGCTCAGTCCTGAAAAGAGCCACAATTCAATTTCCTTTTCCCCACACAGTTGAGGTGCTTCAAAGTTGCAATGCGAGTAAAATTGAAACGAACCAAGGATGATGTTGATCGTAAGGGAGAACTCTCCAGTTTTACTTTTATTCAATTTCCTGATGGATGAGGCTGTACCAGGACCCAGCAGGGGAGGAGGTGAGGTTGGCCACTGGGGAGGCTGGAACACTTCTGCAGGGGCATAAAGTAAAAATCACAGACCGAGCCAAATCCACGTTTCTGCTGGACACTATTTCCCAGGAGGGTCACAAATCTAAAACAGGTGAAGAAAGTAATTGAGTAGCTATAAATTCCATCATAAAAGTTTCCTACTGGGAATAGGCAATAAGTCCATTAAAAATAAACCACAACAGGGATTCTTGATGGTGGAAAACATTACAAATAACTCACACGCTGGCAAGAAATTACAACCAATAAGAGTGTTCTAAAAATAGTGGACCAGAGGAGGGAAACTACCTACAATAAATGATTTCCAAAGGAAATGCCAATTATTAGAAAAAGGCCAACAGAAATGGCCAGAATGGCCTGGGCTCCAACCTGGAGGCCTCTCTCTCTGCTGGCTGCAGTTAAAAGGAAGAACTTTTTTTTTTTTTTTTTAATTTCCCCATTATGAGTAGTTCCCATGCTTTAATTGAGGCAGAAGATTTACATGTTTTTTTCCCACAATGTAAAAGGCGGCCTTGTTCTTAAAGAATAGGAATTGCAAGCAACCCTGACCATTCCTGTGTCTAGAGAGGTTCCTATTTCTCTATCTCGAGGAACCATCTGCAGAGTTTACAAATGAAGCCGGATGGTGGCCTTAAGTACTAGTCCTTTAAGAAATGGAGGCATAGAAAGCACATGCTTGTGTTGAGTGCCCACCAAGAGGCACTGGGGATTTGGACTCAGACAAGACCTTGGCCTTTCCCTCAACAGTGAGGCTCGAATGGAGGAGATGGACACATATGAAGGTCACAATATAATGTGTGAACCAAGAAAGGTATATAAAGAAACCCCAGCCAATGAGAGACGTCAAACACACTGGGAGGCGATTTGCTTACATGCCGGCTGGGACCTGGATTTTCTCCCCTGAAAAGTGGAAACAAAAAATAGATAGTGAAAGAGTATTACAAGGTGGATCAGCGATTAATTCATAAAATATCTTTTCTGCATTGCCAAGTTTGTGGTGTCTGGTTTTTGGAAATTATAGTTAATTTCTTTTTAAAATTTTAATAAATATTTATTTTCCCCACCTGATGCATTCTCTATGAGTCCCACAAATTGTATAATACTGGAGACCCACAAAACTTAGATTTCTTTTCCCCATTCCCAGCCCATTCTTTTAAAAAAGTCATTCTGAAGGGCGCCTGGGTGGCTCAGTCGTTAAGCGTCTGCCTTCGGCTCAGGTCATGATCCCAGGGTCCTGGGATCGAGTCCCGCATCGGGCTCCCTGCTCTGCGGAAGCCTGCTTCTCCCTCTCCCACTCCCCCTGCTTGTGTTCCTGCTCTCGCTATGTCTCTCTCTGTCAAAAAAATAAATAAAATCTTTAAAAAAAAAAAAAAAAGTCATTCTGACGGTTAAATATTGCTTTGTTATATGGATTTCAAGTTGCTCGATTTTGCCTTAAATGAATGCTTATTTGAAAAGAGACAGCAGCATATACCGGACAGAGCTGTGACCGGGGGTGAGCAGAGCCGAGTGAGCGCCTGGTTCTACCTCTAGCCAGCGGTGCGTCCAGGGAGATCTTCCGCATCTCAGCATCTCTTCCCGCTGCTGCTACCTTTGACGAACTGTCTCCAACGGTCCTTCTATGGTTCTGCGTCCTGGGGATCTCTGAGAACTGTATGAAAAATATTCTCTCTCTCCATCTAATTCTAGTTTGGCTAATAGGAAATGAACGGGAGAAACTGAATAACCAATAACTCCCTGTCTTACTGTGGAAATTGGCTTCTAGCCCTATTATCGGCATGACTGAAACTTCTTTACCAATATTAAGTGCATAGGTCAGATAGGCTGAAATTCTAACAAGAACAATTGCTGTGAAGTGCAGAAAGATAAGCAGGTCGCTGGGGCCAAAGCAGAGCTCCAGATAGAGCAGAATGTGCTATGGGAAGGAAAAGGCCAGGCTAGTGTACTGCGGTAAATTGGAAGGCCAGACGCAGGTGTGTGAGACGGGAGGCCTGGCAGACGGCCCTGACAATGAAGGACAGAGAAGTGAGGCAACAGCAAGAGCAACAAAATCAGCAAGATCACACATCAGGCCAGGCCAGGTCCCCACGTAGGTCTGTGGTTCCCAGTGCCAGCTAAATATTAGAATCACCTGCAGAGCGTTTAAAACCAACAGTGTCCTGTCCCACCCACCCACCCGTAGTAGTATTTAAATTTCCCAGGTGATTCTAATGTGCAATCAGTTTGGGAACCACTGGCCTTGATGCTGTGTTTTGGGGGGCAGCCCAGAGGTTAGATGCTTAATTAAGCTCCCTATTAAACAAAGGCTAATATCAGAGCTGGATTTATTTAGTAAAAGAATTTAGTTAAATGTAGAGAGCTCACTGAAGGAAAAATATTTTAAGCTGTCATCAGTCACTTATGCTTTAATACATCCCTGTTGAGTCAGTGGAACTTTCTGTGTTGATGGAAATGCCCTATGTATAGACTACTGTCCCATTCGGTGGTTCGCTGGCCGCGTGTGGCTGTGAGCACTTGAAATGAGGCGACAAAATTGAGCAAATAAACTTTTAATTTAATTAATTTAAATGAATTTAAATTTAAATAGCTACACGGGGCTAGTGGCTCCCATATCGCAGGTCTGTGCAATTCTGTTGTGAATGGCTGAGGATTGAAAGTATAGAGGATGAGGGTCTGGAAACCCAGGGAAAGGAGGAGGAGGGCATTACAGATCAGTAGGAAAACAAGGATATTTAATAAATGGTTTTGGGACAAAAAAAAAAAAACAAAAACAAAACTGTGGGAGAAAAAGAGGAAATTAGATCTGTAGTACATATCAAATATTTTTTTAAATCCTGGAAAAATAATCAAGTGCTTTCCTCATTCAATATAATTTATGCTGTCATTAAATTCAAAGCATCTATATAGATCAACATGGATAAACTAAAACATAAAAAGTTGAGAAACTGGTAAAGTTGCAACAGTATGTTTGGCATGCCACCACTTATTCAACACTTTAAAATAGAAAAAAAATAGTGCTTATTGTTTATGGAGACATATAAATGCTCTAAACACATAAAAAGATGCAGATGAAAAACTCCCAACTTTCAGATAATGGCTACCTCAGGCAAGCGAGCTGAGGAAAGGGAAGGGGGTGGAGGAAATTTTAGTTTACAGATCTGAAACAGATATGGCAGACTATGAATGTTTAATATCAGCGCTGGGTACACCTGCGTTATAGCATCTTCTGGGCTCTTCTCTGTGTTTGAAATGAAAACTGTGAAATTTTCAAAATTGCAAATTTACTTATTGTTAGTGACATAAAGGTTTGCCATCAGTCTGGGGCAGACTTTTGGGAAGAGTTGGTGGGCAAAATTCTTGCAGTCCAAAATCAGATTATAAGATGCCAGAAATCTTGGGACGCCTGGGTGGCTCAGTCGGTTAAGTGTCTGCCTTCGGCTCAGGTCATGATCCCAGGGTCCTGGGATCGAGTCCTGCATCGGGCTCCCTGCTCCGTGGGGAGCCTGCTTCTCCCTCTGCCTCTCTCTCTGTCTCTCATGAATAAATAAAATATTAAAAAAAAATATATTAAAAAAAAAAAAAAGATGCCAGAAATCTTTAGATACTTTCATAGGTAATTGAAGAATTTCAACATTATTTTACACTGGAAAGTATTCTATATTTATTACTTTTAGGCACCATACTTTTCTACTCTATTCTGTACTACCTTGTAGGACCGATTCCACTAATCCAGCAAAACTTTCCCATACTTAGAGTTTTGTGTACAAGAATCCCTGATCATTGCCATAGAAAATATCAAAGACAAAAATTTTATCTTTTAAAATAGAGGACCATGAATAAAAAGAAATGAAATGACTATTGCCATATATCAACAAAATAGTTCATATTTATATTCATTTTCATCTTTAAATATACTGACAAAATCTTTATAGTTTTAGCAAAAATATAAGGTAGCAATTTTTATTCTTAACAGTAAATCTAGCATTACTAGTTAGAACTTAAGCAACAACTAATAAATGGTGAAACTAATATTTGAATCCAGGTTTATCCTATTTCTAATCCTTACTCTGAAACACTAAGCTACACTCTCTTACTTTCTTTATCCCTAACACAGAGAAATATTAAAATGAGAAAATCATCAAGAAGACACATCACAATTTTCGAAGGCCGATATTTGTCTTTGTTCTCTTTGGCCAATCTATAGTGATTGTTCTTGCCCATAGTCTTGATAAAATGCATAGGCGTGGACTCACTTCAGTCTCATTCTGTGCTGTTAAACAGGGAGGATGAGTACATTCAAAGATACGAGTTTGTTACTAAAACTTTGTACGAAGGCTACTTTGTGTGTGAAGTTCCCAAGTAAATTTCCTCTTACTAAAACTAATACTAATATTAATTAACACAAATAAAATGCTAACAGAAGTGTAGTGAAATTTTTAAAAAATAATTATTATAACACACTAGGTAGAACACACTTTCTCAGATGACTTTAAATGATACAGCTAGGGGCGCCTGGGTGGCTCAGTCACTTAAGCGTCCAACTCTTGATTTCAACTCAGGTCATGATCTCGGGGTCGTGAGATAGACCCCGGTGTTAGGTTCTGCGTTCAGCAAGGAGTCTGCTTCTTTCCCTCTCCTTCTGCCCCTCAGTGCTCCCTCTCTCTCTCTCAAATAAATAAATCTTTTTTAAAAAATAAATGATATAGCTATATTCTCTCCTGTTCAGTTGCCTAAAAAGACCCATCCCCTCATCTTGACATTCTTCATGTATAAGTTTGATCTTGCTAATAATGTTCTGTTCTTCCATGAAGCACATCTATCAAGGAGAATAGTTAATGGAGAAAAATGTAAATTTAGAAAAAAAAATGATCAATAAAATATGACAGGGAAATCAGAGCATTGCTACGAGAAAGCTAAAGATATTAACGTGAGGGTGATTTTTATACCCCAAAATTGCCACACCTAAAAAGAGATCACCATTTACTGCTTCTTAATAAATTTATAGTTCGATGTAAATAGTAATACACTAAACTTTGCAAAATTCAGATTAAACAAATTTAAATGTTTCTTCATTACAGGACTTCTCAGAGCCTTTATTTTGTTAATCTGATTGATTGTTCTTTAAGAGAAAGGTTTACTGCATGATCCTCCTCTTTGTTCAGACTCTCTTACTTGGTGTCTCCAATAATATATACTGAGGACCGCTGCCCCTAAAAGCTAAGTCTTTCAATATCCTGTCTTCCTCTTTACTTAGTATGCATGCATTTATTGGATTCCTGTTCTATGTTGGAATCTGGAGACCTCATGAGGTTCCAAGTTTGTTTGGAAAAGCAAATATATGCAAACAACTTGTTACACAATAGGCTTAGTTCAAAAGTTGGCTCTGGGTTAGAAAAACACTGGAAGGTAAGGAAGAGAAGCCTTTTGCATTAGCAGTGCAGGGGAGAGTAAAACACCCCACGGGCAGGCAGTCAGGGAAGTAGAATTTAGGACTGCTCCCACATGAGAATGAGAAGTAGGGATTTTACCTTTCGTATCTGCCATAACACTGAAACTCCACCAGGAAGGAACCATGATTTTTCTTTTTCTTTTCAGCAATATATTCAAAGGATCTGGCATAGCGTAGACATTCAAATATTTGTTGGTAAATTATTGAATGAATGTATATCCCCCACTTATGAGCCCACACCCTGCCAATAACTCATTTAGAATACTCTTCCCTGGAGCCTGTGGGTCTAATTCTTTGTTTCCAACTCACTCCTGGAAACCTCCTAAAGCTCTGGTCTCCTTATCCGTAATTGAAGATCTCTTTCCTGAACCAGTTGAAACATGACTTCCTTTAGTTTTTCCAAAAATGTGTTTTCTTATCCTATCTCTCAAAGCTGGACTTTCTCTATCTTCCAAGGAAACAGCCACTCTATCTGATGGACTGGTTCTCACTACTGTGCTAATAAATGGGTGTGTGCTAGTTTTAGACCTCTGAGAAGCAGATGCCAAAATGGGACTAGGAGAGCAAGAGAGTTACTGGAGGACATGCTTGTAAAGGTTAAAGGGAGGGAATAGGAGAGGACGTGAGAACCTTCTATCTGACCCCAACGAAGGGAAGGTGAGGGCAAGAGGACCGGGGTCCGGGGAGAGTCTCAGACTACAGCACAGCTCTGAGATGTCGGCCCTGCAGTGCTCAGCCGTTGGCCGGGAGGGGGACATGGCATGAAGAGATAGGGTGAGAGCTGGAGCCATTGGTAGACTACGCTCCCACCGCAGGATCTGAGTAGTTGCTTTTTATGGCTGCTACAGGAAAGAAGAGAGAGGCTCCCCTTTTGTGTTTCTCTCCTTGCCGTGGTAACAAGTGGGCATTTTCTAGTGCTCTCTGGAAACAAGGCTCTCATTTACATTCACACTTCCCAGGCTTTTTTGTTTTGGGGCACACAGAAAATGATAATATATTGGCAGGGCATTATGGAAAATAGAAGAAATAGAAGAGGCCGCTCCAGGCAAAGGCTCAGGGGCCCAAGCAATTCAAAGACTGAGGGCATCAGCCTCTCAGACTCTTTTAAACCACTTGAAGTACGCTGTAGGCAATCTGTGCTTTAACCCTCTGTAAAATAACCCTCTGTATAAAATAACTAGTTATTTTACAGAGGGGTTTTCTCTGTGCGGTGGTTCTCAGCTCGGGCTGTACATCTGAATTACCTGGAGAAATTAAAAAAAAAAAAAATGAATACCTTGATCCCACTCCAGACCAGTCACAAGCTCGTGGTGGATCCCTGACACTGGTATACTGATTTTTGTGTATAGTCAAAGTTGAGAACCACTGTTCTGGCGCCTTCTCCAATGCCAGGGCAATAGAAAAGAGAGCATAGAGCAGGCAGGTCCTAAGGCATACCTCCTCTTCTATAAATAGATGCGGCCCGGAGAAGAATGATGATGGTAAAAAGAGTATTAGGATAGTCATTGCCTTCAGGATTCTTTTTTCCTATTCCTCTGGGTTTTCTAGGAACTGGCAAGCCTGTGCAGGACTGAATTTCATCATTTGCCATCCAAGCCCGATGTTCAGTAGTGTTTCGTTATGGAGTTCATATGGGAAGGCAAAAGAGAGGTACCTGGGCGGCTCAGTTGGTTAAGCATTTACCTTTAGCTCAGGTCATGATCTCAGGGTCCTGGGATCGAGCCCCGTGTCAGCCTCTCTGTTCAACGGGGAGTCTGCTTCTCCCTCTCCCTCTGTGCTCTCTCTCTTGCTTTCACTCTCTCTCAAGTAAATAAATAAAACCTTTAATTTTTTCTAAAAAAAAAAGAAAGATAAAAGACCCAGAAAAGTCAACATGAAACTGAAGAAGTTTTTGAATTTTTATACCATGTAAATTGGCAAACATTATAAATCATGACTTTTCTTTTCCCTGGAGTGAGTTTAATAGTATATCACTGTTTTTAAGTATTTTTTTTAATATTTAGATTTCTCCTTCCAAAGCTATTTATGTTGTGCTGTTGTCATTCAATTTATTTGTTGCAGATCCCTGCTTAGGTTTGCTGGTTATAACACACTATGGTGTGGTCTAACGTGCATTTCCTATACACGAGCCAGTAGCATGACCAGGTTCAAGTTGATAGTTTTGAAGACCATGTCGTTGGTGTTATGTTCTTCCATAAGGAAGCACACAACTAGTGCTTCTCCTTCTTTTGGTGATGTTTACAGCCAGTGATGCTCACAAACCCGATCCATTAGTTCATTATGGATTGCAGTGCCATTCCTATTTTCATTGTTTGACTGGAACACATCTATAAAGAGAAACTCCCCTTGTCTATGATTTGGTTGCAAAGTGACATCTATTTTACAGGAAAGGCAGGAAACACATTGGATTTTTTTTCCCCTTTATTTACAATCCTCGTAATAATCAATCGGTTCCACAGCATCCTCTAACGGCAACCATTAGGCTGTGCGTGTTTTCCAGTATTACTAGAAATCATGGATATAAGCATATATGATGTGTTTCAATCCACTGTAGTCATTATCTTAATAGAGGTCCCATCTTTGATTGGTGGGACACTCTATGTTAGATTCTGAGTCCTTTTGACCCAATTCTAGTCTTTGATAGTTTCATTCATCTGGTATAATAACATGTTCTAGGCTCATCTTATATACTTCCTGTCCCAGTCCTAGGTATTATATATATCCTTAAGATGAGTTGGTTTTTGTTTGTTTGTTTGTTTTTGTTTTTTTAGTGGAAAATAGCACTTAGGGGCCACAATTCAGGCTCTAGGGGTACTTTGCTACTACTCATCATTTCTAGGTCTTTTCAGTGAACAGAGCTACAAAAAATATAAATTAATTCTGGTATGTCCAGTACAAATTCAGAACTGTATGGTTTTTATGTATCCTCAACTATCTTAAGTTTTTGTTTCTTTTCTCCAATACTAAGAATTCTGGTTTCCCAAGGTAATGGGATGCTAAAATTTGTATATCACATAAATTATTCATTTGATTTAATCCATGTGATTCACAGAACACTTTCAGAATAAGAGCAAAATTACTACTAACAATATAATTATTGAAAGAACTAAGCATTTTAACAGTTCTTCTGTCCCCTGATAACCCACTAAAACCACATAAATTCCTGTGTTTTAAAGTAATTTGAAACAGTTCCCTTGGTATATGTGTGGCATCAATAAATAAATACAAAGTAGATTAACTTATTTTTTTATTTCATTATTTTTAAGGAGATTTTATTTATTTATTTATTTATTTATTTATTTATTTATTTTAGGGAGAGAGAAAGTACACGAGTGGGAAGAGGGATTAAGTGCATGCGAGGGAGAGAGAGAATTTCAAGTAGACTCTGTGCGGAGCACAGAGCCTGACGCAGGGCTTGATTTCATGACCCTGAGATCATGACCTGAGCTGAAATCAGGAGTTGGATGCTTAATCAACTGAGTCACCCAGGTGTCCCAAATCACTTGTTTTTTTAAATGACTTTTTTATAT
This sequence comes from Halichoerus grypus, assembly GCF_964656455.1. Classification (NCBI taxonomy): domain Eukaryota; kingdom Metazoa; phylum Chordata; class Mammalia; order Carnivora; family Phocidae; genus Halichoerus; species Halichoerus grypus. The sequence continues at coordinate 23,078,647 of NC_135720.1, read as the reverse complement.
TTAGAAATCCTTTCTTATTTTTTATTTTATTATTATTTTTTAAAAGATTTTTATTTATTTATTTGACAGAGAGAGACACAGCGAGAGAAGGAACACAAGCAGGGGGAGTGGGAGAGGGAGAAGCAGGTTTCCTGCCAAGAAGGGAGCCCGATGCGGGGCTCGATCCCAGGACCCTGGGATCACGACCTGAGCCAAAAGCAGATGCTTAACGACTGAGCCACCCAGGCACCCCTAGAAATCCTTTTTTAAATTTAAATTTTGTTTTAAAATTATGTAAAACACATATATACTTCAACATGCAAATCTACAAAGACAGGAAGTTGTATTTGACTTCAAAATTAAAATTTCCAAAATGGTTAACGTGAACCTAACTTTTTAAAGTCAGTTTGAAATAGTAACATGGAATTCCTAATCTTCACTGAAGAGATACTTTGTTCTCAAAATGAAGTGACAACAATATCACAACCTCTTGTTTTACCCATCCAAAAACTTACAAAAGTTTGAATTCTAGGAAAGGAGCTAATGTCTCTTTTTCTTCTTTTATAGATACATGTAACATGACCATGTGTTCTGTAGTGAGCACACAGGCTTGAAGCCACCACCTGATGCCGCTCTCGCCAGGGGGTCTGGCCAAGTTTCGTCAGATCAGCTAACCGTGTTAGGGAAAGCCTGTTCCTGGGGCACCTGGCCAGCAAGCTCCTCCCACGGCTCCCCAGCGGAGGAACGTGATGGGCAGTGGCTTTCTCTGAAGCTAGTTGCTAAAACAGTTGTCCACCTGCTTGGTGATCTTGTTTTGCCGGTCACATCACCGAGGAACGAAACGACCATCCCCAGGGCCGCAGCCACCTGAGGGCCGAGGAAATCAGTATCTTCGGGCATACAAGTAACTCAAGCTAGTTAAGAAGAGTTGCAATCGTGTACTATGAGTAAAACGCATCTGAGCCAAAATGTTCTTTTTAAATCTTTTCCTTACCACTCTCTAGTGGGTGCTAGAAGGGAATATAGGCTCAAATAGTTATTTTTAAATGAAATGTTTGAAAATTTTTTACAAATTGGGAAGCTGGAGCACCTGAGTGCCTCAGTTAGTTAAGCATCCAGCTCTTGATTTTGGCTCAGGTCGTGACCTTGGTCATGAGATTGAGTCCCACAAGGGGCTCTGTGCTGGGTGTGGAGCCTGCTTGAGATTCTCTCTCGCTTCCTCTCCCTCTGCCCCCCACCCCTGTCCTGGCTCATGTGCTCTCTCTCTTGCTCTCTTTTTAAAAAAAAAAGGAGAAGCAATTCTACTGTAGATTTTATCTTACTCACTTGGGTAAAAAGGAGAGTTTTTAGGTGGAAAAACTACATCCTGTGAGTTGTATTCCTGGAGGACTTCTCACTTTGTCAACCGACTGCACTTAAGTAGGTATAACATCCACCTGGGTCCCTCAGATTGCGAAACACATCGTAGCCTTGCCTTAAAGGTCTATTCACTACAACGAAATCAGAGAAGTATAAAAATCACAGAGAAACGATTTTAACTACAGTGTTCTAGTTTTTGAAGAAGATCTCCTATAAAATCGTCACTTCCATGGGCATTGAAATCCATTGGCTTGTAGGCACCCAAATTCTGTCAACTGGTTGAGGATAGTATAGCAAATTTCTCACTTCTCCAGACAGATCTCAGGAATAATGTAAAGGGGTGCGTGTGTGTGCCTGTGTGTGTGTGTGTGTGTGTGTGTGTGTGTTGGATGGTAGAGGATAGGCACTAAAGTGAGAATATGGTGGGAGGGGAGGGAAAGTAAAGGCTGAGGGGAATGCTGGAGGGGGACAGGATTTGGTCACCGGGTTAGAGGAACGGAGAGAAATATGTGATCAGAGACAGAGATTGCTATCAGAGGCGCAGAAGTGCCCTTTGATAAATTGTTGGCTAATTCCACAGATACTTTCTAAGTGCCTCTTGTACTGGCAGCTGGGGGACGACAGCGGATAAAACCAGATAAGCCCCTGCCACTCACAGTTTACATTCTAGCAGATTCAGTGCAGCTGCCTAACCTAAGCAAATAAACATCTTATAATATATTTAGGAAAAATCCTATTAATAGTGTGTCATGAAGTAAAGACATACATTCTACTTGATTTCTAATCTTGAGAAACGTAGCAAAGGAAAAATAGGACACAGCTGTCTTAATTTCAAGAAATACGGTGATGTTTAATAATGCATAAAATATCACAAATGGTTTTGTGAGAAGTTCTAAGAGTGAAGTTGTACATTTTACTATCACTCTATATTCTCCTTCCTATATTTTTTAAAGGAATTTTGTGAAGTCTGTGTTTTCGGGGAATTTACTTTCAGATTGCCCTTTGATCCCAGTATGCAAAATCCCTTCGTAAACTATAGAAGTATATCCAGAAGGGACAGGAGGAATTCTATTCCCCACTTGTCATATTTCAGGGAGCTTCCCTACCCTCTTCCTGGGGCCCTGACCTAGCCCATTAGGTTAAACAGAACAGGCCATTTTATCACTCTTTAGTAAATGGAACAATAGACCCAGAGGTCTTATGGTACTGTGACTTTACCAAAGAAGCTGTGAGGGGCGAGGGAGACCTCTGTCTGAAGCCGTTTCATGCAGTGTACTTCAGGAAGCACCAGTTTCTGTCACTCCTTCCAGAGACACCCAGGACCTGAAAATATCCACTCTACCAGCTCCATAGAAGGGAAAACCAGATGGAACTGCCCAATTTCTTAGCTCAAACCTAGAGAAAGAAGTGTGCCACTGGGGAGAAGAAAGAAAAGAGCGTATGGCCAGAGAAGGACAATGGACACTCTGATGCCCATCTAAATTTATCAATTTGCACCGTGCTCTGGGCTCCAAAGTAAGATTTTCAACGAGTAAGAATATGGTTAAAGAGTTTCATAAATACTTTATTGTTATACTTACTGTTGTTGTTACTATAGAGACAGGCTCTAAACATGCCTCTCTGTCAGACCTCCCGTGCGATCAATGCCGGCCCCCAAGATGCAGACAGCAGGGGTCACAATGCCTGTTGTAGAGAGCAGACCATGCCCACTACACCGTGTCCATGGGAATGAGGGGGGAAACAGCCACCCTCTCAACAGCCCAGAACCCAACCTTCACCTTTCTCCTCTTTGGATTCTCAGTATGTCCCTTTACGTTGGTCCTGCTTTCAGAATAGAATGAAACTCTAGGCTGTGGACTGTTGTAAAATAGGAACTACTCAGTGGAAAAGAACGGAATCATTGGAAAAGGTTCAGATGCCTGAAGTTGTGCTTTTCTCGTTTAATCCTTACAATAATGCTGCATATTATTATTTTTATTACCGTTATTTTACAGATGAGCAAACAGGCTCAGAAAAGTTAAGTGAACTGTAACACGTCACATTGGCCAATACCTGGTAAAAACGGAATCTATCCCTGAATCTACCCAATGCCAGAGACTCTATATTTTGTACTATGTATCATTTTCATGTTAATTTAAGGAGTTCTGTGAAAATACTCTATGTGCCTACAGTTGCACTGAGTGCTGTGAGGGCCACAAATGAGTCACTATGTTGTGTGCTTGGTAAGCAGCTCTGACTTGTGGGCTCACCTGTTAGCCAGACTTGCTTCACTCAGAGCAGACATCAAGGCTTCTGAGGAGGGGGCTCTAGGTGCTCATCTCTTCTGATGCTATGAAGACTGTTGTCTGAGGAAAATATTCTTTGGATGCCTTCTTGTCCAGAGCCTGCTCTTATTTCTTTTGGTATGGTAGTAAAGTAGTAAAGTGCATTGGTCAAAAGATGCAATCTGGAATCAGACCAGATCTGGGTTCAAAAGCTGGTTCCATCACTTTCTAGCTATGTGATTTTAGCTAAATTTTCTCATCTGCACAATGGGGATAATACGAATATCTACTCATGGAGTAACGGAGAATTAATGAAATAATGTACCTAAAATCATAGCACAGTGTTACATGTAATCCAGGTAGCTGAGTGCGTCTTCTTGGAACTGAACATGCCTACCTCAGTACATTATTGTTTAACTTTCTTTGTCAAGGGTACTTATTCTGACTTTTCAAAAACTTGTTTCCCACTCCTTTTTCTGTTTAAAAGGTCATAATTTCTCTATAGGTGATTCTATCTCTTCTGGAAAAAATGATTTCCTCATAAACAACAGCCCTGTGAGGACTTGGTGCCCTTCTAATCGTAGCCATGCAGAAAATACATGTTTGTAGACAGTGATGATAATGCTCCATCTCAATTTTCCATGAAGTTTGTTTTTCCTTTTCTTCTTCAGCCAGGCCACCAAAATGTAAAAGCTCTTAGCTATATGAGTGGGTCAAATATGTGTAAGACATCCCTAAAATGTATGTTTCTCAAAAAAACATGGCTCCCTCCTCAATGCCAAAGCATGGCAAGAACTCAATTGTTAATCAGGGAAGTGTTTGGGGTAACATTTTTAACCGGCCACATCCTTCTTTTCTAAATATTTTGGTAAGCTTGAATGGATTTTTATGCAATTTCACTTAATTCAGAGATTTTTCAGTTATAAATAGGGAAGTTCATCCCCAAAGATGCCTTTTTTTGCATGGGAATGGAGACCCAGACATCAGTATTTCCATGTGATATACAAAAATCTGGGGCACTGTGAAGGTGGTTGCCAGAGGTTAAGAAAAGTCAGCCTGATGTGGGAAGGAAATAGATCAAAGGGCTGCCTGTAACTCTTTTACTCCAAAAAGCCAGAGGAATCCTTTTAAGTATATCCTGATTCATGTATGCTGTATTCTAATAGCCGTGTCCTTCCTCAGCTCTTTAGGTGGTAGGATGAAGTCCATAATGCACACACTGAATAGATACTTGATTGGTTGCCCTTGTGTTCCCAGCAGGCTGCTAGGAGCTCAGGGGGCCATGAAGGGAAGAGGAAAGCATGCATCCTGCCTTAGGAATTTATATTTTGGTTGAATAGAGTTGAAACGACTTTTCCCTAAGGTAAGCTTACAAGGCTCATCCCCAAGAGCAAAGAACTCATAGCACTCAATGTAAAGTCAAATGCATTTAGACTCCTAGATGATGCAGCATGGCCATGAAACAGAAGGGGGAGGATTACGTAGATTTAAAGTTGAGAGATCTGGATTTTTAGTCCAAGTTTGTCTCTAACTTTCTAGGTCATCTAAGCCAATTACTTTATTCTGGCCTTTGATTAAATAATCTTTGCTAATAAAGCCCTGATTAAATAATCTTTGTGTCTTTTAGTAACATATTTCTATTTAGTAACATTATATAATTCCAGGCAACAACGTTATATGTAGGAACCTCTAAGTGCTGTGCACCGTGCCCCCTGGAATGGAAGCCTGAGGAATTGAGTGAGTCATAGATTCTGTGGACAAGGGCTTGCTTTCTACTGGGCAAACTGGATGTGCATCCAGTATGGATCTGTGACTATAGAACAAAGGGGGCTACCTGCTCTAACAGAGGTCCAAGAAAAGTAAGATAAGAGCATCTAGATATATTCATTGACTTCATATCTTTTACTTCCTAAGGCACTGGAAAAAGCCAAAAGACCTCTCATACCAGACTGATAACTTTTTCTCCCTGATCTGAACCTCCTTTTGTTATTATTTCAATCTATATGGAGATATCTCTCATATACATGTATATGTATACACACACATACATACAACACACACAGACATATTACATTGTACATCATGGGCAAAATGTGTTTAAATTGTCTTTTTTGTATTAACTAATGTTCTAGATGCACGAGGTGAACTGGTACATTCATCAGGGTTCCTCAGTTGCAAGCAGTGTAAACAGAATCTGGATAATTTAAACAAAAAGGGAACTTATTGTAAGTTGTTGAGTGAGATCATAGAATTGAAGAAGCACAAGACCCAGGATAAGAAAGTTCAGGAAGCAGCTAGCTCCTTGTGGCAACAAAAACCCTATTGCCTTTATCAGTGAGCCACCCAAACTAAAAGGTGTATGTTACAACCATTGTTTTTGTTTTTTGTTTTTTGTTTTTTGTTTTTGAATTTAGGCTCAAGAGTCAAAATCCTTAGAAGACAAAACCTGATTAGCACGGCTATGGCTTTCTGTGTACCCCCTTGGCGAGTCAGGGAGAGCACAGTGTTTCATGATGGCTCCAAGACTACAAACAATGAAAAGAGATAGGAACCTGGGAGATGTAAATATCCAAAGGAAAGAGTGAATGGGTGCTGAGTAGTGGACACCAACAAACATCCACTGTGGTAAGCTCTTGGAAGAAAGCCTGAGTTTTTCTTTAAAGACCAATCATCCTTAAAGTCTTCCTTTGTTGACACAAAGTGAACAAAACTTTTAGAATCTCTAAAAGTAAGAAAGAGAGTTTTGTTCTAACCCAAATTAGGATAGCTCCCCAGGAAACACAATCTTCACACGGAACATAGTGCCCCGGAGGATGAAGAGCTTTTACAAGGTTATATACCTTTTTACATCTTGTAAAAGCTCAAAAGATTATAGATTATCATATAGGCAGGAATCACAAGTTTTAATGACCAGGAATGCAGGAGTGGGGACATTGATCGATATCTTAAGGATAGGATGGTTTTCCTTTTGGCTACTCATTTACAAAGCAGGTGCACAATGTATGCTTAGTGGCCATAAACTGGGCTTTGGGTGTAAATAAAGTTTACGTAAAGTCATGTTGACTTAGAAAGAACCTAAAATGGCCACCCTTATAGCTCAGGTCTTTATAGAGAGTTTTTTCTCTCATCACCTTAAAGGCTCAGTTTTGGTTAATTTTTCACTTATTTTTAAAATTAATGTTTTTCTTAATATGTCTGTGATTTTTTTTTCAGGTTTTTTTTTTTTTGTGTGGGTAAAATGGATGTCCCCGGGGTATATACCATGTTTATTCTTTGGCTGTAAGTAACCCCTAACACATCCTGTGAAGCTCCTGAGAGCAATTATGGTTATCCAGGAAAAAGACATGTTGAAAGGGGCTGGTGCTAATGTCGGAGAATCTACATTTGAATCTTCATTATCTACTTAGTGTGTAGCTTTAGGTAAATCATTTGACTTCTTTGAGTCTCAAATTTCTGATGTATAAAGTGCAAATAATCCCTGACTAGTGTGCCTAAAGAACATAAAACACTTAGAACAGTACTGGGCGGATACAACACCTTAGTTACATTGTAGTTGTTACTGCACAGACAGCTAGGTCAAAGGAGAGAGGTAAAACGTGTATTTTACTTTCTAAGGAACTGGAAAAAGTCAAAAGACTTCTCAGGCAAGAATGATCATATCTTTTCCCTGTTTTAAAATGCTCCCTAAAATTCAGATATCATTTTCTGTTCTTCTTAGAATGTGCAACTCTAGCCAGGTATGCCTCCCGTTTCCTACTTAGCTCAACTCCAGTACTTTTTTGATGATAGTATCTTTGCCTGTAAATATATGTCTCCTTCCCCCCTTTCCATGTTGCTCCCATTCCTACATCCAGATATGAATCACATCTTTCACTTCTTTCCAGCTTCTCACAGACGCTGGCCAACTGCTAAGTACATTCATGGGACCTCGGTCACTAACAATTGAATGTCACAGAAAGCAAGGAAAAGGGGGAAAGAATTATACTTGAGGAACCAGAGAACTCAATGTTGTTCTGGGCTTTTCCGTTTCTGATGTGAATCCAACTTGAATATATACCCGACTGTTTTAGCTCAGAAAGCTCATGGAACAAAGATCAGAGTGGTCATGGAGGTGTCACTTACTTGTCATTTATGTTCTGCTTAAGAAACCTGAAGACCTCAATGAGCTTCCCATATAACTCCCCAGTATCTCTCAGCAGCTCCGATGAGAGGCTGTATTTTCAGTAGCTCTGGGATAATTTATACCTTCCTTTTTTTTTTTTTTTTTTTAATTTAGAAGCTTCTGAGGTAGAAGTCAGAGCTCTGACTCCTTACTTTAACTTAGCAGTGGACATCAAATAACTAATCACAGAAAAACAAAAATGTCAATAGGGGGTCATGGATTTCACCTCTTTGTATCCAGATGAACTATACTTAGATGATGATCTATACCTGGATCATCATTCTTATTTTTTAAAAGCAAGTACATTATTCCACTTTTATCAGTAATTTATTTCACTGATTTACAAATTCAGCTCGATGACATTTTATGCTTTTTTCTATCAACTTTTGTTTTATTTACGTTTTAAGCCAAACCACTAAAAACTCCATTCTGAGACGGCATGAAATTTACTTTATATTTGCTGGAGAGGCTCCCTTGCCCAATGGGGGTCTTTGCATATTTTTATCTCTGACATACACATAGTGTTTTCCACAAGGAGCTTTTCACTTTGCTCTGGTTTCCATTGTGACCACTGGCTTGTACTGACCACCCACCAGTTCCTTGTTTTTCATGCATAATAAATTTTAAAGCCACATGTTTCAGCCAACATTTCTACCTCAAGGGAGGGAAATTAGGTATTCTTTTGATTTATTAATTGGCCGTTAAGCATACGCATGTAAGTGAATGCAGAGAAATGCTGCTCTGAAGTCCAGGTGGCCAAAGAAGAAAGCTTCCTGTAAACAGAATAAAAGGAAACAAAAAGAAACCCCATAGAAACCACATTTAGGGACGTTTCAGGGGCCATATCTTTATTAGCCTCAAGTACAGGGACAGTGTACAAATTCCTAGTGGAATTCTGGGCACTTATCAAAATACCCCCCTTCACTCAACCAAGGGGATATTTTAAGGAGGAATTTAATAGTGACTTGGCAATAACAGCTGTGGAACACAGCTGCCAGTTCCACACTCAGCTTTGTCAACAGTTCAAATTTCAAGTGTCCATGACGTACATTTCTATACAGCTGGAAGGGGCACCAATGATATTTTTCTTGGACCTTGTGTTGCTCCAGACATAATCCAAGTGAAAGTCTATCCAGCCATTTTTTTCACATCCTCTTATAAACAATTTGGGTTCTGTACTGACATCGGCATGTTGCATAATAATAAGGTGCTGTCCTCTCTCTCTCGATCTTTTTAAAGATGACCCCCCAAAATGTCACATTCCAGTAGCCATTCTGATATTTTTCTGATTCCTACTAGTTGAATGTAGCTGCCGATTATGGGCCACTTAAAATCGATAGACAGAACTGATTTCCCAGGTGCTGGCAAAGGCCTTCTCCTAAAAATTATCTTTGTTAATATTGTAAATTCCTTAAATTTTACCTTTAGATATTTATTAATTTTGTCCCCTACGTGTTAATCTACAAGTACCTAGGGAAGAAGGCAGCTGTAACACTTCTAGTTTTAACACTATTTATGGTTCTCTCAACTTTCTAGTTGGCAGCAGATTTTGCCAGGCAGTAGAGAGAGAACAGAAAAATCATGAGGTAGCCTAGATCAGGGGCGTGGGGGAGATACTATAAGAGAAAGAAGAAGGGCGCCTGGGTGGCTCTGTCGGTTAAGCATCTGCGTTTGGCTCAGGTCATGATCTCAGGGTCCTGGGATCAAGTCCCGCATCAGGCTCTCTGCTCAGTGGGGAGTCTGCTTGTCCCTCTGCCTCTGTGCTCTCGCTCTTGCTCTCACACTCTCTCTCTCAAATAAATAAATAAAATCTTTTAAAAAATAAAAAAATAAAGAGAAAGAAGAAAAAAGGGGAGGGCTTAGGGAGAGATTAGTATGAGGGTTCACATTTTTAAGAGCCAATTTAATGTTACTTTCTTCCTGAAGTCTTCCTTGTGTGTCCCAGTCAGAAGCAAAATGATGCCTCTTTCCTATCAAATCCAGGAAGATTCAGCACCAATGTCATATGATATTTGCACATACTCCCTCGCACTGTGGTAGTTTTTACAAATGTTTAATTTCCTGATTTATGTACACATGTATTTTATAAATCTCTCGCATCCTCTCCCCGCCCCTCTCCCCTGTGCTTCTAATTCATAAGGGGTTTTTCATAAACCTGGAGCAAGTCATTTTACCCAGTATTTAATTCTGGAGTCAAGAGATGAGGAGAGAGAACAAAGACTGTCTTCTTTCCTGAGAACAAAGGATGCTTCCCTGAACTATGACCTCAGAGTGCCCTGTCAATAGCAAGTCTGACTTTGGCTATAGGAAAAGCACGCTCTAAACCAGATAACAGCCTGGTTTAAGCAAGTACTCTGTGTGACAAGATTATGTGCTATTTGAATAATAACGGTAATATTCATGTCCACATAGGTCTTTGTCCTCACTGCAATATAGCAATTCTGTGATGATGTCTAGGGCTTGTTAATTCCTCTCTCTCTCTTTTTACGGGTTTTCTGTCTCAATGGAGATATGAGTCATCTGAAGCTTAGCCAAGTTAAATGACTTGTTTAAAGAGCAGAAAGTTCCAGTGTCTGCAAAGTGTACTATATCCAGGAAGGGAGAGTGGGATCACTTTACTATCATAAAAGCTTTACTGATCTTTTTTTTTTTTTTCTTTTGCCTATACTTTTTCTCTCTCTCTCATTTTGGAATTACCATCTTTCTGTTCGTCTAGATACAAGCTCAGAAAAATTTCACTACCTCCTTTGTCCCCAGAACGCAAGATCCCTCTGTTCTATTAATGCCAGTTTCCTTGCCTGAACTGTTCCAACAAACACATAAATATTTTAAATCTGCAACCCATTTTCTACACTTGTCAGATTATTCTTCTTAAAATTAAGTTTTGAATATTCCACAACTTGATTCTACTATCCATTGATGTGTGTGGGATAAAATGGACTTTCTACTCAGCAAGACCATCAGAATATGGCCTCTTTAATTCTTCACCTTAATAGCTGATCGCCTTACTTCACATCTAGTCATCCAGAAAAAGAAGAATCTTGGTCTTTACCCAAACATGTCTGTGCTGTTCTAATTCTGTGCTGCTTCTCACTGTTTTCTCTGCCCCATATCTGTATCTAACATTTGTTGAGCTTATTCCATTTCCTGGGTTCTGCTTTAAGTAATGTTTATACATTATCTACCATTAATTTCTCACAATAATCCCATGATATGAGCTTTTTTTTCTTCCCATTTTACAGTTGGTCCACAGAGATTTAGTAACCTTCCAGAATTACAAAGTAAGTAATAGCAGAATGCGAATCCGCATCTACCTGACTTTAAAGTGATGCTCTTCATGTTTCTGCCTCAAGTATGGAAATTTTCCCAACTTACATGTTCCACCTCAAATGCAAATATATTTTGTTCCTCTCCTTCTACTCTTTGTGTCGCGCTGTATTTAAATCGCTGATGTCTTTAAGGACTTTTGCAACTGAGCGAATATTAGTGGGTTTTTTTGTCTTGTAATTTTTTCTTTCTGATTTTCCTGTCAGAGTTATAATGGCCCCATAAAACAAGTTGGTAAACATTCCCCTTTTTCTATTTTCTGATAGAATTTGTGTAGGACTGATATTATTTCTTTAATGTTTGATAGGATTTACCAGGCAAGCCATCCGGGATCGGAATTATTTTCTGTACAAAGTATTTTAATTATGAATTCGATAATTTAAATTCGCCATTCAGATTTTCTGTTCCTTCTTTGATTCAGATTTTAGTAGTTTCTTTCAAGGAACTTGTCTATTTAATCTAAGTATTAATTTATTGGCATACAGTTTTTCATAATATGATCCTTTTAATATCTATAGAACCCTCTCATCCTTTTCATTCCTGATGTTGATACGTTGTGTTTCTCTTTTTTTATTAATCAGAGGAGCTAGAGTTTTACCAATTTATTGAAGTTTTTAAAAAGCCACCTTCTTGTTTCATATATTTTCTTTATTGCTTTACTCTTTTCTATTTCATTGATTTCCATTCTTTTTTTGTTTCATCCATTCTGCTTAGATAGGGTTTTTTTTATATTAGCTTTTTAAGTTGAAAGCTTGTATCATTGATTCTAGGTCTTTCTTCTTTTCTCATGTAAGCATTGATTGCTATAAATTTCCCTTAAGGGGCAGCTGGGTAGCTCAATCTGTTAAGTGTCTGAATTAGGCTCAGGTCATGACTTCAGGGTCCAGGGATTCAGCCCCACATGGGGCTTTGCACTCAGCCAAGAGTCTGCTCCTCCCTCTCCCTCTGCTCCTCCCCTCCGCTCATGCGCTCACTCTTTCTCTCTCAAATAAATAAATAAATAAATAAACATCTTTTTAAAAATTTCCCTTTAAGCACTGCTTTATTTTCATTCTACAAATTTTGCTATAATGTGTGTCCACTATCATTCATCTCAAAATACTTTCTAATTCTCCTTTTGATTTATTTTTTGGCTAATGGGTTAATTTAATTTCTAAATATCTAATTTCAAAATGCTTGGCTAAATTTCCACATGTGTATATGTTTGAATTTAAGTTTCATTTTGTTGTTGGAGAACACACTTTGTATGATATCAATACTTCAAATTTATTGACAATTGTTGTATGGCCTATGGTCTGTATTGAGAAATATTCCATGTGTGCTTAAAATGATTGTATATCACGTTGGGTTATGTGATGTCTTCTGTATGTGTCAATTAGTTGGTTGATAGTGTGTTCAAGTCTTCTCTATTCTTCCCAATTTTTCTGTCTACTTTTTCTATCAAATACTGAGAAAGGAGTATGGAAATCTTCTACTATGGTTTTAAATTTATCTATTTCTCCTTTTATTTCTGCCAGTTTGGGGAGATCTTTTATTAGATGCATATAAATTTACAATCATTGAACCAACTCTTTAAACTTCATGAAATGTTTCACTTTTTCTGCAGTAATATTCCTTGGCTAGAAGTTTTTGTCTTATATTTATAAAGCAACTCCAGTTTTCTTGTGATTGCTATTTGCTTGTACATTGTTTTTTATCCTTTGTCTTTCAACCTATTTGTGTTTTTGTATTTAAAGTGCACCTCTTTTAGGTCACGCAGGGTCGAATCCTGCTCTTTAAATCCAGTTTCACATTCTCTGCCTCTTATTTTGTGTATTTGGCAATTCACATTTAATAAAATTATGTAAATTGTGGATTTTAAGTCTGCCATTTTGTTGCTATTTTTATTTGTTTCATTTCTGTTTTGTTCCTCTACTCCTCCTTACCTGCTTTCCTTTGTGTTAAGCAAACATTTTACAGTATATTATTGTAAAATCGGTATTGCCTTGTTAACATGTCGACAATTTGTTAGTGGTGGCTCTAGGGATTATAACATGCCACTTTAACTTATCAAAATTTACTTAATCCACAATGAATGACCTCCAGTTCAATAGAGGAAACTTCCAACTATATAGTTCTGTTTACCCTCCACTTTTTTGCATTGTTTTCATCTATATATATTATAATCCCAACAATATAGTAGTATAAATTTGGCTTTATGTATGCATATATTTTTTAAAGCATCTGATAAAAAAGAAAAAAATACATATATTTATATTAACTCACATATCACATATTTATTCTTCCTGGTGCCCTTTATTTTCTCTGGTGTATCTGAATTACCATCTGGTGCAATTATCCTTCAGTCTGAAAAACTTCCTGTTGTAAATAATGCAGTGCTGCTAGCATTAATTTCTCTCAATTATTTTAATTTAAAAATGTCTTGATTTTAGCTTTAGTTTTGAAGGATAATTTCTCTGGCTATAGATATCTTGAATAATTTTTTCTTTCACCACTTTGAATATGTCATCCCAATATCTAGCCTCCATTGTTTCTGATGAAAGGTTGAGCTTTAATCATATTGTTCTCTCTCTATTTATAATGTGTCATTTTTCTCTTGTTGCTTTCAAATTTTCTATTTATTTTTAGCTTTTATTAGTTTGAATTTGATGTGGCTGGGTATGACTTCTCTGTTTTTTAGCCAATTTTTAAAAAGATTTTATTTATTTATTTTTTAGAGAGAGAGAGAGAAAGAGAGGGCAACGGGAGGGGCAGAGGGAGAGAGAATCTCTAGCAGAATCCATGCTGAGCACAGAGCCCAGTGTGGGGCTCGATCTCACGACCCTGAGATCATGACCCGAGCCAAAATCAAGAGTCAAGTGCTTAACAAACTGAGCCACCCAGGTGCTCCTGTTTTTATTCCAATTTGGTTTCACAAAGCTTCTTGGATTTGTAAATTTATGTTTTTCAATGAATTTAATAAATTTTAAGCCATTATTTCTTTAAATGTTTTTGTTTTTGTTTTTTCTGCCAGTTTCTTCCAGTCCTCTTCTTCTGGGTCTCTGATTATATGTGTGCTACATCACTTGGATACTGTCACAAAATGTTTTTCATTTTCTTAATCTTTTCTTCTTTTCTATTTGTCAGATGGGATAATTTTTCAAATACATTAATTTTTTTTTTCTTGCAACATCTGAGATCATCTGAGTTTATTGCTAGTTTTTAAAGTTCAATTATTGTACTTTTTAGATTTGACTTTTTCAGGTTTCAAAAATAATTTCTATCTCTTTGTTGGTATCCCTACATATTTACTCCTTATTATGATGTTTTCCTTAATTATTTGAACAAATTTCCTTTAATTGCTTGAATGTATTTACAGTAGTGTTTTGAAGTTTGTAACTATTATATTCACTCCCTGGGCCCACTTTAAACTAGTGCCTATTTATAGATTTGTTCCCTGATTTTTCTGTATTATAACTAATACATTTTAGTTAAAAATTAGGCACAGTAGGGGCGCCTGGGTGGCTCAGTTGGTTAAGCAACTGCCTTCGGCTCAGGTCATGATCCTGGAGTCCCGGGATCGAGTCCCGCATCGGGCTCCCTGCTCGGCAGGGAGTCTGCTTCTCCCTCTGACCCTCCTCCCTCTCATGCTCTCTGTCTCTCATTCTCTCTCTCGCAAATAAATAAATAAAATCTTTAAAAAAAAAAAATTAGGCACAGTAGCAACTATGGAATCTGTTTTGCTCTTCTGAGGACTATTGGTTTTTTGCCTAGTAGTCTGTAATTGACGGGACTCACATTCTGAAACTTGTCTTCGTGGGGTGGATTATACCTGATGTCTCTGCTGCCTAGTGTTTTGGGCTTCTAGTTGCTGTCTTTTTGTTTTTTTTGGTTTGGTTTTAGCTGGCATCCTGGAAATCATCATTGCTCAGGAAAAAAAAATTCATACAACCAAAGGTGTGTGTGTGTGTGTGTGTGTGTGTGTGTGTGTATGCAGACACGTGACTTGTCCTCATTCTGTCTTGAGTTTGCTGATGAAAGCTGACAGTTGTAGGGCTTTAACTCACTGAGAGTCTCTCCACTACACTGCCATACCAATAGACTGTTTCTTTCCAAGTTGCCATGTTTTTTCCATTTCTTCATTCAGTCTTGCTTCCCCTTCCAGAACATGATGCCAAGGGGGTTGAAGGGTGCTTCAGAGTCCATCCAGTCTACCCCACTCTAATTGTTCCAAACAACAGATTATTGGCTTTGACCATGAGTGCTTCTACTTACACTGAAGCACAATAAGCTCTGCCAAATCTGCCCAAGGTCTTCTCTTTGTGTTCTCTCCTATAATGGCAGCATTTTATTACACTTGGGGGCCCTTCTTTATTTATTATGTTTCAACATTATGACAGTGTTTCTTACTGTCATCGAAAATGAAGCTGTTGATTTTTTTTATAACATCCTAAACTAGAAATCTGAAAACAATTTAAATCACATGGAAAATATTCAAATAATAACAAACACTTGTCCAACACTTTGCAGTTTTTGAGGCATCGCCCATCTATTATTTAATGTGATCCACACAATATGCGGAATAGGTGTTGGCTATAATTCCAATTTTACCAAAATTAAGCTAAATGTTCAAAGGCTTTTAGATAGTTATGATGCATATTCACAGAATGCAAGAGACAAATGCTTTAATATCCCCATGGTCCATACCATACTCCATTTAACTTAGCTTCTCCGCAACTATGGCAAGGCTCCATGTTCATTTCACTCCAAAATTAATGCTTCTTTCATTTTATGCTGTTTCTGTAGCTATAAATATTGTAGGACTAATAATTACATCAAAAATGCTAGTCTTAGAAATCTAAAAATTAAATCTAAAAGTCAAGTAATGAAAAAATATTCTTACATTTTAAATTTAGATTAAATTTGTACCAGATATATTTATACAACATTACAAAACTCACATCTCACACTTATACTTATGTGATATATAGTTCATCAATCAAAGCCAAAATATTAATTTTACCATATCATTATTTTGCATATGAACATTAAGGAAAATATATAATGTAAATAATCATAAGCTTCATAATATATGCAAAGTGAAACGTGACCAAACAGGAAAAATATGATGTCAACTTATTAATAAATTATCTATAACATCAGGCAGAAATTCAGGGTTAAATTTGATTTGAAGGAAAGAACTTTACATCTTTAGGAGGAAATTTAGATACATAAAAGAATAAATAAAAAATTATGAAAATATTGTAGTCAATTCTTTACCTTAATGACTGGGGATTGTTTGGAAGACAAAATAATACTACAAAAATAAAATGTAATACTTTTGTTAACAGTAACAATTACTGTAATTTATTGAAACCCTATTCTGTCCCAGGCTACATAATTAGTAAGTATTTTATGTTTATTACTCTTTTCAGTTAGATCTAAAAAGGAAACTTTATTACTTTGTTCAAATCTGATTAATAAATTTGAAAAGTGGCTTTGGATATGAGCAAACACATAAAAAGTAATCTTCCAGTCTGGGATTATCATTCCTCTCTCTATGAAATATTGAGTAATACCTCTCATTGAGTCCTTTACACATTAGAAACTCAGGAAATGTTGATTTGCTAATAATTAAGTATAAGAAATTCCCAATTGCTTCATGACTCTTGCTCTGAGGGTCAAACACAAATTATTTTTATATCTTCTCATCTACTTTTATAATGATTCAGTGAAAGGGTAATTTCTTCCATAAGAGACAGTGGCCATTTTAAATATGTTTGAAGAATAAATTGAGCCACTTTAGAATATGACTTTATTTTGTGTTAACTGTGTTAGCGTGATGAAAAAGACCGAAGGCCAAACAGTGTCTAACAGGAATAGATTAATAGTTCTCTTGAGCTTCGTTGGAATCGTTCTTACCCAAAGCAATAACCTTCGCCTTGATTATAAGAGTAAAAGCTTGTTGAGTCTAGCTGAGTTGGGAAAGCGAGATCTGTGATTCAGGTTCATTTGGGGAAACCATAAAAATGATCAGGCGTACACAGACATGATTCTTATTAATTTTGGCAAAGATTTCCTTCCACTTAAATCAATGGCCAGATATAAAAATAGAAATATGTGAGCTAATGACACAACTCCATAGATCACAAATGGTATTTAGCATTTAAACAATAGCCATGTTAAATTTAACGGACATATGTGGAGATACTGGCAAAGTAAAACAAAAAACCAATTTGTGGTATGAATGATGATTTCTTTGATACCAGCCATAATTTTTTAAATGGGTGAGGAGAAACTGATTATAAATTTATTAATATGATATAGAAATGATTAAGAAAAAAATCATTAAGGGTACTATTGAATATACCATTTAAAAATATTTTTAATAAAATACGTTTTAAAAAATATTTTATTGGTTGAATTAGTTTGGATTTTAGACATAGTTGCCAATGTGCAAATGCACTAGCATTTTCCATGTCAAAATATTTTTTTTCCTGAAACTACCTAACCATTAGCAGCTGTCTATGTGAGAATAGAGGGAGGACTGTTTTCACTTCAATCAAAGATTAATGATATTTCACAGCTTCAAAAGAAGTTTTTAATTCTGGCTTTCATGGCAGGCACCTCCCTCTTGTCTCCTTTAATTTTATTGCCACTTTTTAAACATAATTATTCATTCTGTGGCATATTAAAATAGTCTACAAAGCAAAAGTTTTTATTGGAAAAAAGATTTTGCTTGCTATTAACTCTGTAGAAGTACACTTCCCTCTTTCTCTCATTTACCAGGTAGCATTGTAATCATTCCAAACATTTTTTGTTTTTATTTTTGCTCAAATATTTAATGCTGGCTAATGGAGACAGGGAAAAGGGGTAAGAGAGGTGAGTTGAATTCGTTCTATTTTCCTCCAGATTGAATTTATTTTTGGTTCTCCAAAAATGATGTAGCAAAATTTCAATGATAAAAAGTAAGTTCTGAACTAGTGAGATTATTATCCATATCCACAATCTCTGACCTGTTATCAGAGCTGGAATTGGGCTGCAGAAGGGTCATAAACTTCAATCAGCATGGACTCCACCAGCCCTGTCTTGTTTCTAATCACCAGCATTACTCCATTTCAAAAGCCTTGGGCTTACTGGGTACTTTGTAATGTTATGTGTCCTACAGGACATGCTCCAAACTCCGAGAATTAAACTTTTAAAAATACATGTAACAAGCAACCAAAACCTCAGCAAGATATTTTGTGGATATTGACAAACTCATTCTAAAGTTTATATAGAGAGGCAGGAGACTCAAACTAGCCAACACCCTATTAAAGAAGATAAAGTCAGAAAATTGACACGACCTGATGTCAAGACTTACTATAAAGCGACAGTAATCAACAGTGTGGTAGTAGTGAAAGACTAGACAAACAGATCAGGGGCATAGAAGAGAGAGCCCAGAAATAGACCCACATAAACATAGTAACTGATCTTTGACAAAGGAGCAAAAGCAATAGAATGGGGACAAGATGCTCTTTTTTTTTAAAGATTTTTTTTTTTTAATTTATTTATTTGAGAGAGAGAGAATGAGAGAGAGCAAGCACATGAGGGGGGGAGGGTCAGAGGGAGAAGCAGACTCCCTGCCGAGCAGGGAGCCCGATGCGGGACTCGATCCAGGGACTCCAGGATCATGACCTGAGCCGAAGGCAGTCGCTTAACCAACTGAGCCACCCAGGCGCCCGGACAAGATGCTCTTTTCAATGAATGGTGCTGTAACAGTTTTTTGCCACCTGCAAAAAACCAATTCTAGACACACACCATACACTCTTTATAGATATTAACTCAAAATAGATCACAGACCTAAATATAAAATCAAACCATTAGTCTCCTAGAAGATAACCTAAGAGAAACTATGGATATAAGGATGACTCTTTAGATACAACACCAAAGGCACAATCCATGAAAGACTTCAGTAAAATTAAAAACTTCTGCTCTGCAAAAGACATTGGCAAGAAAATGAGCAGAAAAGCCACAGACTAGGAGAAAATATTTGCAGAAGACACATCTGATAAAGGACTATTATCCAAAATATACAAAGAACATTTAAAATCCAATAATAAAACAAACAATTGAAAAATGGGCCTTAACAGACACCTCAGCAAAGAAGACATACAGATGAAAAGTCGATATATGAAAAAAGGCTCCAGTCATATGTCACCAGGGAAATGTAAATTAAGATGAGATACCACCACACACCTATTGCAATGGCCCAAATCCCAAATGCTGACAACATCAAATGCTGGCAAGGACGTGGAACAACAGGAATCCTCATTCATTGCTGGTGAAAATGCAAAATGGTACAGCCGCTTTGGAATGCAGTTTGGCAGCATCTTACAAAACTAAATATATCCTTACCGTACAATCTAACAATGATGCTTTTTGGTATTAATGCAAAAGAGTTGTAAACTTACATCTGCACAAAAACCTGTACGTGGATATTTACAGCAGATGCTTTCATAACTGTCAAGACTTAGAGCAACCAAGATGTCCTTCAGTAGGGCTAAAATCAAAAACACAGGAAATAACATGTTGGCAAGGATGTGGAGAAAAAGAAACCCTCTCGCACTGTTGGTGGGAATGCAAGCTGGTGCAGCCACTGTGGAAAACAGTATGGAGGGTCCTCAAAAGTTAGAAATAGAGCTACCCTATGATTCAGTAATTGTAATACCAGGTATTTACCCCCAAAATACAAAAACAGTAATTCAAAGGGATATGCACCCTTATGTTTATAGTAGTATTTACAATAGCCAAATTGTAAAGTGTTCAGTGATAGGTGGAATATATATATATATATATATATATATATATATATATATATATATACATACTTTATATATGGAATATATATATGGAATATATATATATATACTTTATATATGGAATTAATATTCCATATATTATAATATATGGAATATTATCCAGCCATTAAAAAATAAAGAAATCTTGTCATTTGTAATGACGTGGATGGAGCTAGAGGGTATTATGTTAAGTGAAATAAGACAGTCAGAGAAAGACAAATACCATATGAGTTCACTCATGTGTGGAATTTAAGAAACAACAGAAGAAAATGAGCAAAGGTCTACAAAAAAAGAGAGAGAGAGAGAGAGAGACAAGCCAAGAAACAGACTCAGCTATAGAGAACACCCTGATTGGGGGGAGGGGAGCCTGCTTGGCTCAGTCAGTACAGCACATGACTCTTGATCTCAGGGTCATGAGTTCAGATCCCACACTGAGCATAGCACTTACTTAAAAAAAAACAAAACCAAAAAACAAAAACCACCCTAACAAATTGATGGTTACCAGAGGGGAGATGGGTAGAGGGATGGGTGAAATAGGTGATGGGTATTAAGGAGGGCACTTGTCCTGATGAGCACTAAGTGATGTATGGAATTGTTGAGTCCCTATATTGTACAACAGAAACTAACACAACACTGTATGTTAACTATACCGGAATTTAAATTAAAAAAAAAAAAGATGTTCTCCAGTAGATGAATGGATAGATAAACTGTACTACATCCAGACGATGGAATATTATTCAGCACTAGGAAGAAATGAGCTATCAAGACATGGAAGAAATTTATTTATTTATTTATTTTTTAAAGATTTTATTTATTTATTTGACAGAGAGAGACACAGTGAGAGAGGGAACACAAGCAGGGGGAGTGGGAGAGGGAGAAGCAGGCTCCCCACCGAGCAGGGAGCCTGATGTGGGGCTCGATCCCAGGACCCTGAGATCATGACCTGAGCCGAAGGCAGATGCTTAACGACTGAGCCACCCAGGCGCCCTGACATGGAAGAAATTTAAACGCATATTGCTAAGTAAATGAAATCAATCATACTATATGATTCCAACTATATGACATTCTAGAAAAATCATTAATTATGGAGACAGTAAAAAGATCAGTGGTTGCCAGGGGTTTAGGGGGAGGGAGGGATGAATAGATGGAGCACAGAGGATTTTTAGGACAAAGAAAATATTCTGTGATACTATATAATGATGTATTCTTGTCCTACTACACTGGTCCAAACTCATGGAATGCATAACAAGAGTGACCCCTAACATAAACTATGGACTTGGAGGTGATAATGATGTGTCAATGTAGGTTCATCAGTTGCAACAAATGTACCACTCTGGTGGGGGGATGGTGACAATGGGGGAAGCTGTGCATGTGTGGGGGCAGAGGGATGTATGGGAAATCTCTGTATCATCCTCTCAATTTTGCTATGAACCTAAAACTGCTCCTAAAAAAAAAGGTCTATTAAAAATAAGGTTAACTGGTAATTTATGCATCTGGAAGTGAAAAAAGCCCACAATCTTAAAAAGGAATGAAATTCTGATACGTGCTGCAACATAGATGAAACACGAAGACTTTGTGCTAAGTGAAATAAGCCAGACACAAAGGGAAATATAGTATGCACCTAGAGTAAGTTGAATGCAGAGAGAGAGAAAGCAGAATAGAGGTTGCCAGAGGCTGGGGGAGGTGAGAAAGAGGAGTTACTGTTTAATAGGTATAGAGTTTCAGATTGGAAAGATGAAAAAGTTCTGAAGATAGAAAGTAGTGATGGTTGACAACAATGAGAATGTACTTAATGCACTGAACTCTACACTTGAAAATGTTTAAAACGGTAAATTTATGTCATGCGTATTTTACTACAGTAAAAAAAGTTGATATAGCTCAATATACTATTTTACCTGTATTTTTTTAAAAGATTTTATTTATTTATTTGAGAGAGAGAGAAGAGCACAAGCAGGGGGAGGGGGAGGGGCAGGCAGAGGGAGAAGCAGACTCCCCGCTGAGCAGGGAGCCCGACATGGGGCTTGATCCCAGGACCCTGGGATCATGACCTGAGCTGAAAGCAGATGCTTAACTGACTGAACCACCAGGGGCTCCTTATTTTAACTTTAGTTTGAAAAGGGATTTTGGAATGTTTCAATAAAACAAATAAGAAATTATTAAAAAAGAACCCATATGTAATACAAATGAAATTATGAGAACGAGTCTTACAACTTTCTTGTCAATCAAAAACAGAACTGGTTTATAGAGAACTCAGAAAAAAGTAGTTTCTGGTGATGGTACTGCTCAAAGTTATTGTGTTGGGAGGGTTTCATGTGTGCTGAATACCCAGTTTACCTGGCTTGTACATTTGCAGTAAATACAGAGACACCAAAAAATCTTCAGTGGGTATGTTACACCTACATAGTCCCAGATCTTTGTCTTTCTTCTATGGTGGTCAGCCAGACCATGAACATTTGAGATGGCAAAATCTATTACACCACAATTCAAGGAATGCTGCTTACAAATGTATCCAATATGGGAACATACAGACATTAACAGAGTCATGGAATCCAACTCGGTTTGATTTAACAACTATTTTTTGCTATTTATTCTGTTGGTGAATTTTGCCTTTTTCACTGAGGGGATTTTTTTTTCCATAGAAAGATCTGATTCTGTTTCTAATTATAATTAATAATAATAGCTCCTGCCATCTCTAAGCTCTGACTCTGCCAAACATTTTACAAATAGTATCTCTGAGCATAATAACAATTAATGAAGGTGGGCATCATTTATTCCCACTTACAGATATGGAATCCGGCTCGAGACCAATCTCTGCCCAAGGCCACCTAATGAGTGAGTGGGACAGCCTGGGTTTGTATCCCTGCTTCTGTGGTTCCCCTCTGTGTGTTTTTCCACCGTGCTCTGCTTTCTACTGGAGTCCCAACTTCATTGCTCCTTCTGCTGGACCCAGGTTCTAGAACTTCTTGATTTCTTAACTCTTTGAGGCCTCTATTTCAAAGCTAATTTCAATGAGCAGCTATTCATTTGAAACAGATTGGACAGCTCATTCCTTTTTTAAACAACCCTCATCTACTGTTTAAGAGACAGGTCTTATTTTCAGTCATATTTCTTCGCCTGGGATTGTGCTTTCCTTTGTTCCCAATTGTTCTGACTCTACCAGACAATTCTAACAATAAAATTCGTTTCTCTAGGACCAGCAGAGAAAATATGATTAAAGGTGCTATGGAAGAAGAGAAAAAGAAAAAGTCCAAACTCTGGCAATATTCCACATCAATTAGCATACTAAATATCAAATCAATAATTATGATCTAGTTGGAACTTAGGCATGCATAAACTTTAAAAAAAATATATTCAAACATTTACAACATGTGCATAGATATCTTGGACTGAAAAATAATTTGTATAAATCTGTAATGAAAAAAGCCTATTTTTTCAAACAGTTGAAATTTTAAACCAGTCATCATTTTGCTAAGGAATATGGATTTAAAAATCTAAGATTAATTTTTCCTTCTGAAAAACCCCACAAGGCTCACTCTATGCAGATTAATACCTCTACTGAGCTTTTTCTCTAAATACTGATGGAAGAAATTTTTCAACTGTAGACATGTTTGATGAGTCAAGTACTGTGCGTGTATGTGTGTGCTTGTGTAAGTGTATGGCATTTGTTAGTGTTTCTAGAAATATAAGCAATATGCTGATTTTGATTTTTGTTTTAAAATTTTCTGGACTAAAACTTGGCATAAGAATTAGTTATTTCAGAGCCACTTAGTAGCATTGCAATAAGATTTGGTAGGATGTAGTAGTTATGTCCTAAAAACTAGCATTGGAAATGATAGCTACTATCATCCTTGATATCTCACCTGTTTATTTATGAACTGGGACAAGATTACAGCACACAGGTATGTTAAATAAAATGTGTTCAATAAAAAAAATGTGATATTATCTCCATTGATATTAAGAAATTGCACTTCATTCAAAGTATGGCAGAGTAAAGATATTATTTAAGAGTATTATTCAATTAGCTCAGCATGATAAGGATTTTACATACTTTGAAACTTGGTTTTTAAGCATAATTTTTGAAAAACCAGAACAAATGTACTAAACTTCAACCTTTTAAATAATTAATTCTCAATAAATGTGCTCAAGTTTGTAAGGTATTCTTCAGTTCTTAAATAATAATTTTCACCATTCAACCCACTATTTAGCATTTATTTTTCATGATCATGAAACATTTTACCTTCAAAAAAAGCTCCATCTTCAATGGGACTTGGAGATACCTATCATCCGAAGATCAGTATATGAACCTGGAAAGCTAATGGAGGAAAAAAATAGTAATTTCGCAGATGGAAGTCAAACCTAAATGTGTTCAGATGGAGACCAATAGCGAACAAGCATAACTGCTCTCAATCCAGGAAGACTCAGAAATTGGAGGCACGAGGGGCGCCTGGGTGGCTCAGATGGTTAAGTGGTTAAGCGTCTGCCTTTGGCTCAGGTCATGATCCCAGGATCCTGGGATCGAGCCCCACATCTGGCTCTCTGCTCAGCTGCTCACCCTGCTTGTGCTCTCTCTCTCTCTGTCAAATAAATAAAATCTTGAAAAAAAAGAAAAGAAACTGGAGGCATGAAATTCCCCTGATGTCAGAAGTGAGGTAGGGGACTGCCTTGGGATCTATATAAGGAGCAATTTAGGACCAAAGACCTACTAAGAGGCAACATCAGGGGTTAAGGGGGATTCTGACTAAATGAACTTAACAGAATTCTTGTTCAGGTAAGCCACGATGACCAGATACTACCTGGGGAATGGCCGGGATGAGGAATTTGTTCAGATATCAAGGTGGGGTTTCTGGCTAAACTGACTTAGCAGGATTCTTGCTAAAACTGAGCCCTTGAGGACATGCCTAAGGATGGGGTCTAGTCAGCTCTGAGGAGCTGGCCTAGAGTTTGGTCCAGAAGAGTCTTTGTCAGTTCAACATGTCTAAAATGTAAAATTGGTTGTCTGTTCACCTCTATAAATACTCTTGGCCATGTAGTTCTAAATGAAACGGCATGATGTCCTTTGTGTTGAGTGTGTTTATCTTTTTAATCAGCTTTTCAAATTAATCATTTTTTTCTCCAACTGTAGAAAAGTATCTCAGATATTATGTTCTGTACCAGTAAAGAATATTAGTATTGGTTTCACAAAGTGTTTACTTCCTGTCCCTATTTGTTTTTCTCCCAAGAGGCATTTGATTTTCCCCTCTCTCACGCACATGCATGCACGCACGCGCGCACACACACACGTGTGCACACACACACACACACACACACACATACTTTCCATTTTCTGCCAAATCTCTGGAAAATTACTTTCCTTTGGTTTTTTTAAAAAAACGGAACACAGAAAACTTGTATAGAATCAACTCAGGAAAGCAAATGCATAATAAAAACTATTACTTCCTGTTTGCTTGTCTCTTTTTGGCCAGAGTTATGAATATCATCACAGGTTGTGTTATATCTGTTGCTCAATACTTTTGAAAAGGAAAGACAAGATTTCCCACATAAAATATGTTCCTTTAAATTATTTAAATATCTTTGACATTTGACTGTATAATACTTTATCAATGCCTCAGATAACAGTTACTGTATCAGTCAGGATAAACTAGATTATACCCTAGTAACAAATAACCCCAAATCTCAGTGGTAGGAACAAAAGCGTATTTCTCACTCACACTTGACTCTGCAGGTTTGCTGGAGTAGCTGTTCCAATCATCCTCACTCTGAAACTGATGAAATCAGCTGATGCAATCTCCATCAGTTTTTAATATTGCCAGTGGCTGCATCAGGAAGAGACGGTGATGAATTTGCACTTTCCTTCTTAAAAACTTCTGTCCCAGGGACGCCTGGGTGGCTCAGATGGTTAAGCATCTGCCTTCAGCTGAGGTCACGATCTCCAGGTCCTGGGATCGAGCCCCACGTTGGGCTCCCAGCTTCTCCCTCTTCCTCTGCCTCTCCCTCTGCTTGTGCTCTCTCTGTCTGTCTCTCTCTCTCAAATGAATAAATAAAATCTTTAAAAAACAATAAAAAAAAAAACTTCTGTCCCAAAGTGACACACCATTTATGCTCATATCCTATTTCCCAAAGCAAGTCACAGTCCTATGCCTCACATCCTCGAGAAAGGAAAGAGTCCTCCTACCATGTGCTGAGAAAGAGAACCACCACCCTGGTAAACAGCCCTGATGACTCCCACAGCTATATCATGTAAAAATAGCAAAGGTCCGTGTATAATTCTGTAAATTAATAAGAATCCAGTCAATCATACTTTGTTGGCATGATGCCAAGCATCAAAGAGCTTAGGTATCTGCTACGGAGGTTTGGACTAGATAAGAATCACATCTCCTTGCCTTCATAAGCCTCTTGAACCTGGTGCTTGCTTTCCATTTCCATTGTTCCCAAAATATTTATTTTCTCACTCAGAGCTACTACAGTCCTCCTCTTGCATAAATCTTCTCTACTATAGTCCATCCTGATTAATTCTCTACAAACATTACTTTCATCCTGTGGCTCCCTTGCCAACAAGATAAACAAAAACAGAAGACAATTAAAAATAAGTCAAACTCTTTAGTCTGACCCTTCAAGCCTTCCACAATCTGCCATCAATTAGCCTTTCACTCCTTATCAGCCTCTAGAATCTATGACTGTAGCCAGGTCATTTCCTCGCTTGCCCTCAAGTATTTATCATCATTTCCTACATTGTGATTAAAACAGTCCCACTGCTTCAAATTCTCACTCTGTTCCTCTGTTGCTGAGAATCAAACCTATTCTTCATGACTTCATGAAACTTCTCACTCTTCTGTGAAAGTTTATTCTACAAACAATTGCCAAAGAACCTTGACAGAGATCTCAAGAAAAATCTTAGAATGCAATGCTTGCTTGCTTAATTAAGTAATTAACTTTTATCAAGCACCTAATATATTTCAAGCAGTGTGATAGTTGCATGTATTAGATTGTTAATTTAATAGTCTCAGACTTACCATCTCTAAAACTGACCTCTTGATTTCCCTCCCACACCTGCTTCTCCCTCAGTCCGCTCCCTCAGGTATTAGCAGCTCAACTCACTCAGCTATAGAAGTGAAAATGCCAGAGTACTCCCATTTCGGCTCCAGATCCAATTATCAGCAAATCACCTTCAAAATATCCCAAGTCCAATAACTTTTCACCACTTCCATTTCTATTACCCTAGTTCAAATCATTATTATCTCTTTCTTTGATGATGCAGCCTACTAAATAGTCTCTGTGCTTCCACTTTTGAACTCCCTAGTTTCTATTTTCCAACATGTCAGACAACAATTTTGTCTATTCAAAATTATTCCAATATTTACTTATCCTACAAAAAAATCCATTGTCTGTTCTCTTGCCTGTAACAACAACAAAAAATTGACCTTTTGCTCTCTCAGATCTCATTCCCTCTTTTCCCTTCAAGTCCTGCCTCTCTGTTCTCCTTGCTCTGCTATGCAGGCCAAGCCTATAATACTACAGGGCATTTGCACTTGCTTATCCTTCCTGATTGGAACACTCTCCCTTTGTATAACTGCCTGGTTCTATTCTCCACTTAATTCACATTTCTTTTATGATGACATCTTATCAGAGAGGCTATCCCTGACCACTCTGTAGAAAATAACACCTGTCATCACAATCTTTTAAAATCCCTCCTTGCTTTTATTTCATGGAACTTACCCCCATCTGTATACTCTAAATCTATTTTTTATTACATTACCACTTACCATCCCTCCCACCCCAAGTGGAATTTAAGCTCAATGAAAGCAGAGACTTTGTTTTTACCCATTGCTATAATGAAGTGCTTAGAACAATGCTTGACATAAAGTAGGCAATCAACATTTTTATTGATGAGTGAATAAATGAATGAAAGGGAAATTAATAATTATTTGGATGAATGTAGCTCTCCTAATTGCATTCGTTTACATTTGCTCTTCTTATATAGTTCAGGATTGTGTCCCAGTTTTTGAAACTGTGAAGTTTATATATTCAGCTGGATTCTCAGACACATTAACTAATGCCCACACTGCTAATGAAAGCTGATTTTGGAGTACTTTTAAAAGCAGGGTAACACAATGGCGGGAACACCTGTAAGCTTGTACTTCCTGGATCCATATCTATGTTGCTTGCATTTCTTCTGACCAGACTGTACACTCAAACCTCTGTGTAAATGTTCCAAGCAAATATAGCTAGACCTGGATTGACTGGTCAAGGGTATAGGAGCTGAGTTAGAAAAAACTGAGTTTAAGTTCTGATGGCCTAGGCTCTTTTAAGCCAAATCTCGGTATCTATCGTGCTGGTGTGAAGAGTAAAGGAGTTACTGCATGTAATTATCTCAATAGAGTGTCAGGTGCATGGGCAGCTCTAATGGTGGTAATTGCTGTGAATATTAATATTTTTATTATCAATGGAAGACTACAGAACTAGCTGCCAGTGCATGAAATTCACAGCAGCCTACATTAGTCACCAAAGACTATGAGAATCAGACGCACAATGCATGTCATGTCAGCTTTAAAACAATAACTAATTTGTTTTGATTTTATCATAGGAAAAAGGGATTTGTGGGAAGTAGAATCTAAGGAACTTGATGTTTCTCCTAGACATTGTCAAGGCTGGGTTATACAAAAGATAACTTTTGAGCACTTGAACAGAAGGAGCTATTACTAAGAGCCAGTAAGAGCTCACCAAGAATAAGTCCTATCCCCAAACTCACACTCACGGATGAAAACTAGAACGTCTAGATTGGTAAGCAGATCAGGAGAGTATAAAAGCTATATGAATTTCCTGATGTATATAGTGCCCTGTGATCATCTGGGGGCCCCAGCTGGGGAAAATAGATGGTATAAGAGTAAAGCAAGTCAGATAAGAACAGGTTGAAAATGTGTGTCTTCCAACATTGATTATTAGTAGATCAGTATTAGGTAGCGGGTCCCTCACAGGGCTTTGCTTGGGTCAGTATTGTCATTTATGATTCAAATATAGGAAATATAATTATTAAATTTTCATGTAACAAAAACTTGGAAAAGATTATTAACAAGATTAATAAAGGAATCAAATTTCAAACTGATTTCTCCAAACTGATGCACTGGATTGAATGCAACAAGATAAAATGTATTAGGCTCCCTGACATGGATTCTGATTATTGCATGAGGGCAGGATGGGCTGTCTGACCTGGTGACACCTTATGTGAAAAGATAAGTGGGGCCAACAGCGAGGAGAGGCCATGTGGGAAAAGTACAATATTGGAAATCACTCAGACTGGCGTGGGCTCAGCTTTTCCTTGCTTGCTGTGTGATCTTGGGTAAGTTGCTTAAACACTTTGAACTTTAATTTCCTATCTTTATTTATTTTTAAATATTTTATGTATTCATTTGAGACAGAGAGATACAGAGAGAGAGAGAGCACAAGCAGGGGGAGAGGCAGAGGGAGAGGGAGAAGCAGGCTCCCCGCCAAGCCAGGAGCCAGACGTGGGGCTCGATCCCAGGACCCTGGGATCATGACCTGAGCCGAAGGCAGACGCTTAACCATCTGAGCCACCCAGGAGCCCCTAATCTCCTATCTTTAAATAGGAAGGAAGAATAATCATTTGCAAAACATTTGAATTTGTGGAGGCATGATATTTTTGTGAGATTAACTTTGTGTTTTCCTTTTTCCCTTTATTTATCTCCCCTTCTCTCTGTTCAAGCTTCAAGCTGATGTATGCTCACAGCTTCTGGAAATAATGAGGCAGAGAAGAAAAAACAGAAAGGATTTAGGATGTCTGGATTTGTTTTTCATACCCTAAAGCATCACACCAAGAGAACTGAGAGGAGTGGAGATACAGATGAAATGTTGAGACACAGCAGAGAAAGAAAAGCTATCTCCCTTCTCAGGTAGGAAGGGGAAGTAAGAGAGATTGTGGGTGTATTAGAGCAGAGAGCTGAGTGGTTTCCTGCATGCTGCCTCTCCCATTTCTATAAGATTCCAGAGAGGGGCCAAGTGCCTAGAATGGGAAGGACTGCTTGGAGAGACTAGGCTGATGGACAGTCATGGCCCATCAGGAAGTCAAAAGAGAGTTATAAACCTGGAGGGGCCTCATTGACAAGATTGACAACCTGTGTGGACTGATGACCAGGGACCGGAGAGGTTGATGTCTGCTGACACAGATAAATCAAGGACCCTGTTTTTCTACCTTTCCTGCTGAAGAAAGCAACTAGCCTGGTGAAAGGGAGAGGAATCAAATTGATTAAGGCAGAATGAGAGATTAAAACAGAAATTGGGTTGAATTATTTATAAATTAAGATACATATCTTGAACAACTAGCTTTGTAGCATAAAATTAATACACTCCCTGCCACATAGTAGAAGATCAATATAATAATAGGTACTCCTATTCCTACTACAAATATTTTATGTGGGTGTTTAAAAGGTCAATATCAACTTTTATTTACACAAGGGTAATATCCAGTTCAGGAAAGGTAAGAATCTCACTGTTACCAGGGGCTGTGGCATCCACTTTGAGTAGATTGTCAAGAGAGCTGATATTGATTCCCGTTTCCATAGGAAAGGGTAAATCCCATGTGTAATGAGGAGCCAGGCACTGAATGGGTAAAATAACCACGGCTGTGGAAACTGAATAAGGAAAAGCTGAGTAGAGAGAGATGCTAGCTGTCTTCAGATATTTGAAAGGCTTTTTGTGGAAGATAGAATGTCCTTGTTCTGAATGGAAGTTGATGGCATGAATGTTTGATTCAATCAACAGAAAGAGGAAGTTTCTCATAGTTGAGTGTTCATCAATGCTAAGGATTGAAACAGATGTTCAATATTCATTTTGTCTGGAATGTTGTCAGAGGATTCCTGTGTGCAAAGGAATGTGGTCCTGGCACTTTCAGTTTTAGGATGATGCCTGAGGCAGGCAGAGGCAACTGATATTACCAAATTCCAGGAAATATGCTGGGTGCTCTGTCTCGTTATCTTACTGAAGCTGCCTAATGACCCCATGAGTTAAACATTATAAGTATTATTACAAATCAGGTTTATAGTTTACATAGTAAACTGCCAGAGTTCATAGTGCTGGTAAATTACAGGAACAAGTTTTGAACTCAGGTTGTTGCATTAAAAGATCATGTACTTTCCTGTTCATTCTCCCTTTCCCTAACATGCTCTTTCTTATTTTTTAAAAGATTTTACTTATTTGAGACAGAGAGAGAGAGAGCGCATGCACAAGCAGGGAGGAGGGTCAGAGGGAGAGGGAGAAGCAGACTCCCCGCAGAGCAGGGAGCCCGCCCGATGCGGGGTTTGATCCCCAGACCCTGAAATCCTGACCTGAGCCGAAGGCAGATGCTTAACCAACTGAGCCACCTAGGCGACCCCCTAATAAGCTCTTTCAAAGAAAAGAACAAATCCTCAGTTCAAGGACAGAAATATCAAAATACACAGATTTTACTAATGTGCTGATGAACGACGGGCCCTTTCTCAAGAAATATTTTACTATGATTCATGTAATCATATAGAAATAATATATACGTTTATGAACATTTTAGCATATAATGGCACATGTAAATATACTACTCCTATCTTCTAGGCATATGTACATTTGCTTCAGTTACTATGATAGTTAATTTTATATGTCCACATGGCTGGGCCATAGCGTCCAGATATTTGGTCAAACATTATTCTGGATGTTTCTGTGAAGATTTTTTTTTTTTAAGATAGATTTATTTATTTATTTATTTATTTATTTATTTATTTATTTGACAGAGAGAGAGACAGCAAGAGAGGGAACACAAGCAGGGGGAGTGGGAGAGGGAGAAGCAGGCCTCCTGCGGAGCAGGGAACCCAATGCGGGGCTCAATCCCAGGACCCTGGGATCATGCCGAAGGCAGACACTTAACGACTGAGCCACCCAGGAGCCCCTATGTGAAGATGTTTTTTAAACGAGATTAACATTTAGATCAGTGGACATTGAGTAAAGCACATTCCTCTCCACAAGGTAGGTGGGCCTCATCCAGTCAGTGGAAGGTCTTCATAGAACAAAGACTCACCTCCTGCCATCAAGAAGGAATTCTGCCAGCAGACTGCCTTTGGACTTGGACTTTAACTCTTCCCTGAGTCTCCAGCCTGCAGGCCTACCCTGCAGATTTTGAACTTGTACCCCCACAACCACATGGGCCAATTCCTTAAATCTGTCTTTATATGTACATATACATCCTGTTCATTCTGTTTCTCTGAAGAGCCCTAAAACAGTTATATTTCATTGTTTGCCCTTATGTTCCCTAGCTTTAAAATTCCGAGGGGAACAACTACACACATGAGCTTGGAAGCAGCTCACTCCTTGGTCATGCCTTCAGATGAGACTGCAGCCTTAGCCAGTCTTGTGAGACACTGGGCTAAGTTGCCCTCAGATTACTGCACCTGAGAACCGTGAAATAATAAATATTGTTGCTCTAAAGAAAATTCTGTGAGTGGCACTTAAATTTTCCTAGGACAGTCTGATGTCATAGAGACTGATTTGAATTGTAAGAACTGGATCCTAGCCCCTGGCCACTTCCAGCTAGTTAGTGCAGACCTCACATCTCTGGGTCTCATTTCCCGTTCTGTAATAAGAGAGCCCTGGAAGGAGAAACTTCAGTTTCCCTTAAGTGCTAAATTCAATGTCTCTATTAATTATACTGTTTATTCATCAAAATAAATGCTGATAAAAGTCACTAGAAGAGCACACCCTGGACTTTCAGGCCTCTGAATTTGGTGGCAGTGTTCCAGCTTCCTTTCTGCCAGTAGCTGTCTATGCTCAAGTCCTGCTCTACTTTTTTTCCACCCCAACAATTTTCTATCACTAGCCCATCAACGTTATATAAATTTCTTTGGCACTTCTTTGTGTGGCCTGTTCATGTATGCGTGTGCATGCTCACAGTTCAAACTGGGCTGTTCTCACTCTGGATGTGTAATCCAGCTCTGTCACCGGAAGATTTGCCTCCAGCATTTCAGGAGCATTAACTCCGGCAGTTCACAAAGGGAAGGGAGCTACTTTCCAAGTGTGAGTCCTTTTTTTCTCTCTTCTCATCACCGAGGAGGTGCTTCCAGATCTTTTTGCCTGCCAGCTACTTGTAGGAGCCCTGGAGTCCAAGCAGTGCACTTTCCCCAATGAGTAACTGGATTTGTATTTGCAAATCAATATTGCTGAATGAAATGTTATGTGAACATTTTCCCAGCCCCCTGTTAATATCCCTTCTTCTTTTTTTTTTTTTTTATGGTGATTTTAAAAGAAAGTGCAATTTATCTAGTCCCATCTCTAAGTCCTAGTGAAGCAGTAGAGAGGGTTCTAGCAGGACGGTATCAGCCAAAACTGTGGACCAAGCATTTTGCCACTGGTCCTGCCAGGTTTTGCTTTCACTGAATCCGACTGCACCCACTTTCAGACCCCCCCCCCGTCTGTTTCCACCTCATATCACAGCACCCACTCCCCCTTCAAACACTTCTTTCCCGAAGGGATTTGAACAACTCAAACTAAAGGCAGTGGCAAAGGTTTTACGTATTACCACTCCTTGGGGGGTATTTAGAGGCATGTAATGAAGAAGACAAAATTCTAAGCCAAAATGATGACTATTTATGGAACTATAGGTGTCAGCAAATCAGGGGGAGCAGGTAGTGGGTGTATCTGTGTGGGTGCGGTGGTGGGAATAGTTACACTGGAACTGTCGCCTTCTCAGCCTCCTCTTACGTCTGGTCTTCATCCTCGGTGGAGGAGGGTGTGGTGGGAGACCATCCCCTTTCCCCGCAGAGACCACGAGATGAGGTGATGGTACCGGGAAACACACAGACTCTCCCTTCACTCCGATTTTTAGAAGGAAAAAGAACAAGAGAACGAAGAAAGAAAAAAGAGAGGAGAGAGGTGAAAGAAAACAGAAGAAAAGGAAGAGAGCAGGGAAGGCAAAGGGACAGAAAAGAACAAGAAAAGTAAAGCAAGGCGGCGGCCCGGGAGCTTGGTGGAGGGGTCCCGTGCGGGGTCCTGGGTGGGTGAGAGCGCGGAATCCCAGCAGACGGGGAGGAGATGCCCACATCGCCGCCCGCATTCCGAGCTTCTCCTTTCTCGCGCGGAGAAGACTCCTGAATTCAGGGCTCACGACTTTCTGGTGACCTCGGGTCCGCCCCGTCCCCTCCCCCCGCTGGGAGCCTAGCGCGGCCCAGCGCCAATCGCTCATCCCGACCCGGCTGCCCGTTGGGGGAGCGCCTCTCCCGCCTCGCAGTCTGACTTCTCCCTTTCTGCCCCGGGGCAGGCGATCCTGGGTGGGGCAGCCGCGCTTTGGGGACGGCCCCCGCAGCGGAGCGTCGAGACTGGGGCCGCCCCAGGGCCGCGTGGGGCCCGGCCAGACGCCGCGCACCGCCGGGGCAGCCGCACCTGAGCCCCCAGCTCGGGCCGAGGGGACGGGCGCTGGGAGCTGCTGGAGCCGGCGGGCGGGGCGGGGCGGGGCGGGGGGAACGAGAGCCACAAAGGGGTGACCACGTGCCGCCTCCCGCGGGCGGGGGCGAGGACTTGCCGGGTCAGACCCCCCACCCCCGCCCGGCCCAGATCACCTCGAGCACCCAGCACCAGCTCAGAGGCAGACCCAACCGTCCTCACCTTCTCGCCCTAACTTTTCTTTAACTTGTCTGTAAGGGGGAACCTGCCGCCCCGCCCTCCCCCTACCGCGAAGATCCGCACTTGAACT
Source organism: Halichoerus grypus (assembly GCF_964656455.1). Classification (NCBI taxonomy): domain Eukaryota; kingdom Metazoa; phylum Chordata; class Mammalia; order Carnivora; family Phocidae; genus Halichoerus; species Halichoerus grypus. The sequence goes on along the minus strand of NC_135720.1, from coordinate 23,044,018 downwards.
CCGCCGCGCGGGCCTTCCACCTTGCGCCGCCCCGAGCGCGGGCGTGGAGTGACTGCCGGGAAACCCCGATGAACTCTCCAGAAAGAGCGTGAAGGAGGGTCCGGCCGCCGCGCTCCGCTCGGGCGCCCGGGGTCTCCATTGGGGAACTCGGAGCATCAGAACCAGGGAAAGACTGTGGACCATGACCGTGCGGCCCCTGGGGACCTCAGCGCAGTGATGCCAACATGTAAGTCTCACCTTTCAGCTGAGAATTCCTTCACACCTTTACTTGTATCTACCCCTCCCACCCCCACCTCAACTAAATGATTGTGTAAGGACTACTTTGACAGAATAAACCGGTTTGTCTTCAGTTTGACTCCTGAGGCGCTGAGGAGTGAGCTGGTATTGCCGGGGAGAGCTGTGACATGTGTGTGCGGCTTGCTTTTTTTTTCCCCAGGGAGAGGTAAACCTCACATTTGGGCGGTGTAAAGCATAATAAAAAGGGCAGGGCTTCAAGAATGGGGAAAACGTGTTTTCGAGTCAAATTAAACAAGGAGTAACAGGCGCGGCTCCTCTATCCAGGGGCCTTGCCCTGCCAAGAAAGAGGGATCCTGGATCAACACCTGGGGCCTTGGAAAGGTACTCGTATACCGAGAAAATGTTGACTTTACACATTATCACCCTTGACTGTAGAAGTTATTCTTGGATCTTTGGGTTATTTGAATTGTTTCTTTAAAAAAAAAAAAACGCGCAGAAAAGTTTCTTGGTTGTATTTTGTAGATTAAAAAGTAATGAAGGAATATGCCATTTCACGGGATGAGACCTGGGAGGCGACTTGCCTTGAATTAGAAGTGGGGGACATAGAGCTATGAATGGTCAGAGAAACCTAAAAGGTTTTGATTTTATGGAGTTACCAACGAAGTGGTGAGGTTCCTCAGAGCGACCCCGCGAAAGGGCCACCCAGCAGGGCCTGGGCCTTCCAGAATGCAAAAAGGAAGATTGCTCTAAAAAGGGCCTATTTTTGTGGCCAGTTCGGCAGTGGCTTTTTCTTGTAATATGTAATTTTCCCTCTGATGTTTTACTTAATCTTGAGCAGATACCCTGACAGAGATTTTACTCCCTTCCACTAATATACAAGTGTTTCTAGAGATTGATAGTCACCCTCCCTTCCCCAGCTACTGGATCCTTAAGTATTTCCATTAAAATTTCCTCTTTCAGCTTAATACCTGGGAAAAGACATGAGCCTCAGGCCCTGTCTTTTCCTTCCTTGCAGCTTCTCCTCCTCTCCCCACTCAGCACACGGTTTTAAAACAGGAAAAGAGTAGTGCCCACAAGCCTAGCACTCTACCCCTCTGTTCCTGGTAGTGAGCAGTATAATTAGAAAACAACTAGTATTTTTATTAAAACTGCATGTGAAGTAATTCCACACCTGTGACTTTTAAGGTTTCATTTATGCCAGTGGAATCAGCAAGGTATAACCTGAAGTAATTTATCTTGGGATCCAGCCAACAGTCCCACATAAGACTGGTTCTCATATACAGGCGACACATTTTGAATGAATGTGAATTTGTTTTAAACTTCAGTTTTTCCTAAAAATATAGTAAGGTTTTTAACAGCAGGTATTTGTGTAGCTTCCTTTCAGCTTTCCTAGGTAATTTAGGTCTCATGGAAAATGAAAAAAAGTGTGAATACCAATTTTTAAAATAAAACGTGAAACTGATCAACAGGTAATGTACAGAATTCCTCATTATGCAGTTAAGTTATATAGCCCATTTGAATTGCGTATGACTAAAACTTCTTTTGTCATATAGAGTAAAAATATGAATATTTAATCACATAAAATACAGAGTTTAGTACCCTGATTTGAGTTTCTTTATTGAGCTTTTTTGACTGAAAGTTTTTCCATTTCTTGCCAGATTATAACTGTTTCTCTCTCCATTTTGCTGTTTATAACTCATAACGGAATAGCTTAAGATCAGATTCTTTTTAGATATTAGTGTGTTAGAAAATATGGAAATAATACCAACCTTTCCAAAGTAAATATTCTTACTATCTTGTTGAAAAATGTTAAAATGGGGAACACAAACTATTATCTTTTAAGTTTTAATTTTAATGGGTTCAAGCTCACAAACTAAGATATTTTCTGCCTGCTCTTTGTGAAGAAAGTATTAATATATTGTGACATTCAGGTTATGAAATTACAGATTTTATAAATATATTTGGAGTTGTAGTGACTACATATTTTTCATATCCTAAGAAATTTAATAGATTTAGCAAGACTTGTGTTAACTGGTTTCAAACTTCATGAAGCTCCTGTTCGTTCCATTTATGGCTTATATAAATTACATGACATTGTGCTTTTCCAGTGTGAATGGTGAATGAGGCTATTGTCTCTTGGCTTATGGGAAATATTAGAAGCTTGTAGTTTTACTGCCTAACTGGACACGTCACTCTGATTTCTGGAAATAATGATTTGAAAGAGAATCAGTTTATACATTAAAAATAAACTGACAACCACTTCCTTAAACTTGACCATTTTTCTAACTGCCCATCTCTTACAGAGTTTACATTTCTGATGGGATGATTAAAAGTTTCTAGAGACAATTCAGACTTTAGACTAAATAGAGTAAGACTTTGTTCGATGTGTGTGGCATGCTTAGGCAAAAAACCCCCCATATCTTTCCATTTCGTTTCTGATTGGATGCCATTATTATATTATCTACATTGGATGGCATCAAGATGCATACTGGGTGACTGGGGTGATAATATTTAAAGGACTTTTCAGTGGTAACTAAAAATGCCAGTAAAACTTGAATGTGGCTACCTGAGTATCATCTTACTTTCCCTTATAAGCATTACTCAGGATGGAATTACTTGGAATGCCCTAAGGAAAACTTCAAGATTACTGTGTTTAAAACATTTGTAGCAAATATGACAAAGGCTGAACATATTTCGTATAGGATTGGTAAAAAGAATTCACAAATCAGTAAGAAAAATATTTCTATTATAATAGGAGACTACAAAACTGACTTGAACATGCCAATCCAAATAAAGGAAATCCAAATGAGATGCTACTTGTATCAAACTGGTGATGATGAAACAGTAATAGTGATGGGAGTATCATGACATAAACATTGATACACTTCAGTGTAAATGTGGATGGCTGTGTTGAAATTTATTTAGAAATAATTTTAAACCTACAGAAAAGTTGCAAGAATAATACAAAGAACACCTGTTTATCCTTTATGCAGAATCACTTAATGTAAATGTTTACCCCATTTCTGTTATTTTCCATCCTTCTCCCCTCCACCCACTACTCTCTGTATATGCACACACACAGTATTTTTCCTGAATCACCTGAACGTTAAGTTATATACATCAGGGTTTCAGGCTTTACTTTTTTAATTGAAAATTTTATTGAGAAGTTTATAGATTGACATGCAGTTGGAAGAAATAGTAGAGATCCAATGCACCCTTTGCCCAGTTTCTCCCAGTGGTAACATTTTGCACAATACCACAACCAGGATATTGATACAGTACTCTTTTTCAGATGTGTTTCTCAGGGTTGCCTTTTAATTTCAATTGTGGTACAAGTCATGGTACAAGGGATGTTTCTGCTCAAATAAGGGTCAAGATCTGTGCAGATTTGAAGAATAAATTCTTCTACCTATTTGAAGTGGGGGTGAACCCAACTTAATAAAAGAACTTGAATTGAGTAATAGAATAGCACTTTCTCTTTTTATTCATTGCTTTGGCTCGGAACATGATCTTTAACCAAAAGGAGAAATACAATTATGAGCAGACTTGAATAAACCAAATTACATTCTTTTCACTCTAGAAGAATTAAGGTACTCTGTGCTACTCCTCATGCCCCTTTGTGATAAGATTTGACATAGAAATACAGTTGGGAGATGGGGAGTGAATGTAATTCTGACCGTTGTGGGTAAAAGAATTAGTGCCATGTCAATTTCTCCACTGATTTCAAAATGTCTTCACTAATTTCTCTTTAAATTTGACTTTTAAGGGATCCTGCAGGACTAAAGAGGTGCAAGATGGTAGGTTTTCTAGATTACAGATTATTTTAGTGATGTGTTTGGATTCGGTTGCATTTACAAGGGGTCATTCTGGCGTTAAAAAATTCCTATAGAACGGTTAAGTTCTAGAGTTCCTGAAATAGGACTCAAGCATATTGTATTTTGTAGCCTATGCCATTTGAAAAGGGGAGCAAGTTTGCAGTTAGAGGCAGGTGACTTGGAAGCCAGGTGACCCAGTGGGTGTTTTGGCGCCACGGATTACGTGATCTTGGGCAAGTAGTTTAGCTTTGTAACATTTTTGCCTGTGCAGTGATTGGTTTTATTGCATAATTTTTAGATTCTGTTCAGGCGATAGAAGTCTATGTAAGACTCTTTTACTTAAAAAAAAAAAAGTTCTTGCTCTCTTCAGAACTTTGAGGCTACAACTTAAGTGATAGAAGATTGCATTATGTTTTTTATGGTTCCCATTTAGAACCTTAGTAACCCTGTTCAGGATTTTCCGTTCTTGTGAGAAAGTTGTTTGAATCTCAGGGATGTGTCTTTGCTAAGTGATCCCCTGAGAAGACACACAGTGCTTTCCTTCCTCTGTTCTATTCTTAATTTGTTTCTGTTCTTCAGTAAACAGTCAACTGGATGAAAGTTGACTTGTCATGGGGTTTAAGTTTGGTTCCAAGTGCTTGCCCTGTCCTGGGTTCCTTTTCAATACGAAGTGATGGAGTCTTGAGACCTCGAATGCACAAAGCACTGGATCATCATTTGCAGCTCTTGTCTGAAAGGATTGCAGGCAGCTTTTGTAAAACAGCTTCAGGATTGAGTCTGGAATCCCTAACTGTCAGAACCTGTTGTAGCAAAAGAAAGTTGCGTGATGAAATAAATAGAATTGAATGTTGCCAAGCTAACATGATTCCTTGAGGATTGTTGAGAGAGCACATAAATCTAAGAGGGGACCATTATTTACATATAGATAAAGGAAAACTGTCACGTGCCACAAAGATTAAGAAGCTGGGAGTTCTCTTGGGCTGACACTCCTGACTGTTAATGCAGGCAGCCAGTTTTGATGGCTCTGCTCCTTTATTTCCCTGGTCCTCAGCTTCCTCCTCTGTAATATAAGGTTAGACTTCATCTTCGGTCTTCCCACCTCTAAACTTCTTTGAATATATAATTGTGTTTTTTTTTTTTTTTTTTAGAAGCATACTCATTCATCCATAGCATGAATTGGAAACACCTCATTCATCCAACATCAGTGGGAAATGGACCCATTCTTCCAAATGAGTGAACTTTCCATGTAACAGAAGTCTATCGTCTACTCTTTCTTTTTTTTTTTTAAGATTTTATTTATTTATTTGAGAGAGAGAGTGAGAGCACGAGCAGGGGGAGGAGCCGAGAGAGAGGAAGAAGCAGGCTCCCATCTGAGCAGAGAGCCTGATGTGGGGCTCCATCCCAGACCCTGGGATCATGATCTGAGCCAAAAGCAGATGCTTAACCAACTGAACCACCCAGGTGCCCCTATGGTCTACCATTTTTAAAGCCCTTACCAAGTGCCATGCAGTATTATCTCTTATCTTTTTGATGGATGATATCCTATTTACAGAAGAGGAAATAGTCCAACGTTTTAAGGACTTGCCTCTAAAGTGACACAATAAATAGAGGCACCAGGTTGTAATTCTGCTATTCCAGAGTTCACATCCATTATTATTATATTATGATGATGATGTACCGTGGCATATTGCTTCTCATAAGTAGTAACATTGCTTTAAATTTCAACTGTTTTGGATGGATGTATTTTAAAACATGCCCTCCATACAGAAAATTACTCTTCAGATCTTAAGCTTTGCTTACTTTAGAATTTCCATTAGGAGCTGTGTGATGCTGGAACTTCTAGTTGGATGAATATAAAAACATGGCATGGTTATCAGACATTACTCAAAATTTCTGTATTCATGGCAGACATGAATAATCCATTCCATTTCTGTTCCCAGGTGATCCAGAAGTAGTCACAAAGTCAATTGATTGGTGTTGGTTTATGACATCCTATTGTCTGTTCTTGTTTAAGCCTTTTCTTTTGATTTTAGTACGGACAGAATAACCATACTTCTATTAGAATGCCCGGGATGGTAGTAGCAATAATAATAGCTAATGTTTGTTGAGTGCTGAGTGTCAGGCACTGTCCTTAAAAGACATGATCTGATTTAGTCATCCAGCAACTCTGTGGTTTAGGTTCTACTGCCATTTCTATTTTACAGGTGAGAAATAGGAGGTGCAGGGTGGTCAAGTAAATTTCCCAAGGGTTGCATAGCTTACAAGTAGCAAACCTTGGTCTGTCTGACTCTAGAGCTTGTTCTCTTTGCTGCTTAGGTGGTCTCTAACAGTAAAGGATGGATTGGAAATGAAGGCTTGAGGCAAGTGGAGGAATCATTTGATGTCTATTTTTGCTGACTTGAGTATTCCCTCTCCTACTTTTCTGGTTTTGTGTTTGGTATTACATATTTACTCCAGATAAGCAACCTTCAGGCACTACACAGAAGGTATTACTGTGATCCTACAGTATCTTACTGGTTGTTTCTCTTTTTAGAAATAAAAAGACTCTCAATTATCACCTGGAACCATGGTAACTCCCTTTGGAGATTTTAAGATCTGGAGATTTCTTACTGCTACTTAACCATCTTCCTGCCTGATGGCTCTCATGCTCACCAATCCATTTATGGCCCTTATGGTGACTGACATTTATACTTGCTGCCCCATTCATAGGCTTGCCTCTTGTGATGGGGTTGAGTCAATGCAAGGTATCATACCACTGTGGGATGCCAAGATAATATGGATGTTCCTGTCTAAATTATTATTAGGTACAATTTTGAGTTTAAAGATGAGACCACTGTATAGACAAATAATTGAGAAATTTCAAAGCATCGACCCTCCCTCTAATGTCATTTACTAGTTCTATGATACTTGGTGTTTGCTAGTCATTCAAAAACATTGATAGCTATTGTTATATATAAAGAAGTTATTCTTTTTGAATGTTAGTGCTTCATTGCTTTATTTTAGGGGAAAGAAGACAATTGGATAATTTATTTTTATTTTAAATATTTCCATTTGTAAAGCAGCAGATGTTATAAAATGACAACATTTCCTTAAAGTCTAAATTTTTGGAAGATTATTGGGCGCCTGGGTGGCTCAGTTGGTTAAGCTACTGCCTTTGGCCCAGGTCATGATCCTGGAGTCCTGGGATCGAGTCCCACATAGGGCTCCCTGCTCGGTGGGGAGTCTGCTTCTCCTTCTGACCCCACCCCCCCCCATACTCTCTTTCTCATTCTCTCTCTCTTAAATAAATAAATAAAATTCTTTAAAAAAAAATAAATTTTGGAAGATTATAGGAGAGGTTGGTATAAAATCCTCTTGCCACCCAGATGGGCATGTGACTGGTGATGCTGAAGGTTGAAACTGAAATTGCTTTATTTTTTAATAAATGAACTTGAATTATCTGAATGTTTCCCCATCTTCATTGGGAAATCACCTGTTATGTATATTCTCTGATAAGGAAGGTGCCACCAAATGGCAAATGACATGCATGGATTTTTTTTCTTTTGCCTCATTAGCCTAAAAGAGGTGATTTGGTTTATCATCGTTAAAGTTCCTTCTTTATTTGGAAGCAAGATTGAAAACGATTTCTATTTTCCAATCTCTGCTGAAAACCTACACTTGGACTATGATTGTCCTAATGCCTTACTGAATACTGAGTGTCCTGATGGTTGCTTTCTTCCATTGCAGGATGTTTCACTCAGATCAAATGTGGAACTGTCATTGGAAATGGAAACCAAGTTCTCTTTTGTTCTTACTTGCTTTATGTATTGTGTATGTTCCTCTTTCAGGTAAGTAAGACTCTTTGTCTTTTAAACCCTGAATTTAATAGTGATCGCGTTGTCTTTAGTATAACTGTGCTACTGATTTAAGTCAACTTTATTACTTGTCTTTTTCTTTTTCTGTTACTGTCCTTGTAGGCTTTTACTGTCCATGGCCTCTCTGACTTCTATGTGAATACTCTTACTTTGATCATTGTTCTGTTTTCTAATGAGTGTATTTCTTTAATCTTTGCTGCGTTTCTATTAGTTTTATTTATTTATCTAGCCCATATTGAATGATGAGATAGCTACATGTCTGACATTAAAAATGTGCTAGCTCTTTCTTTGGCTATTGAATAAATATACAGTACTCGATTCTCTTTTCAAGTTTTCATATAGTTATTTATGGAAAGTATAGACTTCGTTGTGTGTATTTATCCTGATTTTCTTACCATGTTGCAGTATGAGACAGGAAATTTGAAATTAAGTTTTTAGACCATGAAGTTTATTTAGTTGGATTAAAATGACATGAAAAATTTAATTTTAATTATAGCATTTTGGGAATAAAAATATCAAATCTTTGTAATTACAATTTTTTTCTGAACTTTGAAACCAGATCCTTTTAGCTGTTGTTGCAAGCTAAATTTTCTATAAACAGTTAATGATATGAATGAGCCAATCAACCTGAGGAATGTGAATGATATTTAAAAGTATACTGTTTCTCCATTATCTGATTTTGTGCCTGAGCAAACTGCATTTCTCTTAAGTCCGTTTTGTTTTACTCTTTATTTTAAATTGCTGTATTCATTCAGTATACTATATTTGTTTTTAGAATAAAATCGTTACTCATGTAGTCTTGTGTATTTATTACTTTGGGTTTAATCAAGATATCATGCATTCCATATTTATAATATATCTGTATGTTAAAAATAATACATTTAATGAATCATGAAAATAGATTATCTGCTAAAATTGTTTATTCATAGATTAAGAAATTCAACTCCTATTTATTATATAAGTATGATTTTCCAAGCCAGCGGGTATTTTAAGAGTTTCAGCTATTAACTTGGAAAATTCCTGGCACTTGCTTAATGGCTTCAAAACAAAACTGATCTTTGAAGTTTTTTTGTGTATTTGTTTCAATTTCATGATAAAGCCACTCTTTCTTTTACTTTCATTGCCAAAAGAGGAAAGAAACTTGTGAAGAGAACTGAAAATTCAATATACATTGGATTTACTTGGTTACGGTATTGGACTTTTTCTTAACTTTGAAAAGTGACCCTCAAAGAACCAATGACATGATGTAAAATAAATTATGAGATTAAAATTTTAGTCGAGGTCTATTTACTTTCGTTTTTGTTAGGTCATGGCCTTTGTCAATTTTCAAGGCTTTTTCAGACCTTAAGTTGAGACTTTTTATTTTTGATGTTAATATTTTAATTGACATATGCACGTTCATTATTTAATCACTTGAATCAATGAAATGAAACACATGTTCTCAGACTAATCAAAAGGAGTCAGCTGGCTAGGACTAGGGTGGGGCCACGGAAGCACCTAGGTTGCAGAATTTAAGGAGGGGACTCATTCTCAAAGTCATGGGAATCAAAGTCCTTAAGTTTGTTTTTAAGTTACTGTCTCACATAAGAAATCTTTTTTAAAAATTCCTTCCATTACCCAGTACTTTATGTGCATCATGTAAGGCTTTCTGACAGATAGTAATCTGTGTTTACACATGAACCCAGAACACTTTGTATCTATATATCTGTAATCATGATTCACTCAGAATGCTGCCACTTCACCCATGAGTATCTAAACTCAAAAAAATGCTTTGGGGATTATTATTGGTATTTTAATATAAAATTTTTGCCTTACAACTCAGTATAAGATTCTCTAAAATAATGCATATCAAAACTTCAGACATATCTAATGTTCAAAGTCCTGCCTTTACAACATAGTGTAATTTTGATTAACTGTATTTTTGAAGAACATTTGGTGCTTAACTGTGATGTTGTATCTCAGTGTATGCACTCTCTGACGTTTTCACTTCTCTGGATGACCTCTATGTGATCTTAGGGAGTCCAGTAGCTTTCAGTGGCATCTTGATGCCAATGTCTCCTAAATCTGTATTATCAGCCCTGGCCCCTTCCTTGACTCTGGAGTCACGTCTGGAGTTGCTTATCCTCATCCATACTTGGATATGTAATGGGCTTCATACTTCACAGGTGGGAGCAAGACTCTTGACTCCTACCTCCTATCCCCAAATCGACTTCACTTTCTATCTGTACGATCCATCCTACTATATCCTGCTGTTCTCTCCCACCTTACTATTTCCTAGATAGGTTGGCCCTTCTGTTTCTTGACCATTCCTCCTTATTCCCTCTTCTTCTTAAACTGCACACACCTGGTTCTTTCTTGACACTATGCTCTTAATTATTACCACCTCAGATAAGCCTTCCTGTCTCCTAATTCAAAGGTGCCCCTTAGCCACCCTCTTACCATGTTACCCTTTACTGATAATCTGTATAGATTTTGGTTGCTTCCTTGGTTTTTAATGTTTTGGTAATTTGGCTGTGATAGCTAGGGTAGAGGGTTGACAAAACCTCTTTTGATTGTTATGATTGAACTTAGGTGAGATGATTAAAAATTAGAATCCTGTAGTTTGATTTGGATAACATCCTTCATTTAATTCAAATAATAGAATTGCAAGGTTAAGTCTTCTAGTAGGCAAGTTAACAACTGTAGTCTCATGGGGCATTTACAAAGCAAACAGTATAAAGGTCTGTGCCCTTCAGGATTTAAAAAAGGAATATAGAAAAAGCTCGTCCCTTGACAAGTGATGAATATAACTTTTAATAAGAACTACAACAAAACAGCAGCTGAATATTTAAACTAGTCCCACAGAAGTGGAGATTAAAACAATAAAACATGATATTTTAAATCCACTAGCTTGACAATATTTAGAAACATTGATAATATCCATATCCAGTATTCTCAAAGTTGTTGGGGAAAGGTCACACACTAATACTGTTGGCTCTGTCTCTTGGGGGAGTAAGTAGGCAACATTTTTTAAAAATTAAGAATTTGCATCTTTGATAGATACCCACATGTAGGTACCTATCCTACAGAAATAAATAGTATATACAGAAATATGTATAGTATGTTAACTCTAACATTGTAGTAACAGATATTCAGCAAAGACTTTAATTTTTCTTCAACAGGGGAATGGCTATATAAATTATTTTATGTTAACACAATGAAATACTATACAGCCACTCAAAACAATGTGGTCAAACTGTGTATATTGGCTTTGAAAGATGTCAGTGATAATAATGTTAAGTTAAAAAGCAAATTGCCGAACAATATCAGATCTGTAATAGGTTGTGTTATAAAACCAGAATGTGTTATGTATATATGTGTTTAAGATTATATAAAAATCATAGTAAAACATGGAGTGATACACATCAGGCTTTAAAATGGGTCATCCTCAAGAGCATAGGTTGGAACGAGAAGGGGGAAGGCAGTGGAAGTTTATACGGCTCTGAATTATTTATCTTGTTACAATGAACATATATTACTTTAGTATTTTGAAAAAACAAAAGAAAACCTGATCATTTTTTTTTAAAGCCACATTAAAAAAACTGCCAGGGAGACTCTTGAAGTACATGAATGTTCTAATTTTCTGTTAGACATGCAACCGTTACCTTGGCTCTTCCTTTACTTGATAGGAATCTGTTAAAGGTGTTTCAAAAAATAGCCTCTTTTTATGTAGCATGACACTCCATGGCTCTGAAGATGAATGATGGTATCTCAAGCAGACTGAAGGTTACCGCTTCAAGTAGAATGGGAAACAAACAGCCAGGAGCCAATGAATTCCTAAGCAACCCTGAGCCTGTTTCCATACAGATAGCCTTAGTCATGAGCACTGAGGGAGGAGCCTCCCTTCTCTCCTGAAAAATAGATGATATCAGCAGATTATTTAAAAGCTCAGTGTTGTTCTAATATCTATGATACATCAATAGCTAAAAGGGGAAATGTTTTTGAAAGTACAATCTGGCCTGAATTGTGTGCTTTCTAGCCCAGAGCACAGCACAGTTCTAGAAGGCAGGTAGGTAATTAGGCAAAAGCAATCCTGTACTTTCTGTTTGTTTGTTTATTTTTCTCATGATCAAAGAATGAGCAGTTATTCTATAGCATCAATTACATTGCAATCAATATTTATGTGTTAGGCATGTCACCTTATGCATATTTTTATATTTGATTAAAAATACATAGAAAAATAATCTTTTTACAAGTCTGCCAAGTTTTTTTTGGCAATTTCACTATTAATGTGTCTGAAAGGTAAAAAAACAAGGTTCCAATTGTGCCAACTATTCTTTTTTTTTTTTTTTAATTTCAGTCTAGTTAACATACAGTGTTATATTAATTTCAAGTGTACAATATAGTGATTTGGCACTTCCATACATCACCCAGTGCTCATCAGGACAAGTGCCCTCCTTAATCCCCATCACCCATTTCACCCGTCCCCCCACCCGCCTCCCCTCTGGTAGCCATTAGTTTGTTCTCAGTAGTTAAGAGTCTTTTCATTGGCTTGTCTCTCTCTCTCTCTCTCTTTTTTCCTTGCTCGTTTGTTTTGCTTCCTAAATTCCATGTATGAGTGAAATCATATGGTATTTGTCTTTCTCTGACTTATTTCACTTAGCATTATACTCTCTAGCTCTATCCATGTTGTTACAAATGGCAAGATTTCGTTCCTTTTTGTGGCTGAATATTATTCTATTGTTTGCATATACATACCACATCTTATGATACGTACACCGTATGTCATACCATATCATATGAATACATACCACATCTTCTTTATCTATCCATCTATCAATGGACACTTGGGCTGCTTCTAAAATTTGACTATTGTAAATAATGCTGCTATAAATCACTCATCATCAAGGAAATGCAAATCAAAACTGCAATGAGATGTCACCTAACACCTGTCAGAATGGCTAAAATCAAAGACACAAGAAACAATAATTGTTGGCGAGGATGCGGAGAAAGGGGAACCCTCACACACTGTTGGTGGGAATGCAAGCTGGTGCAGCCACTGTGGAAAACAGTATGGAGGTTCCTCAAAAAGTTGAAAATAGAGCTACCCTGCGACCCAGCAGACTGTTCTTATCAAGTGAAAAAATAGCCAGAATAATGATCAAGCAACTAACAGAAAATTACATAGTAACAAAGTTTGTTTTTCAGTAAGGATCAAAATGCTCCAAATTACTATCTGCAGCCATTAGCTAAAAGCCTCTTTTGTTATTCTACACTTGAGATGAGAGGAGTCAATGTGATTGAATAAACAAACCCCAGAAATGTGTACACAAAAATTTCTTTAAAGCATCTTCCCAGATAATTTCCTTTGTGTACTTTTGAGATGGTCTGAATTTGATGTAGGTAACTATGAAATCCTACATTGGGGTCGAAACGTCAATCACATAAATGTGGAAAGAGAATGACTTGTCATCACAGTGACAATTTCAAGTGACTGAGCAGTGTGACGGGGCCACTAATGAAGCTGGCCCCACTTAGCTTTAGGAAGAGGGGGTTGTCAGCAGAACCTTGCTCCTCCCTGGTCAGGTCACACTGTTTGCAGGCACGGTTGTCATCCTTTAGAGAGAACTCGTGATTGTAGCAGCAGAGGGCAGATGTGCTTGGTGATGGGTCTCGAGCGCTCTGAGGAATGTTCTGGGGCATCTGAGTCTCTGCTGTGCTATGAGAAGCCTCTGCGGGGGTGGGCTGCCACGGTAGACTCACGGCCTTCGTCAGACACAACATGGTTGCTTTTGTGTAGCAATTCTTTTTTTTTTTTTTTTAAGTAAAAATCCTGCTGAATAAGAAAAAATTAGAGAAATGGCACATTTACTTTGGAGCAATGAAGTCAGTGGGAATAAGATAGTGGCCTTCAGATATTTGAAGAATGGTCATTTGGGAGTGATAACAGACTTATTCTAAATTCTCTCAGAGCAGAGATAAGATGATTGGGTTGGTGCTCTAAGTACCAGATGACTCTCCTAGTAATTGGTTGCCAAGAAATAAAACCAGCTGTCCTTTAAATTCCTCATCGCTGGGAATCAGGACATGAAGAAGGAATCTTAATATTGAAGAAGAATTTGTACTAAAGACCTTGAAGTTCTTCTCAATTTACAACTTAAAGAGTAAGAGTGTGTGTGTGTGTGTGTGTGTGTGTGTGTGTGTGTGTGTGTGTTGTATAGGCTAGTTTTTTGAGGTACACAGAGTTTTGTTTTACTTCAAAAGTTTCTTCTGTGTGCATTTCCTTTCAGTGTAGCAGGTAATTTTTATATTGAACTGGAGATTGGGCAGGTAACTTTGTTTGATAGGCGAGACCTGGGGGAACTCTAGACTTTGGCAGATACAACATTTTCTTCCACTTTCAAATGAATAATTCTCTAAGGGGTTTTCATTTTATTTCAGCAAGTAGAATATGTGCTTTTTGGCACCATTCTTACTACAACTGCAATATCGTAGGATTCCGTAAGTCAAGAATGTGGAAAAGAACAAAATGGAAACAAACCAGAGAGAGAGAGAAAGAGAGAGAGAGAGAAACTTATTCCAGATTTTAAAAGTAAATATATTTTGCAGGGCATGGCAGCAAAGGAGAGAAGTATGGAGGTTAGATGAGAAAATATATTCACCCCACAATGAATGTGAAGTCACAATATTATAAACATCCTTTCCCTTCCACTGCACCAAGGCAGTAGACACCTGAAAAGAAAACGTCTTTTGCCAGCACACAGGTGGAGGCTCTCACCAGTTCAGATAAACCTTTCTAACTACAAACAAAACAAAACAAACAAACAAAAACCTGTCAGAGAGACATAAAGTAGTCTTGGTTTACAGTCATTCCTAAATCAGCTTCATGTTAAACTTGTGATTGAGAAAGGATACACTGTTTTAAAAAAAATTACAAAGTTTTCTTTCGTACATCAACTCTTATGAATCAAAAAAGATGTCTTTCTCCAACATAATCTGCCTCCTGCCTAGTGCTCCTGGTTTAGATAAAGAAAAGCGAGAAAGTGTTCGTTCACACCAGAGCTCAGGGGATAGATTGTGTCAACTCAATTAAAAATCAAATTTTTTTTTTCTTCTCTTTAATTATGAAATTACAGTAATCACTGTTATTAGTTAGGGCAAAGCTACATTCCTCATGCTCTTTGCAAATCTCCGAACAAAAAGATCTTCTTAGATTTCCTTCCCTGGTCAAAACTTTAAAGAGTGTTGTCAAAGTGAAATTACAGAGCTGAAAAAAAGAAAATCGTCTGAATGGGAATATTAATCACTGCTTTTAAACACTTCCACAGTTCTTTCCTTCCTTTATTTTACTTTTTGATTTAAATATGTATCATTAATACTGGCCCCTATTAAGTATATGTAACAGTTTTGCTGGATTACTGGCTTTATTGAAGAGAATTTTAAGGCACAGGATGAGAGTTTTCTGGTCCTAGTGATTTCAGTGGCCTCAGTAATGGTGCTATGGGGGGAAAAAGCAAGACTTTTAAAGATATTTTGCCTGGGTGTTAGGTGTTTCAGAAAGAATGAACTCTGAGTATGCACACTGGGGCACTGTGGAATGTGGCCTCCACCAGTTCCTGAATGTTCTTAATCCGATTGTGGGCACCAGTTGTCCCCTAGCTGGCTCATCACAGGGCAATATTAACTTTTTACCTGGACTGCCAATCTCATCTCTCTTGAGAATGGTAACCTGAAAATCTGTTCCCTGTAGGAAGCTCAAGATCACAGCATTTCTATTCAAGTACTGATGAAATACTAATAAGGTTTGTGGTTTTTCTCTTGGAGCCTTTGCTCATTTGACATAGAACTTTTTCCTTCCAGTTGAGTTGCTTTGATGCTTTTGTTGGTGTTTGGTTAGGACTCCCATGACTTACCATCTGACTTGCTTTCATGTCTCTCACATATATATTAGAGAGGTCTGCCCCTTTTAGTAACTACTCCAGAAGAAAGTCCTCTCTGAATTTTCAAACATTTCTTGTGTTGAAGGGGGTGTCTGTTTATAAATATGCTATGATCTTGTGGCCCCAAAAGTGGTTTTCAGTAAATGTGTAGTGAATGAATCAAACTGCTTTTCCAAGCTGCCCTTCGGTGCCTTTGATTTCCCTTAGCAGGGTGAGTCTAGCTGTTTTAAGATCAGAGCCTTGCCCCTCCCCCTAATATTATTAAAGTATGTAAAACACTTGGGAGAACATTATGGTATTTAAATACCATAAAAGGAACATAGAGTTAATATTGCTTCTTTTAGATGCATTTAAAAGCTGAGGGCTATGTCGTAATAATATCACAATATTTAAATGTTGTGTGCATATGTGTATCAGATACACGTTAGAGCAAAATCGTGGTCCTTAATGTTAGGCATTTTTGACATTGTTGATGAGGAGGCTGACATGAGACAAATAGGAAGCTCTGTAATATGTGGTCTAATAGAATTGCAAAGGTGATATCAAGGGATAGCAGAGAAGAGCTCAGATAAGTTTTCATGGAGGAAGTAATGTTAAAACTGTGTCATTGGGGTGCCTGGGTGGCTCAGTTGGTAAAGCGTCTGCCTTCGGCTCAGGTCATGATCCCAGGGTCCTAGGATCGAGCCCCACATTGGGCTCCCTCATCAGCAGAGAGCCTGCTTCTCCCTCTCCCTCTGCTGCTCCACCTGCTTATGCTCTCTCTCTCACTGTCAGATAAATATATAAAATCTTAAAAAAAAAACTATGTCTTCTATCAGGGGTGCTGAACAAAATATTTACAAAATGGTATGGCTTCCTCACTGACCATTTGAAGAGGTTTTCCTGCAATCAGATTGTATGGCTCACTGTAAAAGCTGAGGCAGTCATGGGATTGGTTTCTACCCATCAGTTATCCCCTCTGATGGGAACAGAAAGCAGGAAAATGGAAAATGGATTTGACAATTGAGAAGGGCAGTGTTGGGGGAGAAAGGGCCAAAGGCAAACCCATGGATGCCTTGAAAATGACTGTGGAAGGATAAATAATTCTTGTTACTAGAATAGAGGGTCTCTGCAGAAGGGAGGAAGGACTGAAGTTAGACCAGTGAGTGGGAGGCCAGACCGTGAAAGATATCACTCGGGGGGGTTGTGCTGACAGAGCTGAGGACTTCCAGCCCAGGAAGGGAGGGAGATGCATCACCCCCGGCTATGATCAGGAGGGTCTGTGCAATCAGAAAAGCATGCTGAAGGGAACAGAGGTTGAGAACTTCCCTAGGGTTGTAGTTAGGTAACTCCATGACAGAACTGTTTTTCGTGTCTTGAATGCCTAGTTCATGCTTTTTCTCTATTGTATCATTTTGCTCCAGAAATGGCGGCCTCACTTTGCTCACCAATGGTGAAGAGCATCCATATACATATCAAGAAGCTGGAGATACTAATAGAATTCCAGGCGCCCTTGATGCCTTCTCTTTCTTGCTCAAACCCATATTTAATTGTGACCAAGGGTTGCCGAATCTATATTAGAAATGTTGCCTTCATCTTTGTAACTGTTACCTCCAAGGCGCTCATCTCCACCAGGTGTGTTAAATGAGCTCCTAAGTCATCTCCCTGCATCCAGTGTTTCTCTTAAACTACACTTGGAATCATGCCGTTGCCCTGATTAAGTTGCCTTGGAGATTCTCATTACCTACGGGATAGAGTCCAGTCCTTAATTTATGTAATTTCATGGCTCCCTAGCTTTGTTGTGCCCTATCAAGTGCCTGCCAAATAGTAGGGCCTCAATTAAATATTGAATGAGTGCCCCAGGTAAGGAATTGATATATTTTTGTGAAGCAAAATTAGGATTTAGCCATGGATATTATAAATATCTGTTATATATGTATTACAAATATCTGTTATATAATATATATCATGAATATTCAGTTATGTTATCATAGGTGCTATGTTAAGTTTTAGAAACTAATGGTCAACACTTATGTCTTTGTGGAAGACCAACTCTTTGAGAGAGGAAATTTCATAAAACTTTACAAGAATTATTTGTGCCAAAAGAAGAAAGTGGTCACTCTAAATGTGTACAATAACCAGAATAGTTTATTTATTTACACTTGCTTCAAGGACTGAGCTTCTTGTGGAAATATATCCTTTTTTTAGTACCAAACTAATCTCATCACTATTAAAATATACACTTATACTCTTTTTAAAAATGCCTACTTTTAATGAAAATGGAAAAAAGGTGATTATTGTCTTAAAATTCTTTTAGCTGTTCTCCTCTTTCCCCTTTGTTAGTCTTTTCCACAGTATCCTCACCATCACCTGTATCTTAAACATTTATCTTGCTTTATGCCGTCCCCAGGTTAGCTCACAAAGATATTCATATCTTGTCTTTTTAGAACAAAATTTTCCCACCTCCCCTCAAGACTTTTTTTCTTTTAAGCAGTCATTTTTATTTGTTATTCTCCTCATTTCTGAATGTCTTGAAAGAGTAGTGTACATTTGGATCTGTTACTTCCTCACCCTTAAAAAAATAGATAATTCTGTTTTGGAGATGCATTGACAAGTATCTGTGTGTGTGTGTGTGTGTGTGTGTGTGTGTGTGTGTGTAAACAATTATGTTGTGGTTTTCTAAAGCCCTAAAGATCTCCTGAGTAGTCTGATGTTTTCCGAAGGTTTTTTATTTTTAAGAATTTTTTAAAGTAGATGGAACATATTTGCTATAATAATGTTTGCTATTAAAGGAATAAGGAAACCCTTCCTTCATAGAAAGTCTGTTTTAGGATGAAATTGTGTCACAAAATTGGATGACTAATGATTTAAAATTTAGTATATTTGCATTTAACTTTTACAAGATACCTTTTTGCGTGCAGTGTTTCATATTCTTCAAATTGTTCCTTTAGGTGCCTCTGACTTCCTGTCAGCTTATATTCTCTTTTTTTCTCATTTAAATCAAATTTATATCCTGATTTGCCTAGTTGGTTCTGTTTTCCATTCCTGTTTCTTTCTTGTTCAATATTCCATCATATCTTAACATTTTCTGGTATTAGGATATTAAGCAGTTATTAGAATATTTATTTCAAAGTGGTTGGTTCAAGTGAAACTAAAAAAAAAACGTGTCTTTAATATTTGTCCCATATGTGTGCCTGGCTTCACTTTACAATGAAGTGAATTTTTGTTGTAATTATATTTGAAAGCATTTTGTTGTAATTATATTTGAAAACATTTTGAACTGGGAAGTTTTGGTTAATTTACATTTAAAGCTCCCATTTGTGGGAAGCAGAGATACATAAGGTAAAAATTTAGTGCTGAAAATCACACCTTACTCTTTTGGTCAGAAAAAAATAGAGTTCATTAGGCTTTGTTAAAATAGGTTGGAAGTCTTTTAGCTCTTAGGGCAGAATATATAAACTAATCTGATTTTGTTATTCAGATAGAAGCAGAAAATTAGATTTGAAATCTAGTAATAAAATTGAACAGGTGTAATTTTGCTTTCGTTATTATTAAAGGAGGACTTGTCATTTTTTCAAAAGTAAGACCATACTATATTCTGAGTGTTTTAATTTTAGTAATTCTAGTCAGAAATAAAATCAGAAAACATGTAGTGGGCTATTTCAGGTTAAAAATTCTAGTGAATCCTGTATTGTTTGAGAGTAAAAATGTGCCTTTGAGAAACATATTTTAAAAATTTAAACCTATATTGGATTTTATTTAAACTTGAACTCCACATACCAGGACATCAAGTTATTTTTAAAATGTATCTAAACTAGTGATGATAATGAAAAAGTTGGTGTGATATCAGTGGCACTTGATTAATCAGTAACATGAGTTAAATGCTGACTCTGAAATTAAATTTCGCAAAGATGTTCATTTGCAGCCAGAGATAATAGTTTCAATGTGTGCTAGGGCTTTGTTATAATTACTAAATATTAAACATAACCTAAATATCCAACAATAGGGGATATTTTGATAAATTCTGATATATTTACATGATGAAATGGTACACCTATTTCTAACTTTATTTTTTCAAATGTTTAGAGAAATGGGGGAATCAAGATTCAAGTGTAATTGAAAAGGGCAGGACATCAAACTGACTAGTATGATTTTTTTTTAAACAATGGTCTGAGTTAAAAAAATAGGGATAGAAATATAGCATGATAGTAAACTCTGTTCTTGACATTCAGGTGTTTCCTTTTTCATCATATCTTTATGTTTCTAGCAATAATATGCATTGATTTCATAATATAAAATCAATGCATACTCACTGGTTTTATAGTTTTATGTATGAATATGTATATAGTTTTATATATGGATATGATTATAAAACATCTTGATTTTATATTGGGTATGTACAGTGTATACATACAATGCTCATTTGTGATATGTATATAAAGTTCCCTAATATAATTCAACTGGTTAATGTTTTTGCCTAAGAAGACTGGCTTGAATAATGGTAATCTCATCCTGAAAGCTGGAGACACACTTCATCTCCACTAGCTTAGCTAGAATTAAAAAGTGGTGGTGAAGATGTGGAACAGTTGGAACTTTCATACATTGTTGGAGCAAGTGTAAAATTGTACATCCGCTTTGCACAGCTGCTCAGTAGTTTCTTTAAAAGGTTATATATACACACATCTACACTGTGATTTGATAATTTTATTATTGGGTATTTATCCAAAAGAAATTAAGACATTTGTTCACAAAACTTCCATAACTATTTCATAATACCATTACTCATAATAGCCCCAAACTGGGAAAAATTCAAATGTCCATTAACATGTAAATGGATCAACAGATTTTGGTATATTTATCAAATAGAACAGTACTCTTCCAAAAAGAAATCAACTAGTGATATGTGCAACAGCATGAATGGGGATCTGTAAGATGTGTTGAGCAAGGAGGGGACATAGAGTATATTCTCTGTGATTTTACTTATATGGAGGTCTAGGATAGACCCAACTAATCCATACTGATAAAAATCAGAACACTTGGTGCCTCCAGGGAGCAACTGACTGGAAGGAGACACAGGAATATACACTGGGTTGATGGAATTGTTCCAAAGTTTGGTTGATGGTTATGTAGGGGAATACATCTATCACAACTCACTGAACAACACCCTTGAAATCTGTGCATTTTATTACATGTCAATTATACCTCCAGAAAAAGAAATCTCTGCTAATTGGAAAAAATACTGGTTAATAGTTCTGAGGCACAATAGATGGAATTCCAGTGATCTCAGAACTCTCAGGATTTTACTAGCTGTATCAAGAATTAAATAATAGCTTTTTAAAACCAACTTCTTTATTAGTATTTGCTGTGCTTTTTTTTTTTTTTTTTTGCCAGCAGGAAAAAGAATATTCAGTCTTACTATGTATGGATTATTATGGTTGTTCAGATATTTTCAGTACTTAAGAATATTCTTTTATGTGTGGGAGAAGAAATTTCTACAAAGGATATAAATTTCACCTAGCTCAAGTGTAAGCTTGCATTTCATCCTTCCTTAGTCCCTACACACACTCTGAAGTTCAAATTATTACACCTCTGCCTGACAGCAGCCTTCCAGTAAAATGAATGCAATGATCAGCCTATCACTTTTTCCTATTTGCTATATTTTTCATACATTAATTGGATTTTGCTTTTTAGCTAAAGCCTTATAGTAGACTTATTATAGTTTTGGCTTATTACCTTTATTTTTAATTTTTATTTTTTTAAAAAGATTTTTATTTATTTATTTGACAGAGAGAGACACAGCGAGAGAGGGAACACAAGCAGGGGGAGTGGGAGAGGGAGAAGCAGGCTTCCCGCTGAGCAGGGAGCCCGATGCGGGGTTCGATCCCAGGACCCTTGGGATCGTGACCTGAGCCGAAGGCAGACACCCAACGACTGAGCCACCCAGGCGCCCCTTGGCTTATTACCTTTAATAAAAATTAAAGATAAGAAAGGTGGCCCAGGGAAACTAACTCCCATTGGCTTGTTGTAAGCATATTTTTCTTCTGTTTAATTTGTTCTCTCTTAACTGAGCTATTGCTCATTAACTGTAAAGTTATTTGTGCTCATTTCAAAAATTCATGGATCTTGTGAAAAACTTCACAAATCTTTTTGTAAATTTGATTGCTCAGCAAATATAAAGCATGAATCAGAAAGTAAATTTCAATCGAACACTTGAAAATTCCAACCTAGAGTGGAGTCAGCACCTGGTGAGTTGTTTCTGAGGGGTTATTTGTTCTGCCCTGGTTACGTGACTTGAGAGGTTTACGTGGGTAAATAGTGGGTTGAAAGCATCAGTCAAGACAGTCTCATTTCTGGAGAAGCACCTGCTATGCGTATATCCCTGTAGAAAAGTCGCTATTTGCCCATGAAGGGTCTAATGAGAATGTGGCCATTGACTGAAGCAAAATAATGGGGCCTGTTATCATCGACTGTTAATATTAAGATCCCAGATGATGGAGAGATTATACACAAACATCTCATGAAAGCGAGGTTGTATCCTTATTGGGTGGATAATTTGAGGAAGCGCTATGTGTAATTCAGGAAATCTAAAGGGGGAATAGTCGTATAATTTCACACTTTAATAAATATTACAAAAAGGTAAAGCTCAACTTTTACATCTTAAATTCTGGTCTCATTTGTGAGTTTCATAAAGTTTAAAATTAAGCTGATTTGGCAGATATTTTGCTATGGCGGGCCTGTGCTAATAGTTATAGTATCATTGGTGGGGCCATCAACTAGGACATTTTATTTTCTTAAAAATCTTCATACATTGGGGCACCTGGGTGGCTCAGTTAGCTAAGCATCCTACTCTTGATTTCGGCTCAGGTGATGATGTCAGGGTCGTGAGATCAAGGCTTGCATCAGGCTCTGTGCTGGGTGGGGAGCCTGCTTAAGATTCTCCCTCCCCCTCTCTCCCTTTGCCTTCCCCCCCTACTCACATGCTCTCTCTCTTTCTCAAAAAAAAAAAAAAAATCCTCATACATTATTAAGGTACCGGGGGTACCTTGAAACCAAGCTTATAACATGGGAGAGTAGGGGAAATGTTATAGATATTCTCTCTTGTGAAGCCACTACCCTCTGTTTGGGTTCCAGTTACCTGTGCAGTGGCTTGGAAAGGACTCTCAGACAGGTATGTGGGGCTCACCTAGTGTGTTTCTTTTCTAAGATCAGAGAGCTTTGTTCTGTCAGTTTTCCAGTGTCTGAAAGCAATTGCTTCATGTATTTCATCCACTTCTATTTTTGCTTATGCTGGGAGAGGAATCCAATACTTGTGACGTCATCACGGCTGGAGCCCGGAGTCCCTACCATTTAATTTGCACTTAACGTAAGCTTACATTTATTTGCCATTCATTTCATATAGCACTAAGGCCTTTGTGGATAGATCTGAATTGGAGCTCAGTGTTGTCCCTCTTGCATAAATCATGCCCATAATGTGCCAGTGATCTTTAATTTTGATTCCTTTACAGTGGAGAGAGATTGCTTAGGAAGTGTTCTGAATGCAAAATCTTTCAGTTTTCCCACCAGTCATTAAATATCATCTTACCCATATCTAACTGAATGGCTATTTCATTTACCTTTATAAAAAACTTTCCAAACCATTCAACTAAGTTTTCATGGACTCATATATCCTTTGACTTTCACACTTTTATTGGTTCGTGTAAAACATAATACATTTTGTAACCACGATATGAAGTACAATCAGCAAAAAATAGTCTGAGGACAAACATGATCAATAAGCACAACTCACCTAGTGGGAAGCAGCTGAATTCCAGCCTCCCAGGACTAATAGCTTTGACTGACGATTCAGCTCGTTGTATCTTTCTTCAGTCTAAGCTGCTTTTTCCTAGTCTCAGTGTCTCACTAATACCATTATTTTTCTTCCTTCTAGAATCAAACTTTCAGAGGTATCTTTGTCTCCTTTTTAGCAACACTTCTCAGATATCTAATCCATTGCTAAATCTGGGAATCTCTTGTTTTTGAATGCTCTTTGTTTTAATGCAGACTCTTATTGCTTCTTGCCTCAACTTTTGTGATAATAGAAAAAATTGATGCTGTTGTCCTCTGTCTTCCTCTGCCATCTAGTAATAAACCACTTTCATATAAACATTTAATAAAGTGTAATTTGCTTGGGAACTTTGAAGGGCTTTTAGTTGTGGAATTAAATGCTGCCTTGAGGGACTGTCAGTCAAGGTCCTTCACCATGGAGCCTCAACTGGTATTTTCTAAGCTATTTCTGAGTTTCCTTATTTATAATCTAAGAAAAAAAACAAATTGAAAAACCTATTTTTCTCTTGCATTCCATGTACTTCCCTGCCTTCAAGTCTTTCTTCATACCTCGTCCTCAACCTAAAACTCATTTCCCCTTTGCTGCCTAATAAAGCACTTCCCCATCTCAAGACCCATGGTAAATGCCCTCTTGATGTCGGAAACATTTAAAACAAGGCTGGTAAGACCTGTAGTTTCTTTTCCTTAGTTTTCATGTCTGTGTATACCCATGTAACCACGTATTGGATCCCATTTTAAAGGTTGAATTGGAGCAGGAAGATATTTTTTAAATCTCCAATTCTTCTCCATCTCTCCGTTGGAATTCTGTAACAGTTTGTACTTTAGGTTTTGTTGCCATATTGTCTTATGATTGTTAATGTTCATATTTTTTTCTTATTGATTAGGAGTGCCTAAAAGGTAGGGGTCATCTCTTCTTCTTTATTGTGCACAAATCAAGAGAGTATAGGTACTACAATATGAATGAATTAAAGCACACTATTTAAAGGGAGACGTTTGAGATTAGGGTAACCCATCCACTCTACAGGTTTGACAGGAAAGGCATAGAAGCCACGTTGTGAAAAAGTAGGCCAAGGCACGAGCATGCATTTCAGTTGTCATCCTGGAGCAGGTTGGCTTGAATTAATCAGAGTGCTGCAGACCCTGGTGGCCCTTTCTGCATTTCATTCATTTTGACTTTGTTGATGTATAGACAAAATGACAAAATACTTCCCAAGAAGTTGGTACGTAAAAACCGTAGGTCTTAACAAAACAGTGTGTCTAAAGGCCAGTATCGTGAGGTTCACCTCTTCCTGTCTTTTTTTGACTGACCCATCCCTGTGACAGGCTATGCTCCCAGCACGTCCTTCCCCTGTAACCCACGTTCCTCCCCCTTTCCACAGGAGAGGAGGAGAGGTGTGAGAGCTTGTACCCAGCTCTCCTTTCATATTCTTTATACCTCCTATGAGGCTCACAGCTTCTCAGGTTGAAGTTCCAGGGTATTAAGTGGGTTTGGAATTCTGGGCTGCTATTAATTTTGTTTTAGCTATGTTATGAATTGGCCTGGGATTTTTAACAGAATTTTATAATGTTATTTCCATGGGAAAAAGAACTTTAAGATCAAAACAACCAACTAGGAGCTTATTTTTTGCAATATAAGAATCGGTACATTTTGGACTTGGTAGTTTTGACTTTTTAAGACCAAATATTTCAAAATTCATTGTGTCTAAGCCCTTTTGTTAAAAAGTCAAATTAAAGCATCCTTATTGTGAATTACTTAGAAACATGATATCAGTGCTTTATCAGTTTATCTAATATGCTTCTCATTTAAATGAATATATGTAGATTTTTAAAAAGGATTTATCTCTTATAACTAGTGGATTTATCATACTAAAATTGTATGTTTGATTTTTAAAAATAGTCTATGATGGATGCATCCAGGGAGATGCTGTACCTTCTGGTTAATTACTGGGAAATCTGCCAAAGAGAATAATTTAATAGAAGTGAAGGCTTTATACATAAAGATGCTCATTTAATACCATCTATGGTAGAAAAAGGAACCACCTAAATTTCTATTAATACAAAACAATTTTCTTGACTACTGCAAAATGACTACAATTATAATGTAGAAATACAGCATTTAGAATAATAAAGTATCAGTACTAAATATTAGGTATACCATGTTTGCAAAATATGCATGTATATAGGTGACTGGGAGGTAGTAAGCAAATATTAAAATAGGGGAAAGAGAGTTAAGAATATATAGCTTTATTTTTTCAAAATGTGTCTTCAAAATAATTCTACTTAATTTTAAGTGAGTTGCTTCTGGAACAATAATGCAGGCCGATTTAAAGCCGTATGCATCAAGATGAATTCAGAAGTTTGATTTTGTTTCTTTGCCCTCCCTCCTAACAAGAAAAATTATTGTTAATAAGTGATCCCCAGTTGTTGTGGTTCCTTTTCCCTACGTTGCTATACCATCTGTGAATTTTTAAAACTCCCATATGAAGTAAATGGGAATTAAAAATTAATTTTAATTTTAGAAAGATAATTGGCATATCTCATCAGGCCTAATTATTTATAATATGCAGTGTTATCATAATTTCTCAGACGCTCAGCTTTTTTTTTTTTAGTCTTGAATGTGGTTCAAATTGAGTGTCACGCTAATGCTGACCCTTGTCTAGAAGAAAGTTTTGTTCTTATGTACCCCTTGACTGTTCACTGTTATTTTAAATTAATGGTGCAGAGACAAACTCATTCTATGAGACTGAGATCATCTGTTATCAAAACTTAGTTATTAGGTGGAGACAGAGACTTCATGGCTGAAGTGATTGCAGAAGCATCTGTGGAAAAGGCCATACAATCAAGTAGTGTAGGGGTGGGGCGCCTGGGTGGCTCAGTCGTTAAGCGTCTGCCTTCGGCTCAGGTCGTGATCCCAGGGTCCTGGGATCGAGCCCCGCATCGGGCTCCCTGCTCCGCGGGAAGCCTGCTTCTCTCTCTCCCACTCCCCCGCTTGTATTCCCTCTCTCGCTGTGTCTCTCTGTCAAATAAATAAATAAAATCTTTAAAAAAAAAAAAAAAAGTAGTATAGGGGTAAAAGGGAGTGCGTGTGTGTGTGTGTGTGTGTGTGTGTGTGTGTGTGTGTGTGTGTTGGGGGAGGTCAGTGGTTAGTTGGCTATGAACCCTCTGTGTAGACTTACGGGATTTGTATTTGCATATGTTTGCTTTTTATTTAAAAATCTGTTCACTTTAAGAATCCATTTTAGATTAATTGACATAGATCATTCTTTCAGAAACTGATATCATCCAGAAAAATCTTCATACATTGTTTAATGATTCAGTACCAAATCGTGGGTATTGTGAAAGTATAATTTCTCATCTTGGTCTGATTATGAAAGACTAGTGTAAGGGAAAAGAAATGTTCCCTTCTTTTCTTTTCTAGGTTCTTTAGCTGGTCTAATAGTTAAATTGACAGAAGATGGATTCACAGGAGAAAAACAAATCGAATTTTGTACATGCTAGAGACCTAAAGATATGACACTCAAGGACAAGTCAGTTAGTTGAGGCTTATATACCATCCTGAGCTAAGGAGTGGGATATGAGCCTGGGGCTTCAGTGGGGAGAGGGTGATTCACAGCCAGATACGAAGAGCAGATGCCTGGTAATTAGCTGTCTGCCCTGCCACATCAAAAGTTATTTCTGGGAATAGCTCTTCTTCTGGGGCAGGTCCCTATCGAAATTTTTTTAGGTAGTTAAGGGAGAGGTATAAGTTTTTCCTGAGTCTGCTGGGCCTTGATTGCTTTCTGTTCAAAATAATCCAGAGGCCAAAGTGGCACATTTTGGGGTGGCCTATTCTGCTTCCCCACGCTGGTGTCACATCTTGTTTTAATACTTCGGGCATTTATATTTTATTAATTGTTTCCAGATGTAATGCAGTCAGCAATTATTTTGCTAAAAATGTTTTAATTTTTAGAGCCTCATAAAATAAAGGCTGAGGCAAATGAACCACGGCTTGAACTAAAAGAATGACAGACAACGAAAGAAAAAGAGGAATTTAGGTTTTTTATATTTTTTTATTTTAATAAGCCTTTGAGAACTAGGAGGAACTGGAAGTACTATAACAGCAACTTTCTGTGTAAACTGGAAACTCCCCTAATTCAGATTTAACAACTGAAGTCTACTTTTTATATTAAAAAATGTTGCTTCTGAGCACAGTATGAAGATCAGTGCTAGTAAGAAGCAGATTTTCTTGGTACTGACTTCAAATAGTCTTCTGAGCCTGAACAGCATTATTCAGTTTGGTTTAAAAACAGCTATTAGATATTTTTAGGAAATATATATTACCTTTTTTTTTGACAATTGCATGACACCAGAACTGTTTCACCTGTGTCTGGCAATAATGGTGAAGGACTTCTTACCCATCACCTTTCTATTTCTGTTCCTTCTCCTCAAGAGAATTGTGTAATCAACCTCTGTTCATCTTATTTTAAGGGAGTCAGTTATTTTTATGAAGGGTAAACTCTTTTCCATTTTTCCCACTAAGTTCTCTTCCATGGTTTCCTTTTTTTTAGGAAATTTTTGAGTTAAAACATGCTCTAAGCATGACTCACTATGATCAATAATTCATAAATTGGTATAAAATTTAATTTTCTCTAAAGAAAACAAAAGTCCTACATTTTGAGACTAAATCAGATGTAATCAGAATCATAGTAATATTTAGTTTATTGTGTATATTGTTCCTTAGTATAGAAAATATTTTTTATTCAGTTACTTCATCAGATTCTTACAATGTTCCAAAAACAAAACAAAACAAAACAAAAAAAAAAGAAAAGAAAAGAAGGAAAGGAATTATTCACTACTGTGTTGCACAGAAGGGGAGACCGACTTTAAGAATAAGCACAGCTGGGGCGCTTAGGTAGCTCAGTCGGTTAAGCATCTGACTCTTGATTTCGGCTCAGGTGATGATCTCAGGGTTGTGAGATTGAGCCCCACGTTGGTCTTGTACTCCGTACTCAGTGTGGAGTCTGCTTGAGATTCTCTCTCTCTCCCTCTGCTCCTCCCCCCACTCACTCTCTCTCTTTCTCAAATAAATAAATAAATCTTAAAAAAAAATAAAAGCACGGCTATGTGGAAGCAGAACCAGAATGTAGTTCTTCTGGCTCCTAGTCTTTGTTCTTTCCATTTTGTTAGACGTAAATCCACAAAGGGCCCACAAATATCAAGCAAGCAAAGGCTGTGAAGGTTCACACACATACGTGTTTATTCTTCTCTGATTCAGTGTGCTTCATGTCTATAACCATGAGTCAGGGTATGTATTTTATGCCTAATTTTTATTCAGTAATAGTACTTAACAAAATTTCTTCCACTATATTTCAATTTTTAGTATCCCTGCTGTGATGGTTTGTGGTTCTTAAAGTGTGGGCTGGTCCTAGGACTAGCAGTTATCCCTGTCATGTGGGAACTTGATAGAAATGCAGATTCTTGGGTCCCAGCCCAGCCCTACTGATTCAGAAACTGGGGGTGAGATCCAGCAGTCTGTGTTTTAATAAACCCTGGTGATTCTGATGGAAGCTAACGTTTGAGAACCACTGTTTTAAACTCTTGTTCATGGCAATTGAAATTCAAGTTATAGTTCATTAACCTTTTCCTGAGACACATAAGGAGCCTATACAGTGTTCATAATACTTTTTTGTTTTTTTTTGTTTTTTGATGTCTGCATCCTCCAGCATCGGCTACCTGAGATGGTAGAGTGTGATGGTTCAGTATGTGACGGGCCCTGAGGACAGCCTAGGAGATGGAGTACTGCTTCTGTTATTTACAAGTCCCATGGTTTGGGGAGAAGTTACTTCTGTGACACGTGGTCCTGATAGTTTCTACTCCATAGGGTGGTTGTGACAAGTTAACAGATCCGTGCAATGTATTTATCAGAACCTGACCCCTGGGAAGGCACCAGTGAAATGTTAGCTATAGTTGTTTTTTTTTTTTATTATGTTAATCACCATACATTACATCATTTGTTTTTGATGTAGTGTTCCATGATTCATTGTTTGCGTATAACACCCAGTGCTCCATGCAGAACGTGCCCTCTTTAATACCCATCACCGGGCTAACCCATCCCCCCACCCCCCTCCCCTCTAGAACCCTCAGTTTGTTTTTCAGAGTCCATCGTCTCTCATGGTTCATCTCCCCCTCCGATTCCCCCCCTTTCATTCTTCCCCTCCTGTTATCTTCTTCTGTTAGCTATAATTTTTATCATTATTCAGCACAGTGAATGATTATTCACCAAGTAAATATTATTTTGGAAAATAATATTTTGTTTTGACCAAGGATCTTAAAAATGAACTTTTGAGGAAATGACCCATTTAGAAGACTTTCCAGGGGTAGCACATAATATGCATGTCTCATTAGCAGCTTTTTTCCTTTCTAAATGTTGGCAATTTCATCTTAATAAATAATTTGTTAATAACTAAAAGTAGGCACAAGGAGAATATTATCCCCCCCCAATCATTTGAAGTTAATAGTCCTCATTTTCTTTCCTCTAATATTATTACCTTTGAAAGGGAAGCAAAGAATTACGTGAACATCAGGCCGCTGGGCATCCATCTGCTGCAACCCTTAGCATCCACTTTTGTTAACCCGTCAGATTTTCGTGATCCTTGCTAAAAGAAAATTCTAAGAGTGAACTTAAGCTGCAACTTCTGGCCTTTCCTCCTTCCTTCGGAGAATAGTCGCCACTTGTAGAAAGTTCCCATCACTGAGTCACGGCTGTGGTGGTCCACACAAAGGGTGAATCAAGCTAAGGACCTGTACGGGATGGAGAGGTGTTCTTACCCTGAAGGTTTCTTTTTCGTTTAAACATCACGCTTAAACACTCAGGCGGCGAAGGCATCCCCAGGTCCCTCCTTGACATCCCTTGCTCCTCCTGTAAGTTTGTGGGAGTCGTAGATCTGCTGCCTGTGAAGGAAAGAGGGCAGAAAAAGAAAAGGTAGGGGAAGACAGCTGTGCAAAGGTCAGCTGTGTGAGAACTGCTGTGGAACTTCCCTCTTCAGGGCAGCCCATGGCCAGCAGCTTCTTGCCCCTTTATTCTAGTCTTTAATAGGTTCTGGCAAGGAAAAAAACATGTTCTGCTGGAAGAAATTTTTTTTTTACTTGCCACTGTAACTTTTTTTAAAAGCAGAAAAACAAGGTAGAGGAGAGCCTCAGAACTAGGTGGTGAGAACATTTTTTTCTTGATGGTATTCATGGCCAGAAGGGATTTATGCAAGCCGGAAAGATGTGGGAGTGAATATGGTAATGTCATTCATTAATCATGAAAACCATATTAAGGAAAGGGCTTTCCCCTGTCCTGTGGTGTCAGCTACTAGGTCTGTTTGGAATCAAGAAACATCTAGTGTAGGAGTGTTCGGATACCTTGCCTTTCCCTTCCGGAAAAGAAATAACATATGCTTGAGAAGAAGACAGTTTGATTTACTATATAACCTTGTACTGTTAATGCATTCAGTGAGCTGAACGTTGGAAATAGTTTATATGCCTTTTTTCCCCTAATGGTCATTAATTTGGGATTTTGAGGAGGAGGAATTTACAACGTATTCTTTCCATTTTCATTACTAGTGTATAAAAACATGCTCTTTCTCTCTTGAAAAATCAATTTTCAATTTATTAGACACCAGAGGAACGGTAGCCCGGGGTTTTTAAGGCATAGAATTCTTGGCCATATAAAACATTTCAGAATTATCTTCAAAAAGGGTTTTTTTTAAGCTTCATTTATGGAACTGGGCTTGATCAACAGTTTTGTCTGTGGGAGGCCAGAAGCAAAATTTGCCTTTGCCTGGAAGTCACTGACTTCCGGGTTGGGGTCAGGAATGCCTGTGAGTCACATGGATATTCTATAGGAGATAGCAGGAAAACAATAATAATAAAGGGGTGCCTGGGTGGCTCAGTTGGTTAAGCATCTGCCTTCGGCTCAGGTCATGATCCCAAGGTCCTGGGATCGAGTCCCGCATCAGGCTCTCTGCTCCGCGGGAAGCCTGCTTCTCCCTCTCCCACTCCCCCTGCTTGTGTTTCCTCTCTCGCTGTGTCTCTCTCTGTCAAATAATAATAATAATAAAATAACCATCAAACTAGTGTTTTTCAGTTGTCCTGGATTTTTAGTGTTTCCCCTAAGTTCTAACCTTTGCCATCCCTGTTCCCCTAGTTCTGAGAAGATATAGTGTCTGTTCTTTTTCTTCTGCCACTGGCCCTCCCCGCCTTGAATCTTATGGCACTTTTAAAGTGTGTAGTTTAAACTGAGGGTTCTCGAGGGGAGGGGGGTGGGGGATGGGTTAGCCTGGTGATGGGTATTCAAGAGGGCACGTTCTGCATGGAGCACTGGGTGTTATATGCAAACAATGAATCATGGAACACTACATCAAAAACTAATGATGTAATGTATGGTGATTAACATAACATAATAAAAAAAAAGTCTTAAAAAGAAAATAAAGTGTGTAGTTCAAAGAAAAGCCACAGTGAAAAGGGCTGTGTCTTTTTAGGTCCAGTGAAACATGTCCTGCAGCCCATGGGCTTTGTGTGAGGCTTTCTGTGATCTCATCTTGCAGGGTCAGAAAGGAAAAGAGATCCTTCTGTTCTGTGTTTGCCGGTATAATCATCACGCTGTATGACGAAGATGCAGGGGGGCTCCAGCCATGACATGACCCTCTGAAAAGGATGCTAAAAGAAAACTTTTTAGAAATGTCGTTAACTTGAACTTGCTGTATTTTCATTGGTGAAAATAGTTCTGAAAAGCCCTGGTATTCACAGACTATGGATCTAGTGTGGTTTATTTAAAAAAAAAAAAAAAATTAAAGCAACAATATTGATCCCTATAGGCAGGGTTAAAGGGTTAATGGAACAGAAGAGCTGATGCAAACTATTGCCCTCTGCTGTTTTTTTAAACTTTTTTTTTTTTTAGTGTACTTATGACTAAGTAGGAAAATATGCATCACTACTTCCCTCATCCCCTCTCCATTAACTAATCAACTTAATTCACAGCTTGTGGAATTTGGCATGTTTTCATGTTAACGTTTTTTTGTCTAGAATGTGAGACCATCTTTTAATGAGATGTGAAGAAATACTGGTACCTCAAACAAGTTAACTGCAGTTTGACAATTCAGGACGGTATCACTCTCTTGTCTTAACAAGAGCTTCACAGTGGGACAATTAAGTAGAAATCTGTAGACCTTTAGAATAAAATATTGTTAGATCTAAGATTTATATTGTTGGTATTTCAGAAAAAGAGAAAGTATATGTCAATTCAGGTATGGCACCCAATTCTTCTTCAAGTAGATATAACAGAATTTAATATCAAAATACAGGTCGGTTCACCCCTTATTGATTACTTAAAAATGACTGTATCTCTACAGTGTAAAATAGATTCCCATCCTTCCTGACAAAAGATTTAGATTCAGAAGTGTTGAAGAAAAGGCTGTACTTTTAGCATAGTGATGAGTAGGTAGTGCGTCTTGGAATATTAGTGATAGTCTCTTTGAATTCAACTCAGAAATTTAAACATAGGTATTAGAAGACATTCCACAGAAATGGAAAGTTTTTATTTTTAATAAAAGTAAGTTATGTAAATATTAGCTTGGTGACCTTTCTGTGTTCTCCACTAAACTAGAATGTTTTTAACCAGGATGTTTTTTGCCTCATTTGTGAAGGAAGTCTGGGTTAAGCACAGTTGACATTCTGCTGGCTTAGATAATGAGCCACCTCATTCCAAGGCAGTTTCTCTAGGAAATGATTTCCTTTCTTTATAAATCTTGCTGTGAGGCTTGGATGTTGTGTGGACATAAAACATTATTATGTGCCAAGCCAAGATATCAGAGCTTTTGCAAGAGAAATAAAGATAAGTCATGTTTATTTTATATACATCTGTTTGGTTTATCTTTGGGCTTTTATCCAGATCTTCCTCCTCTGTAAGTTATTCTGTGTAAATTAGTGAAAAGACCCTTGAGCCCCTTTTCCTCCCACTCCAGAGATATAAGTACAGAACCATTGTATGGGCTGAAGGATCGTGGCAGGAGGAACAGGCCAATAGGAATTCTTAAATCTTCCAGGGAAGGGCTTCTGTCCAGAAGCCTGGGAAGTTAAGCATATGGCAACGCCAGTGTGCTGTCTATTTATCATCCTAACTTAGCTACACTAGGAAATTGAGCATAAAAATAGCCTGGCACTTACCTTACTGACTCAGAGGTGTTTGAACTGTTCCAAAAGCTAGAGAGTAGAGATGGTCACAGACTTCCATCACCCAAACGGTGATAACGTTAGAGAAGTATGATCCTGTGGTTTGTCTCAAATTTCAGAGCAAAGAGAATACATGATATGGGACTTGATTGAAACATTAATTTATTTTTCTTGCTTGGGTTTATTAATTAGTCAGTGTCTCACTGATCAAACCTGCTCAGGGAATAATGTTGGGCAGAATGGGAGGCCCAGAGGGTTAGAAGAAGAGCACTGTATGTTGACTCATTTTAATTCATCAGCAGGTGTAGTTAATGTTGGTTTTTCAAGGTTATAGTCCTCCTTAACTATTTTACTATTCCTTAAGTGTTTGCATAAGTCATTAGCATCATAAACTATGAGAGATCTTGGATATCAGGGAATTCTTCCTCATTTGAGTGTATGGTGTACTTCACCTTCGTCACCTTTAAGCTTCGGGCTCTGGGAGCTTGGAGACTGTACTTCATGTTCTGATCTTTTGAGGATGGGGTTAAAAATACCTGTGTTACACTCTGGTAAGGTTGAAACAATGTAACAGATGCCTGCCTGCCTACTTGTAGTTTTATTATTATTTAGGGATGAGGAAGTTGAGTTCCAGAGAAGTTTGAGGATTTGCTGATCACCACATTAGGAGGTAGTGGTCGGGTAGGGCTTAAATTTGGGCCTTCTGTCTTTAATCCCATGTCCTGTCCAACTATCATTCCTCTTAATTCAAACAGATTCTGGTGAATAAAATCTTTTCCAAGGGATTGCATGTATGTATGTAAGCTAATGATGTTTGCTGAGGGAGCGCTAATACAAATTACCACCCATTCATGATATCAGATCGTTGACTTGGGGAGGAAAGTGGTTTTCCAACCCAATGAATGGGTATTACAGTCCGCTCTGTGGTAGCTTCAGGATGTTTCCAAGGTGAGCCCCAGGGCATGGCAGCTCAACCTGAAATTCTAGAAATACGATCGTTAGAAGAAATATAAAATTCGTAGGTGAAAGATGGAAAAAATAATCTAATGAGGAGGCTAGAAAGAATAACATTTCATGTAAGAAGCGGGAAATCAAAACAGTGAGTGGCTACACGAAGAAAGTGGTAAGAAGAAAGGAACGGCAAAAGGACTTTTCACTCCCAAGCCTACTAGACAAATTCTATACGGGGTTAGCAGCTAGGAGATCCAGACTGTACCAGCCAGTGCCCCCTAAAACAATAAGGTGGATTTGCAAACATTAACAGATAGGAGAAATAACAGAAGCCCAAGTGTTTGTACCACCAGAGCTGGCAGTGATGAGGAAAACTTACCAGGAAGTATGTCTTGGCCCAGAGTAAGGAAGAACTTTCTAACAATAAGAGCTGCCCACAACGGAATGTCCCATTCCCCAAAGTAATGAGCTTCCTTTTACTGGAGAGTCCGACAGCAGCCAGAACATTGTCTGGCAAGGGTTGTCACATGGGGCTTGTAGCATTGGGTCACAGTTCAAATCAGACGAACCCAAGGGTCCCTTGCCAAGATTCTGTGATTCTGTGACTGTTTTGG
This sequence comes from Halichoerus grypus, assembly GCF_964656455.1. Classification (NCBI taxonomy): domain Eukaryota; kingdom Metazoa; phylum Chordata; class Mammalia; order Carnivora; family Phocidae; genus Halichoerus; species Halichoerus grypus. Next base: position 23,008,631 of record NC_135720.1, on the reverse strand, counting down.
TTACACCTTATTTCTTTCATACTCAAAGTTTTACCGGTTTTCATAAATATCCTTTCATATGCAGAGGGAGAGACTTAGGCTTATGCAATAAGATTAGCTGTGACAATTCTTTAAAAAGAAGCAACCCGATAAATTCAAAGTACTGTATGTTTCAGGAAAATAAGCAGAATATGAGATTCTTTTCACAGTCATATAAAAGCCTGGGGGAGTGATTATAACTCTCAGTTGGATAAGTGTGATTTGCAATGGACACAAACACATCTAGGAAAGAGTTTATCATTGCATTTAGTATTTGGTATTACTCGGGCAGAGAAAAGAGCTTACATGGGGTAGGTGGAAGCCACGTGTAAGGAGCTACGAGCAGACGTTTTCCTTTAGTATAGCTGATGGGAGGGCAGGACTGGGGAAAAAGCACTCCGAAGTAGCGTCAGGTTATTTCAGGTTCAGATGTTTGGCCTTTGGACACCTGATTTCTATTGAAGGGCTTTTGTTTTTTAAATAGAGGCAGACATGATAGGAGTTTTCACAAATATTAATTTGGTAGTGGTGGACAAAAAGGTTTAGGGCAGAAGGATGAGAAGAGAGGGATAAGATGTCTAAGTGAAATAAGTCGAAGGCCAGAACAGAAGTGAGAATTCAGCTCCTAGGAAGACAGAGTTGCCTTTCACTGAAATGGGAAACCCATAGGGAGGACGGGTTTTGGGAGGGTATCACGCTGAAGACAGGTTGTCTTGTCCACCTGAGAGCCGCCAGTGTGGAACAGAGGTCAGGAATTGGGACTCAGATTTGGGAGTTATTTACACAGAGGACAAAACTGACATAATCAGATCTGATGAAATCCCAAAAGGAGAAACTCAGGGGAAAAGAGACCTCTAAGCTGAACTTTGGGGAACATCAAAATATAGGGACTGAGAAGGAAAAATCAAAGAAGGCAGTAATAAAAGAATAATGAATAAGGAGAATAAGCAAGAGATAGTATTTCTTGGAAGCTGAGAAAGAAGAGAATTTCGAGAAAATATAGCCAGGGGGATGCCTGGGTGGCTCAGTCATTAAGCGTCTGCCTTCAGCTCAGGTCATGATACCAGGGTCTTGGGATTGAGCCCCGCATCAGGCTCCCTGCTCAGCGGGAACCCTGCTTCTCCCTCTCCCTCTGCCTGCTTGTGTTCCCTCTCTTGCTGTCTCTCTCTCTCTCTGTCAAATAAATAAAATCTTCAAGAAAAAAAAAGAAAATGTAGTCAGGGTCCCTCAGAGAGTAAAAAGGTGGGAAGTAAAAAAACCTGAGTGTTTCTTTTTTTTTTTTCTCCTGAGTTGGAGGTTTCTGTAGAGGATTTGAGCTTGGAAGAGCTTGGAAACTGGGGTGACCGTATGATTTTTTTAATGTGAAAGAACCAAAAAACAGCCCCCCATTATAAATTAAAGTTTTATTTGTTACTTGCAGTGACTTTTCATGATGTCCCTTTCCCCCTTCTGGGTAACAACAGTGCCTTTCTAGGCCAGCTGTGCAGTATTCTTCCCCACGCGGCTGCTCGGACTTCTCTCAGGGATAAAGGCTTTTAAGTCAGACTTAATTCATAGTTTTGTATCAGCTCCACTGGAGGATGGCATTGCTCCTCTTTTTCTTTCTTGGGGGAAATTAGACAATTGGGGCATACTAACAGGGAACTTCCAGTTATCTCTGAAATAATATGCAGGTGATAGCATTTGTCGGAAGACTGACTTTGGTCTAAATAGTTGTTCAGAAAGGTCAAATCCTTATTCACACCTAGTTTCACTATACATACAGTTAAGACTGTAATTGAGGAGTATTTATAGGTTTTCTTTTTTATGTTTTTCTGTTTGATATGATAATAAATAACTGCTATAGTTGAAACTGAAGTCCTTGATTAGGTAGTTTACCTATTATATCATAGCAACTATAGTCTATGCTGCTGTTATCAAATACACTCATTCTACTAATGTAACAGCCACCACATGTTGAGGCATGTTCTAAGGTGCTTTGGTAGATAGTACATACAATCATATACACACACATACACAAGTATGCATCTGTATTATCTTTTTTTATGACAGCCTCCTTAGAGAGGTGACATTATTGTCATCATATGGATGAGCAAACTGAGTTTGTAACTGTTTTCAAATCCAGTGTTCTCCATCCCTGTGTCATGTTGCACTTCCCGGGATATGGAGATATCAAAGTGGGGACCAGCCAGGGACTTCACTGTCAAGGTGTGAATGTGAGTGAGCTAACGTGCAGAGAGGTTCAGAGCCAGCTGGGCAGCTGCTGCCCAGGTCCGCATGGACCACGGCACTGTCCCTTCCACTATTGTGTGCTTCAAAGGGCATTTTTTTTCTCTTTCTGAATAAATTTCATAGACGATTCTTATTTTCATCTTCAGAATTCCTTGCCATTAACATTCCTTAGGTTTATATGCTGTCATTTTATTATGATATCTGTCTTCAAGAATTTCACGTGATCTGGTATTCTTTGTGAATTTGGGAGTGTGCGTTTACCAAAAAAAGCCTGCAGCTCTTAGGGTGAAACAAAATCTCCACCTACTGGAAGTACTCAAGTGGTATCAGAGCTTAAGAAAAAATTTTCACTTTGTCTTTTGGAAGTCTTAATTAAAACCAAATAAATTGTGGGTCAGTCTTCTTACATTTTTTCCCCCCTATGGACTGTTTTACTGAATGCTGCAATATGACTCAAGCAATGAAACCAAAACAAACCAGAAAAATGGCAACGGTGTATGTATAAGAGGAACATACCTTTTCGATGATTCCTCCTTGTGAAGGGAGCTCCAGGTCGATTTTATCCTTGGAGGGATTTAAATGATGGGTAATTTGTAGAAGGTGTAACTGCATGCTTAGCCTGACTCCACCCTCCTTTGTGGAGGTGGCTTCCTTATAGCATTCTAGCGCCTCTCCACAGGGACACCTATTGATGTATGTGAAATGAATGTTAGTGAATAGTTAATATTTGATTACTTATATAACTTTCTGACACTGGATTTAAATATATTTCCTATGCTGAAAATGAACAAATATTCTGATAATCTTTTTTTATGCCCTGTATTTTTGATACTATAGTAAAATTAAGGAGAGAAGTCTGTGGTTTTAATTATATTAAAGTTGTTTCTTAAACAATGTTGAGAATACCTAATTTTCTTTGGTTGTAGTTCACTAATTTAATTCTTAATGAAGGCTCTAAATAAGAGTATTCTATTACATAAATTTAAAAATTTAAAACAAATACTTGGTGTTTAAATAATGGTTAATAAGTTTACATTGATATATAATCACATTCATCTTAGCCATAAAACTTTAAAATATCCAAGTTAATTTTCTTTGATATCATTTTAATATAAAAAGTTGTCAGCAAAAATTTTACTAAAGTAATTACCATTTCATAAATATAGAATGTTAACATCATTTGATTTATATATTATAATCCTACAAATAATCTAAAAGAAATTAAGCATAATTCTTACTTTTATCTGGTATGTAATGAAGCCATTTTAATTATTTTTTCCAATTCAAATAATACCTATCATTCATTTATTCATCCTTTCATCTATCCAGCCCCACACACCCTTACAAATGTGGAAGCAACCCAAATATAAATGAACTTTTCTCTTGGTGGCTAATTGTTCCAGAAATTTGTCAATCCCACCATTCGCCATAGACAGAAACACAGTCCACATCCCATTGGACATGACTGACATTGTATGAACTCTAAATTTGTAAGAACTTTATCTTTATTCTTAAATCTTCATATCCTGGACCATTATTAATTTGTAACCTGCCTTAGCTAGCTAGTGTACAAATCTCAGATATTAATTTAAGTATTTATATTCCTTAGTAGTGTTCTTTGTATTTTTGAGCCAGAGACCTTTTGAGAGTCTGACTCTAGATATGCACAGGCTTTTATAATCACTTACTGGAGGTTAGTAGACTACTTACAGCTCATGCAAAGACCAGCCAGGTAGGGAATCCCTTCTGTACTGTAAAATGCCCATTGGTGTTGGAGGTATAACAATAATGTGTGCCTCCAAAGAAGCTGGAGACCAGCAGGCAATCAATGAAACTGAGGATTTGATTGAGAAACTATCAAGCATGGTTATATGAGGGCTGATCTCAGAGCTTGCTAGAAACTACACTAAAATTAGAACCCCTCCTTTCCCTCTGTAGTGCCAAGAATGAGTACTGATACAAACGGGCCATTTCTTTTTTTCTCCTCCTACTTTGCTATATTACCCAGATTTGTCATTCTGTGTTGTTACTGACATTGTCTTATGTTAAAAAACATGATCCTTTTGTGATTTCAAGGGGTGGGTTTGTGTAGCACTCTCACACTTAGCGATCATGAGCAGGCCTTCCTCAAGACTATCCATGCTCCTCGGATGTTTTGACTTTAAGGATTATTACATACCATACTAGAAGTACAGAATAAAAACCACTATGAAATTACCCACTTAATCTTTTCATTACAACTGTTTATATTTAATGCCAGATAATTGTTTCTTGACTGCCTTACATCACTGAAACTTTAGAAACCAGGTGCTTTTTTTTCCTTTTATTCTAGTGAATTATTCTTCAGCGTAATAGGGTAAGTATTCCCTTCTGTGTTGCTTTTTTGTTTAACATGTGTTTTGCAGGTGTAGTTGACATTGGAGATTCTGGGTCCTGATCTGCAGACAGAAAAGCTTTCAAATATTGGATGCAGAGTTAGGCAATGCTAAGCCACTCTTATTTGATAAAATTAAGTCCTTATTTTTGTCTTATTGATGATAAATATTGCGTATTACCAGTAGCTCGTATGTGCAGTGAGATCGAGCTCTTGGCTGCATGTAACTACACATCTGTGGAAAGAGGAACACTAGAAGTGGGAGTTAAATTAATATGTGGTGTTATGCTGACGTACCAACAATTGCTGCAAGTTATTTTGCAAAGAAGACAATGTGGAATGCAGATGTATTCCCAAGAATGAATGCTTACCTATGGCAATTTGTTCATCACCAAATATTTATTGCCTATCACAAGTCTCCCTGTTCATGAAAGCCCTGTATTTATTCAATTTCCAGTGTGTACATTTAACTCACTCTAGGAGGTTTTATGAGAGTAAGATAATTTGCAAGAACATCGAAGTGCTCATGTAGATGTAGGTGTATAAAGTTACAGAGCATATAATCGTTAAGTGCTCATATGTACGTCATGTAAAACAAGAACTTAAATGTACTAAGAAAAATTTCAAAAGAATATACTCTTTAGTTAAGAACAAAATACAGGGAGGAAGAGATTTCCATTCTTTCTGGACTTTTAGTCCCTTTGAGTCATAGTCTTTCCCAGAGAGAGAAGCATCCTTGTCCCCCCACCTATTCCAAGTAGAACCAGAGAAATCTTTATTTCTTAATCAGTGAAGTTGCTGATTTACAAGTGGGTAACTTAACAGCTCAGAGCATTTATTTGAAATTTATATAATGCATGTTCCTATTACCGTAAGGTCTCTGAGGAGACTTTTAAATTAAATTAAGGGGTTTAAATGAGTTAGAGTACTGCTCCACTATATCATTTTCTTTGGTCATCCTAAACTTCAAGGCATTGTACAATGACTTGGGTTGTAACTTATTTTTTAAAGATATTATTTATTTATTTATTTTAGAGAGAGAGAGAGCACGAGCAGGGAGAGGAGCAGAGGGAGAGGGAGAAGCAGACTCCATGCTGAGCGTGAGTCCCACCTGGGGCTCCATACTGCGACCCTGAGATCATGACCTGAGCTGAAACCAAGAGTCCGACACTTTAAGTGACTGAGCCACCCAGGCGCCCTATACCATTTTTAATATTTACAGAAAACAACAGTTTCATAAAATGCAGGGGTAGGAATTGGTTTAGGAAGTCATTGTGGAAAGATGTCTTCAAAATTAAAAGAAATGGGGCACCTGGGTATCTCAGGAAGCAGCCAACTCTTGATTTGGGCTCAGGTCATGATCTCAGGGTCCTAGGATTGAGCCCTGCTGTGCTCAGCATGGAGTCTGCTTAAGATTCTCTCTCTCCTTCTGCCTCTCCCCTTGCTTTTTCTCTCTCTCAAATAAATAAATAAATCCTATAAAAAGTTAAAAAGTAAAAATAAAAGGGAACGTGATAAGAGAGTATGCTTCTGGCTGGTGGATTTTGAGAATGAAGAGGTCTTCAAGATGGAAAATGACAGCCTAGAATTCTGTATTTGAAGGTAATTAATAATGGTGCTCCTAGGGTTTCAGGGAAGTCCTGGAGTGGATTCCTTGAGTTTGATTCCTGTTTCTAGCACTTGGAAGCTCTGTGACTTGGGAGTACTTAATTTTCTTTAAGCTTTGATTTTATTAACTCTTCAGTAGGGTTATTAGTAGTGTCTGCCTCATTGAGCTACTTAGCATATGGTAAGAGCTTATTATACATTTTAATGGAAAATCGAGATCTTGGCTTATTGCTCTTAGAAATATGAATGGAGAGTTCATTGGAGAGCAAGATTCTAATCATAGTTATACTGCTGAGTAATGTGTGAGTAACTGTGTGGCCTTGGACAGGTTACACTGTTCTCCTCCTATTCTTCTTCTTCTTCCTTCTCCTTCTAAATTACAAAATGAAATCATGGACTGTCTGCTCTCTAATTCTATTCTAGTTGGAGTTCTATAATTCTGTGTTTTATCCGTGAATACCAACTTTTTTAAAAAACTTGATCCCTTGAATTTGAAATGCCCCCCAAACTGGTTTTGTTTTGTGAATGTCAGAGGTAGAAGCTGAACTCAGATCCCATGCCTAGAACACATGCCATTTAGGGTTAATCCAGGAAACATTTTTTTGGTGTTTGGTGACTCAGCTGGTTATAGGAGGCTGCCTTACAAGGACCTGTGTGCAAAGAGGGAATAAAATGAAGTGAAAGACAAGCAGGGCAGTGGGAGTTTTGGAAAGATGAGCAAGTGGTAAAGAGTCAAAGTATAACTGCATGGAAAAAACATTCCCCAGAGGCCAGAGAAAATTGTTGAAAGGAAAAACATTAGGGAACTAAGTTTATCTCAGGGATTTATTCCAAAAATCAGATTCCGGAGGAGATTCATTTTTACAATGCCTCACCAAGCTATTGTTCCATAGCAGATAGTATATTCTTTGAAAAGGGATTTTAGGAGAAATGATCCTTATCATTAACTTGAAAATATTTATTATGAAATCCCTAATTTCCTGAGCATTCTTATTGAAGCTTTACCATTTAAATAAGGCATATAGAAGTGTGCATAATTAACTGGCCGTCTTAGTTGTTCTTTTCCCAAGATCAGAATAATAAGCCACAAAGCTGACAGTAGTGTTCTTTCCATTGAGTTTTCCTTTTCATTTTACTAAACTTATAAGCAATTTAAAAAAAGATTATCAAAACTCCTTAAAGCCAATCATCTAGTAGAAAAAATGAATGAAATCAGTTTCATTCATACTCATCTGGCGTGAATTATCTCCCCACGCTAAATATATTAAATTTAGAAGAGGAAAATAATGGGAAAGACCCAATTTTGCTTATTTTAAAATATAGTTAGACAAGTAAAATTTTTGCTGAGAATACAGATGAGATTCTGACTTCTGACTTACTCATGTACTATTGCTTTATATGGACCTCAGCATGGCTCCCAGATACACTGAATGCATTCTTTGTATTAAACTGGGTAAAAATAAGATATTTGTCTACAAATGTCACTGCATTTTCTGTAAAATGAAATGTGTTTTGGACAACTCTATAAATATGTTGGCAGCTATTTCTATACTTTAATAACTTAAGTGATACCTAAATAAGTGCCTGTGGGTGGTCTTCATATTCACGGAGAACTTAATTAAAAATTATTTGGTTATTTGGAATAAAGAAAGCACTTGGATGTAAGAAAATAACATAATATCTTAAAAAATTCAATAGCCAGATATAGCCATCTTTAAGCAAATAAGTTTTACTTTTAGTAACAGTCAGAAAAAAAATTATATTTGTTGCTTTCAATAAAAATGAAGAGGGGCCTGAACATTTTTGACTAAAGATCTTTATTTTACTATTTATTTTATTTAAATTATGATTTTTCTCTCATGATGATCTTATTTAATGAAATTATTCTATGAAAGATAAAAATATAAAGTTTTTAGAGATGCATATTTTACTATATACAAGTTCAGGTTTTTCCTGAGATTGTAAAATTATAGATTTTAAATTTGGATTTTAAAATTTCAACACTATGAAAGTAGTTTTAATATTAATTATCAAAAAAGGGGGGGTCTGGGTGGCTCAGTCGGTTATGTGTCTGCCTTCTGCTCAGGTCATGATCCCAGAGTCCTGGGATCAAGCCCTACCTCTGGTTCCCTGCTCAGCAGGGAGTCTGCTTCTCTCTCTCCCTCTGCTCTCCCCCTGCTTCTGCTCTCTTGTGCTCTCTCTCTCAAATAAACAAATAAAAATCTTAAAAAAAAAAAAAAAGAGCAAGAGCCACCAATTTGGAAAATATGTTTGGTTGTTAAGCGAAATAATATTTAATCATCCATAACTTTTAGATTAACCAAATCCAAAGCCATGAAAATTTGCAATTCACTTATTTCTTTTAATTCGGAACAAAAAGTCAGGACTTTTTTTTTTTTTTTTAAGATTTTATTTATTTATTTGACAGAGAGAGGCACAGCAAGAGAGGGAACACAAGCAGGGGGAGTGGGAGAGGGAGAAGCAGGCTTCCCGCTGAGCAGGGAGCCCGATGTGGGGCTCGATCCCAGGACCCTGAGATCATGACCTGAGCTGAAGGCAGACGCTTAACGACTGAGCCACCCAGGCGCCCCAAAAGTCAAGACTTTTTATGTGAATTATCTGGCTAAAGAAAAAATTCAAAAAGGGGAAGTTCTCAATTTATATTCTTCTGAATTGAAACGTTACGATTTATGATACCCCATTGTATTATATTTAGTATACTTCATTAATATTTGAAATTTACAGCCTGAATTCCTGTTTCTAAATGAAACATGAATCTACATGCTAAATGAAATGTATGAAAGATACTGTATTGAATAATAACTACAGTTCCTACTGGATTTTTTTTTTTTTTGGTTGGAAGATTGAAAGGGTGTTCATAGAGAAGTCAGAAAGATCTAGCTTGCATGCTAATACGTGATTCATTATTCTGGGTTTATTACTCTGTGAAATGTGAAAGGAAAAAAACCTTGTAGATGATGTCACTGATTGTTTTGTTTCTAGAATATTAGTGATAAGAAAAATTTTGCATGAGGTCAAAATTGTAAAAAAAAAAAAAAAAAAAATACGTGCTTGAGAAAAATCCCATCTAACAATGTGATGATCAGTATAAATAAGTTTTTCTTTATACTATAACTTTGTACTAAAAGGATATTTGAAATGCTCTATTAATACTATCTGAATGTTTTACATGAGTTTTAGCATACCACACAGAGCTATTAGGTCATGCCTTGAAAGGTATAATACGATTTATCCTTTGCATTTAAAATTAACTTGGCATTGAATTACAAACATATTTTAAAGAAAATAGTGTGGAAGAATATTTAAAGGGAAGAAAATTTCTGAGGCTAGATAGTCTAGTAATTTATAATTAACTAGTTAAATGTTTTCTTTAGACACTTAATATTATGTGATATATTAAGAAGCATTGCCTCCTTCAAAAAGTTTTGTTAAAGTAGCTGGTGCTTTAAAACTGTAAATAAAGAATTGTTTCCATTTCTATTTCCCATTTCTATTTTAGGCAGTAATTGGTAAGATTTAATGGAAAGGATACATAGAAGAGATACACACATACATGCCTTGTTTAACATATCTATCATTGTGATATTCCCTTATAGTTCCCTAGCTGTCTTCGTGATAAAATAGATTGATGACTACAGGGATATTTGCAAATCCCTTGAGATGATGGGGATATGAGGAAATGAACTGATACTAATCCCTCTTCAAATAATTCCTGGTACCAAGGGTGGAACATAGCAGAAAGGTGAGAGGGGGATTAGAAAAACTGAGAGTCAAATCAGCCCAAATAAAGGTCAGAATTAGGGGTCATTCAGTAATCGGATGGTAGAATATTGTCTGTTACAAAAGTCAAAGGGGACTCAAGAATATTCATTTTGCATTTTTAAGAAGCTTTGCGTGACTGAGAAATATTCTGCAGAGTGGCAAAGGAGAAAAGAAATACAGGCTACAGATTTGGTGATGTGTTAAGGGTTTTGGATATAAAAATGTAATTGTCTGTAATCTTTCTTTAGTTTTCAGTTAGGAACTAGATGAGGGGAAAATGTACATAACTTGAAAAAATATCTTAATATCCTTGGCAGTCATAGCAAAGGCTGTTCTGCTCATACTTGTTGGCCCATCGCTATAAACATTGTATATATAATGAAAATATGGAACAAAATTTGGTTTGTAACTATAAAGTTAAACACTATATTCAACCTCTTGCTTTTTTTGGTTAGAAATCCTTTTCACAACATGATCAACTGTGTTTGAATTCAAAAAGTCTTTCTGGTTTACATGCCAGTTAAATGCATGAATTTTTAGTGGGTGTTTCTGACATGCAAAAGAGAAACAATATCCTAAATATTAGCCCCTCTCCCTACAGCATGCTCCAAATATGCTGTCTAGGATGGTTTATTTTATGTTTCATGTAAATTTAGGATCAAATAATTCCCTCAACTAAAAATGCATTTTTCCCAATGGCACCATGGCTAATAGTCTGGGGGTAAAGCAGAACAAATTGAAAAAGGAAGCTGTATTACTTCATAATTGAAGTGACTATTTCAATAATCAAACTTAAAACTACTAGCCAGATTTTCATTTGCAGCAAAATTGGCTTATTATCTTAATCCATTAAATTAGTTAGTTGCTGTTATGTCTTAGATTTGTGTTCAGAAGACAAAGAATGTAAAGTTGTTTACTTATGTTGGTAATCTCCCTGTAGGTTCTGTGGGGGGAAATCCCATGGTGTCTGCAAGGCTGGGTCAGAATAGTGGGCTGCCTGTAGTGGGAAGGGTGCTGCAAATTTCTCAAGAGACCTCTCTGAAGGCTGTTCCTCGCCATAGTGAACTGGTCTAATCCTGAGTCTTGAAGGCTCAGAAGTTTGATTTTAAACCTACTGCGAAAGTAGATCTATCTCTTAAAAGGAAATTTATCCAGACTGATATTTGTTTGCTCATTTATTCATTTGTTCTCAGAGCTAAGGCCAGGGCTAGGAATTATGCTAGGTTTTGGAGATACAGTGGTAAATGAGACAGTCACCGTGTAAGAGGGGAGAAAAATGTCAAACAAGTAACTGGACATTTACTTACAAGTAAAAGTAAGTGCAGAAGTCATGGTCAGAACTGATATTCAGCTGTTTTTCATGGTCTGCCTTCCTGGCCAGCATCCACTCTGACTGGTGGGGGCCCAAGTCCTAATTGTTATGGGTTGTTAAATATTTTTGATATTGCCCCTGTTTACATTGCTTTTATGGGGATATTGCTACTTGAGAAACCAACTTGTAATGAGCTAATTTGTTGATACATAATGAGTCATATCAGAGGAACTGGAAGAATTGATGGTCCACCAATGTAGGAAACCAGACAGTGGTCTGAGCATGAATTAGAAGATTGCGATGAATCCCATTTTTAACCTGATCAATCCAATTGAGCTTGTGTTATCCATCTCCTGAGAGGTGATCTTATCAGTGGCATGAGGTCTTTGGGCCATTTGCTAGGATTTTCTTGCTGGCCCAGTACAGTATTTAGATAGGTACTACCATTGAGTTCAGGTCTTACTCAGGAAGACTCTTTTTCTAAGATGATTATGTCAGTGTCAGTACAAAAGAGTTAAAACTGAACACTTTAAAGAACAATCTGATTTCTAAATTCCTGGGGAACTCTTCATCATAGCACCCAAGTACTAATAAGAGTTTTTGTTTGAATAAAGTTGCTGCATGTTCTCCTGGATTCCTGGGTTAGTTTTTTTATATTCTGGACCAAACTACCATGTTTTTTCTGGCCAACAGATTTAAAATCTAAACATAAAGGTTTATTTTTCATAAATATGTTTTGAATTTGACCTTCACAGGGAACATTTTAAGTGTCGTGATCAGTGAGGTTTCAGGTACCTCTTTACAGAGAACTACTGTGATTATGTTTTCGTGGTTGGATTTTTCTGAACCCATTAGCTACGTGGGAATGGAGTGGTGGAATTAAGGTTTTGAGAATCATCACACCACCCGCTTACCAGAAATTCAGTGAAAAACAAACATGAGTGATAGGTTTGTGTTCTAGTACAGTATATTTTTAAAATGGTGTTTGTTAAGCCCTCTAGAGAATACATCAAAGGGAATATAAAAATCCAACTTTGAACAAGTGAACCTTCTTATAATTGGACTCTGCATCAAATGTTAAAAGATCAAATGGGTGAGACAAATTTAGATATAGGCATGAGATAGGTCATTTTCCTGGTGGGAACAATATATATCTTTGGATTGGTAAAAATAGGATATTAGGAAAATGTCATTTTCTATTTCCCTACATTATTTAAAAGTGTCCTTCCATTGTTCATTCCTGACATCACTTGAAGGTATCTGCTACTTCACTCTGCACAAAAGTGCACTTCAGTAACTAAATAACTTTCTCTCCGTGCCTCAAAAAATTCATGAGTCATGAGCAAAGAAATATGTAGTCATGGGGTTTTCTTTTGAGATATTTAGAAGGACTAGTTTCCTAAAACTTTCAATCTTAGTGGTAATATAGAAAATTTCACTTACCAATAATATACTTGCATTAGTATTCCATAGTAAGTTATTTAATGAATTTCTACTTGGCTAGATTAATCTGGAAAGTTGTGCATTCCAACTCTGTTAAGAAAAACATCATGACATTTAAATTCATCATCTTGGGTCTGTGAATTGATTAGGATTTGATGAAAATACACGTATTGATTTTTTTTTCAATACAGGTTCCTGTTTTTCTTGGCCTGGTAGAAACACTAGGGCCTAAAGTTGGAACTAAAATGAGGGAACCTAAGCTTTATGTCAAAGTTATAATCTATCACATTTTAAACCATTAAAGCTGAGATATTAAATAAGCAGCCCAGCATACCTAGGTAGTAACTGGAACCAGACTTACACCTTTGACTTCTCACTTCAGTTTTATCACATCACTACAGTTTGAATGGAGATTTCTTCTTTGAGCATCCTCAATGCCTGCCGTTTCATTCAGGCACAAGACAATGAAATGATCAGATGTTACAGTTGAGGAAGTGAAGGAAGAGCAGGGCTGAGGGAGAAGCTGGGCTTCAAATAGCTACCATAGCCTCAGCAGATACTACAGGGAGCTCTGGAGCTGGGGGCTGGGCCTTGTATCCCTACTTTGGTCTGTCACTGGGTGGAGGCTACACTGGGAAAGTGGTGTGACCTTGGGTGAAGTGTCTCTCTTTGGCTGATGGCAGTCTTGAGGAAAACTCAACTGTGAACTGTCAGTATCTGACAGTCCTAGCATCTGAGAGAAGGGGCATCTGAAGGGGAGTCTGGCTAGTGCTTTGCAGCACCCATTACACCACGAGTAATCAAATAGCTATGTCCTGTCAGCCAGGCATGAGGTCCTTTATGGAGGAATTCATTTATCCATTCAGGAACCACAAAAAAAAGGTGATGTCTTTTCCTTTTCTAAGAAGAAAAAGGGGGTTTAGAGGTTAAATAACTTGCCCAAGATCACATACAAATGGCAAGTCTCCCTGATTCCAAAGCTCATGTTCTTTTCATATTGCTGCTTATGGTAAGAAATATGGTTGGAGTGGGTTATCTAAACTCTAAGATTCCTTGAACTCCTTTGGTTCTGGGGAAAGTTTGGATTAAATTAATTGTTACTAATACTGTGACCACCCATACTGCCACCACTAGAAATAGATTTAGCATGTGATGTTGACTAAACCAAGTTAGATGTGATCCCTGGCTTTCAGAAGCATATGGGCTAGATTATAGAAACAAAGTAATACGTTAAAATGATACACAGAAATCTCCATTTTCTCATTAATAAAATCATGACAACACTATAATTTGCAAGACTGTTATAAGAATTAAATTTACATATGGAAAGATAATTGTACATGACTTCAGATACCTTAGTCTCTCTAAATTTATTTACTATGTTTAAATTTAGTAGAGGCATACAGATATTAGACAATATTTATATTTACCAGAGTTGGGAAGCAGAAATGATTCTTATTTTGATTGTAATTCATGGTGTTCTCTTGGACAAGTCTGTTGGTATCTCTGGGCTTTAGCTTCCACATCTGGAAAATGAAGGGCATGCGGTGAGTGAACTAGAAGCAGTAGGATCCTACCAAATGTTTTGATGATAGAGATCCAAGTAGTTCAATATGAAATAATGCATAAAGTCAACAACTGGCCTTGAGTAAAGCAACCATTCTAGGTCAACAGGTTTATGGCATCTCTGCTGTGGCTTCTTGTTATTCCTGAAGGAAATAATTTTCCTCATTTGTACTTATAATGTGTGCCTTATACATAATAAGTATAGGTCGACTAGAGCGAAGCAAGCATATTACATGAAATCAAATATAATATCAGCCTAGAATGGAATTCAGTTTAACTTTTATCATGAGCAGGAAGGAACAAACGACTTGATGCTCTTCTACCATGTAAAACTCGTGATTATTACAAAAAAATTATCTTGTAACATGTATATTTAAAGATATATGTAAATATATGTACGTTAATGTATATATTTTGAAGTATGCATGTGTAGGGTATGTATGTCTCTGTCCTTTTTTCTCAATTTCTGGGTTTTTTAGTGGTGAATCCTTTCTGTGTGCCATTGGGCATTGGAGATTTAGAAGTGAGCCAGGTAGGCACGCTGCCTGACCTCATGGAAGTAGTCTACATATATATCATGTATGTATTCAGAAGGCATACGCATTATGGATACACACGTAGAACTTTTCCCTTTTTTATTTTTTACTTTTTTTTTTTTAGCTTGACTCATCTTATGAATTTGTGGTATTTAATTCAGAAAAAAAATATTTGACAAGGAAAGCAAGCAAATAAAATTAGATGAAGGATGCCAAGGAAAACAGTCTTTAGTTTTGGAGGGTGTGCCACAAGATTTTCAGATCTCCCCCAAATCCAACAACAAAAAACCCCCCAAAACAAAACAAAACAAAAAAATAAAAACACCAAAAAAACAAGTCTTTCTCTATGTGGGTTCAGGGAAGTCTGTAACTTCGGGTACTGGCATTACACAATGTCACAGTATGAACTCAAGATAAGTGGGTCATGTTAGAGATATCCACTTCTTTTTTTTTTCTCTCTACTTCCATTTTTATTGGATATAACCCAAAGAATCAAAGAGGAAGCAGACAGCAAAAGGCTCCTGCCCAAGCCATGTCCAAAATATTTTTTATTTTACTTCTTTGTATTCCTTACTACCAGTTACCAAGGTAGGTTGACAGGAAAATGTGATAGTTTAATCTGTCCTTATGCATTTCCAATTATGTTTAACAAGATGGCACTCACCTTGCAATGATTTAATCACATCTTATATCAAACATTCTTAGTGTAACATGTTCCTTCCCAGTCTTCCCCTACAATACTAGATCACATCAACTGAGCTTTGACATTATCTTTTCTTTTTCTATTTTTTGTCATCCATTAAAGACAGTGAAAGGATAAGCACATTAATATTACTTGGATGGTACACAAAGCGGGCTACAATTTGATGTAGTTTTTTTCCATTAAAATTTCATCAACATTAACATTTGTCTTTATCAATGGTTTTAATAGAAAAGCTACTCCAACTTAGGAGATTTTTCTCACCAAAGCCCTTATATTTCTGAAATGAGTGTACCCCCAGGGGTAGATGTACATCTTTTTACATGGTTTCTACATCACTCCAAGCCATGTTAAAAAATCAAACTGTGAATTGAAAGGCTGTACCTAAAAATGACGTCATGAAGCAAATTGATTGAATTACACAGGATATAGTGCTGCCTTTGTCTTCGGCTTCGGCAGCCCAGATCGAATTGTTGAATAATGTGCTTTAGAGGACAGTAGTGTCTTTCACTGAAACACTGTGCAGAAAGTTCCAGCCAGTCAGTGTGCTATTTCTAGTCAAGTGTATGGAGGGTTTACATGCTGAGGACAGCTGTAAGGATGTTGGCATAGAACAACTTCAAAGCCAGTTCAACTGGAAATTTAGTTAGTGTCCCAAAGAGCTTCTGTGAACCCTAGGTGTTTAATGTTCAGCTCTCCTGGGAGCCAATGTTTAAATCTAGTAAACAAATGACGAGACCGGCTGTCCTTTAACATTCTGCTTTTCTTTTATTCTTCTTGGAAAGGGCTTTGCTGTGTCTGTGTTGTTAATGACTAGATATGATCCTCCATTTGTCAGCTTTCCATTGTCTTGTGCACGGTCACTTAGAACATTCTCTCTTATGTTGTAGCCAAGAGCTTTGGCCTGCATCTTAAGATCAGTGGGATATGTATATTTTTTTACTGACTCTATTTGTTGGGAGACTGAGAGAGTGACCGAGGAACTTCATCTGCGTCGTCTGCTTTTGAATCGTGACTTCATTTTATAGAAAATAAATGTATAAAGTATCATAAAATAACACTCATAAAAATGATGTATTAGACAAAAAATATTTTCGATGATTTAAAAAGTGATTCAGGCAAAATCACATACATGTGAACTTGACATCACTTTACAAGCAAAAATTAACTTTTATTAAAATTTCAATTAACTTTGTATTTTGGCCCATTTTGCATTGTGAGACTAACAGTCCTTCCACATAGAACAATATCACACTGGCTGGAGGGTCTTTCACAAAAATGCCTCATGTCTTGCTCATCATAAAAACTGAAAGTCAGCTGAGTATATTGGAGGGAGAAGAAAACCATTTTGATTTTCTTAAGTAGAGATTCAATTCAAATTATCTTAGTAAATAAATTTCAGAAAAGATATGTTATCCAAATATCTCCTATTTACTTCAACGCATTATTAAAGAATCCCCAAGTCTAAAGTTTCTCATCTTTTTTGGGGTTGAGATTTGATGCCAGGAGGACTTACCGTCTTTCCATCATATTCCCTTCCCTAGAAAAATGATACATATGTATCCAAAGCTTTGTATTTATATTGGAATCCTAAATTGCCATTGTTTAAAAATTTCCTTCCAGTTTTTCTGTAAAGGGGACTTCCCTGTGTCTTTGCAATTATCCCTGGAGCTCAGTCTGCCTCTTCATCAGTGTTATTTTGGAGGGGGGCGACTAAACTGTGTGTTATAGGGGCGCCTGAGCGGCTCAGCCGTTAAGCGTCTGCCTTCAGCTCAGGTCATGGTCCCAGGGTCCTGGGATCGGGCCCCTCATTGGGCTCCCTGCTCAGTGGGAAGCCTGCTTCTCCCTCTCCCACTCCCTCTGCTTGTGTTCCCTCTCTAGTTGTCGCTCTGTCAAATAAATAAATAAAATCTTTAAAAAAAAAACAAAAAAACTCTGTGCTATAACTTGTATTGAACCCGAATAGTGCTATACCTGTTGTTACTCCAAAGTCATTTCCCTCGAGAATACCCTTCAAAACTTCCCTACCGGGTGTTCTACACAGGATCACGAAAGGAATCTGTATGTTAAAATAATGTTTCCCCTTTTCTCAATGCTGCACAGCTAAATAGTAGTCAAGAGCGTAGAAGCAATTTGACAGAAATTTCAAGGGATCATTAAGCCCCTCAAGTGGTGAATGAAACAGATGTTTGCAGTTTGGGCACGCCTCCGCTCCCCAGTGGCCGTCCAGTTTGCCCCAGTTCAGACCTCTTGGACACCAGCAAACTTCTGTTCCTGGGTCTGTGCCTCCAACTGGAAACATGCTGCGCTGTTTGCTCTGGAGACCACCCAGCCCGCCCACTTGTGGTTTGGCCTTCTCTCTGGCTTGCCTGCAGGTGTGACCTTACTCACCCACCTATGACAAGTCACTCTCCCATTTTTCTGGGGTTTAAAAATACAAGTGGCCAAAAGAGGGTAAGCAAGTAGATTTTTCTACTATCCTGCAAATTTATAATTATAAAGTTTGGTGACCTTCATGAACTCTCTCAAGGGTGTTTTTGCCACAGATTTTGTGATTAATGTGGAGGACTCCTGGGGCAGAGGTGAAGCAGTTTAAATGTGGAGAAGCTGATTGGGTTGCCTGGACGTACACAACCTGCCAGAGGTCCTACAAAGTTAGCACCTAAATTACCGCATTCCCAACCCAGGGCAATTTGAAATTTAGATAAACATTTTGGCAGTAGTGTGGCAAACCAAAATTCAACCTTACTTCTCAATAGGTGTATTAACTTTATAAAAATAATAAACTATTTTTT
Source organism: Halichoerus grypus (assembly GCF_964656455.1). Taxonomy (NCBI): domain Eukaryota; kingdom Metazoa; phylum Chordata; class Mammalia; order Carnivora; family Phocidae; genus Halichoerus; species Halichoerus grypus. The sequence goes on along the minus strand of NC_135720.1, from coordinate 22,990,264 downwards.
CCTTTGTGAAGTAACCTGGTAGGCATCAAGAACACACGAAAACAGCTATATTAAGTAGGGAGTAGGTGATGTTTTTCCCCTGATGTAACCACACTCTAAATCTTTACAATCTGTCATAGCTTGCTCTATAATTCTAAGCCAGCAATATTCAAAATAGCATAATAACTACTGTTAGCAAGATGTGGAAATTTTCTTGAGCAGTTGAATATATCCCAGAAGCCAGGATGTTTGTTGACCATTAGCTCTACTTCCATTCAACCTGTATTGGTTGACATATGGCTCAAAGTGGACAAATGAACACAAACAAGCTGAGACTCATGAATACTCAAAAAGACCCTGTTTCCTCATAGTTTCTTGAACTATCAGCACATTCTTTTCCTTAGGGAAGCCTCAGATATCTTCCTGACTCTCCCAGAAGCTTCCTCCTACTAAAGGGAGCAATTGAAGCTCTATTGTGTATGAGAATCTGACTCTATCAACCATACTGGGGGTTTAGAACTAGAAGAGACATTTCTTTCAGATGTGGCAACCGAGGCCTCAATGGCTAGTGACTAGCTCAGAGTCCCATGGTTGGTTAATGGAAGAGCCAAGACTAGAACACACTGTGATGCACTCGTAATATGACCAAATATTCATATAAACATTATTTCAAGAGGAAGTTAATGTAGTCTTCTCTCATCTGGCACAAAGTAATCACTTATCAAATGCTGCTTGTTGTTAGAGTTGTTATAATTATTACTTTTCTGTTTCTATATATAGGGGTTTAAATGGCTTATACTGAAATTTTAAAGAAAATACTTTGTGGGGCACCTGGGTGGGTCAGTCGGTTAAGCGTCCGACTCTCAATTTCAGCTCAGGTCATGCTCTCAGGGTCGTGAAATCAAGCTCCACATCAGGCTCCGCACTTTCCTTCTCCCTTTGCCCTCCCACTCATTCTCCCTCTCTCTTTCTGTCTCTCATAAAAAAGAAAAATTACCTTGAAAAGTATAATTTTACATCTGGAAAGGATTTTGAGAGAGCTTCTAGTTCAGCATCAAGAGTATATTGTTCTTGCCACAGTGTTTCTTTTTTGAAAATAACAAAATATTTTTTATCAGATCTTGTGATTTAGCTAGAAAGAAGTTGGAAATAGAACTTTTTAAAGTTTAATTTCAGAGTGTGCTGAACAAACTTGAGAATCTATTTCTCTTTCTCCTTCCCTCTTTCACACAATCCTCAAATATATTATTCTTTTTTTAGCATTTTATTTATTTTTTAAATTTTATTTAAATTTATTTATTTATTTATTTTATTATGTTATGTTAATGACCATACATTACATCATTAGTTTTGATGTAGTGTTCTATGATTCATTGTTTGCGTATTATTCTTGAGATCTGTGTGTAAATATTTTAAAAGTAATTAATTCCAGCGATGGATTAATTTAAGGCAGTTAGCATATTTAAACAACCTATTTATGTATAAAATGGAAACTTTTACTGAAAAAGCATTTTAATTTTAAAAATCTCTATTATGGAATTTTTACATCAGCCCTTTCTTATTCCCAAAATGTTTACATAAAAAGTATTCCATAAAGGGGCAAAATTATGCTAGTCGCATCTATCATTTACTTTGCTCCAAGCCCTTCACTATTTAAACTGCTGCCTTTATGTGTACAAACCTGAGTGGGCTGTTTTTGTTGTTGTTGTTGTTGTTGTTAATGCCCTCAAATTAAAGGCTCATTTGGAAAATTTGAGCTACGGGGCACACTTACTCTGCCCCTGCCATCTTCTTCCCAGTATATTCTCCCAACTTATTAGGAGGGTGAGTTTGTTAAACCAAAACCCATTTTAGCTATTAATTTCAGGTTCTTCACCTGCACCCATAACATGCCATAAATTGGAAGCAATAACCTTTGGCTCCGACCTCCAATTCTGACCACCCTCTGTTAACCATATGTAAAGACAGCGAAGAGAAAACTGGAAATGAATGGAAGTAGGGGCCCAGAAAATGGAATGAACAAATGAATGAATAAACCAACACGATCTGAAACATTGCTCACATGCTCTGCTATGAAGTAGCAACCACAATCACGACGACACTAAAAACTAATATTAGTTGAGCATCTTACTAGCAGCCAAGTGCAGTCCTCGTATTTTATATGGATTTCTCATTAGCTGCCTGCATGTGCTCAAGAAGTCAGTAATGTGCTGGTTAGCCAATAACGACGTCATTGCCTTCATGGGTATTAGAACTATAATTAGCTTTCATTAGGCTGAGACATTCTCCACTTATGTTGGTCATATTTAGCAATATTTTTCTGGCTAATGCCAACATAAACCAGTTTTATCCTGCAACACTGCCTAGATAATCCATATGGAGAAGTTTTCTGTGACCTTCTCAAGCGAAATGAACATTAGGTGGGTGTTTGCTGTTTATAGTTCCTTCAGTTTTTCGTCAGGGGTATTAAAACATGTAAGATCACAGACAGATCTTCGATGAACAGTAGATTGGTCACTCTGCTGCTTTTAGATCTCACCCATCAACAGTTAGGCTCTGCTTCAGGGAGTCCTTGTAGAATTAATCTTCCTACTGCTTGTGACTACTATTCTCTCTCCACAGATGAGCCGCCAACGTAGTTTGCTGTCTCTTTCTTCTTGTTTCCTGTCAAGTCCTTTGAGTGAGGCTGCAGGGATTCTTACAAGGGGCTTTGTTCACTCGTAGTTTTGTGTTGTTTATGTATAGAAGGGTAAGGATTTAAAAAATCTGTGCTAAACACAAATCTGATTATTTTACTTTCCCCTAATTAAAACCTCTTATTTTCCCTACTGCTCCTACTATAATCTTTCATTTTCTTTAGGATGGCTTGCAGAATCCTGCAGAATCTCATTTCGGCCTACCTTGTCATCTTTATCTCTTGTTTTGCCTCACTTTGGATACTATGTTTCCATGAAATGAAACTCTTAGGTTACCTTGAACAGTCATGCTCTCTTTCACCTGCTACCCTTTGTACTTGCTGATCTACTGGCCGGAACACTTTTCTTTTTCTCCTCTTTACATGGCCCACTTCTGTGCTGCATATTTAGGTCTTAGTTTCTTTCTCATTTGTTAGAAATGGCACTGTTTCCACAAAGTCTAAATCCAGGTGATTGCACTCATCTATCTGTTTTATCAGAGCAATTTTCACATTATGCTATTGCTGTCTACTTATTTATCTGTATTTGAAATAATCTAGATGTTCCATAACATTAGGGATTATATCCTGTCCACGATATGCTTGATATTCCCAGTGCCAGGCACAGAGATGCTTAAGAAGTATTTATTGAGTGAATGGATATGGGGAGATGGTAAGAGATGAGTAGACAGTGTGAACAGGGACAGTATGGGTGTTGTATGTGTCATTCAAAGAAGCTTGTCCTTTTGATCCTAGCGAAGATTTCGAGTTAGAGAAAACATATTTTTATCTTTGCATTTGTATTTTTTTTTTTAAGATTTTATTTATTTATTCATGAGAGACAGAGAGAGGCAGAGGGAGAAGCAGGCTCCCAAGGAGCAGGGAGCCCGATGTGGGGCTCGATCCCAGGACCCTGAGATCACGACCTGAGCCGAAGGCAGACGCTTAACCATCTGAGCCACCCAGGCGCCCTGCATTTGTATTTTAATAGATCTTTCTTGTAGTGACATGGAGGATGAGTTGGAGGTGATAAGACTACTGACAAGGAGACTAGCTACTGAGTTTTTGTCCAAGAGAGAAAAGATGTGAACCTTAAACTAAGTAGCATGGGGATGAGATAAGGCGATAAATTAAATAACTGTGAATAAGATAATTACACAGCCCTTGACAAAATATTTGAAAAGGTGTGGGAGAAGGAAGACGGGAATATTCAGAGTTCTAGTTTGGGTGTTTCTCATACAACTAACAATTATAAAATGGATAAAAACAAATCACTTGAGGGATGGTGTTTGAATTGAGGAATCTATGGGTTATCCAAGTGGAGACATTGAGTAGACATTCGGAAGTGTGGGTGTGGTGCTCGTAGGGCATGTATGTCATCAGCATTTGGACATAATGAAGGCCTGTGTTTGGGTGACATCACCCAGAGAGACTGAGCGTAGGGACAGAAAATCTCAGGGGAGAGGAGATCCCCGTAAAGTATTGCCTTGAGGCACCCTTGGTTGTAAGACACAGAAATCTACTGAAGCTGGATCAAGAGAAGTGAGATGGCAGGTGTTAAGAGTTCTTGTCATAGGGGCGCCTGGGTGGCTCAGTCGTTAAGCGTCTGCCTTCGGCTCAGGTCATGGTCCCAGGGCCCTGGGATCGAGCCCCACATCGGGCTCCCCGCTCAGCGGGAAGCCTGCTTCTCTCTCTCCCACTCCCCCTGATTGTGTTCCCTCTCTCGCTGTGTCTCTATCAAATAAATAAATAAAATCTTTAAAAAAAAAAAAAAAAAAAAGAGTTCTTGTCATAGAATTCAAGGATGAGCCACAAAGAACATTAACTTCTGGACATGGAATATCTAAAATTAAAGTCTCTGTGTTTCTCAAGGGTCTGATTTTCTCTCATCTCTCTGTTCTCTACATTTGCTTTCTTTCTCTTTTCTCTGCTCATCTGTGTCCTTTCGTTTGCAAGTAGGCAAGGTCTGTTGCTGTCCTTGAATTCATAGAACTTTGGCATTCTATTTTTCATCATTCTCTGAATAAATTATCCATGTCCCTAACTTCACATTCTCAGAGAATCTGAGTGGCCAAGCCCATGATTTGGTTTTCTTCACGTCAGCAGTCCTTCCCTGGGGTGATGGTACCAATATGACTGCATGAGATGTGGGAGGGGCAGATCTCTCTGGAAGAAGGTGTATGTGTGGAGATTGTGAATAGCTTCTGTAGTATGTTGTTATTTAAAGGAGAACCTCTCAGATTTTAATGTACTTATGAATCACCAGAAAATCTTGTTAAAATACAGGTTTTGTTTAGTAGGTCTGGTTGATTCCATATGTCTAACAAGCACCGGGTGATGCTGAAACTGTGGGTCTGAGGATCACACTTGAAATAGCAAAGATTGTGAGGGCAGTTAGAGCAGGGGCAAGCTCAGAGAGGGCTGAGGGAAGGCAGGAGGAGAATTAGGAGAAGGTAGGAGCTATGAGTTGGAGAGATTCAAGAATCAGGGAATGTTCAGAGGCATCTAATGTTGAAGAGATTGAGTGAGATAAAATTGGAAGCCTCTTCAGTATAAGTCTGCACAGTGTTGTGGATTCTTTTCAACAGTGTCTGGAAGCCTACGTATTAGAGAGCAAAAGGTCCCTGGCTGGATTAATACAGAGTTGGGGGGGTTGCAGTGCTGGAATATGGAAGGGGATAAGAGACTTGAATATATTAACCAAAAGGTAGGTTAAGTGATTGGCCCTGCAGCTTTAGTGTGTTTAAAATTATGCATTGCCTTTAGATTTTTTTTTTTTTTAATAGCTGGAGAAGGATTCAACCACTGGTTAAGAGGGAACAGTTTCCCATGAAAATGTGTGTGGGTGTGCGTGCATATGCATGCACACATGCTTGTGTGCTTAATCTCCTTGCAAGGGAAATATAGCTACATAATAAAGTGAGTCTGGAAGGATTTCCAGCCCTTCGTGTGTTTGGAACCAGAAAGTATTACCTCTCAACAGTTACATATGGAATGTTCTTATGCTCTGGTGGTTATGGAAAGGCAAGACTTGAAGTTTAAACATTAACAATATTATAGAAGACAGAAATGTATCTGAAAGTGTGGTGCATGTTGAATCTCTTTGGAGATGCAAAAAAATTGTCGGTTTAATGGTGCTTCATTGAGGAACCTTCAACTTCTTGTTAATATTGTAGCTATGTCAAACTTAATTGAACGGATTCAAGTAAAGCGCTACCCTTTTAAACTAATAATGCAAGTCACTGCGATGGCTTCATATTCATGGTGCCTCTGAAGAACGTTTTGAGGCTGAAACATTACAGTGGGAAATCAAACCATTTTCTGGCTAACCCTGGGGAAACCAGTGTTTGAGGAGGAGTTCGGGAGCAAATTGATATCCTTGCTCAGCTGCTGGAAATTCCAGCGGGAGATTGGAATGACCACTGTAACCCTGGTTTAGGAGGGATCCTCCCCTCCATGGAAATGTTATCTCTGAGTGCAGAGCTTGAAGAGGAGTGGCGAGGGAAGGTGGGGATGCTTGCCAAGTCTGTCACATTAACAGAAACGCAGATGTCACAGCCAGACTGCCTTCAGATTCCTTGCCATCCTGAAAAAATATGCACAGAGGCCTGAAATCACTTAAATTTAAACACTCACTTTGATGACTATATATTATGTGTAGTTCTATGTATTATCAGTCAACTAATACATGCAAGCATCTAAAGTATTATTTCTATTTGACAGTTCGGTGATGTTATGACTGGCAGCATTGTACTCGATCTGGAGAAATCCTGTGTGGCTGCTCCTGGCTTTGTGATGATTGAGGCATTAGAACAGATCCTGGAATTCTCAGTTGCTGACCTTTCCACTAAATCTTCAGAAACCACCGAGGCTACTAAATATTTTAGACCTTTTTAAGCAACTAATAAACTGTATTCATTAGATTTTAATATATCACATAGATAATTCAAACAATGACTTTGAATAGATGCATCCTGAGCAGGCAACTTAAGCAAAATTTTCTGAGCTGATTTTCACCAGCAAGGTTTTCCAACAGGTTCATTAGCAGTTTGAGATGCATTCAAATAAAAAGCAAGATTTCATTTAAATGCATTCATTCTGCTCATCATTTAACACAGTAGAGGAAAAACAGTTATTCCGTCTACAGATCTGTGTTGAAAGCAGCTAAAATAGATTTCTTTTGATTTATCTTTTGGAACCTGATACTCCAGCCTTAGATTTTAAAGAACATACTATTTGATTTAGAGGGAAGGATTCGAAGAAAGGGTGGGATGAGAACCCGAATCTCTGAGATAAAACAACAATGACAAAAAACACAGAAGGTCATGATTATTAAATCTGGGTCTAAATGTTGCTTATAAATCGAAATAGGCTTTGGCATGACTGTGAGGTTTTCAGTCTTGGATTTGAGTTTCTTTGAAGAATAAAGTTTTGTGAAATAAGAATGAGTCAGTCATTGCTAAACATTTGCAAGCATAGGCAAGAGCCAAGGGTGGAATTTGGTTTGTTTAGATTACCAGAAAGCTTTGCTTTTATAAATTTATAGGTGTGAATATGTTACGACATTGGTCTTTGAAAACAGTTTGAGCCGGATGTTTTGAGTTGAGTATCTTAGAAAATATGTTAATTCTGGTTTTACGGAGACCACATTCAGTGGTACTTCAGTAGCTATCTTTTTAAGTAGCTGTGCCTTTTAGGGGGAAGGAATTAAGTTCTCAGTGAACTAGCTCATTGTATAGGAATCGATTAACAGTGACAATTGATTGCTTTAAATGGGCAAATTCAAATCACCATATTGTGGAAACTTTCTTTTCCCCTAGAAAAACACTAGACTTACATTTAGAACGGCTGGTTTGAGTCTTGGTCCTCTTATCAATTAGACGTGTAACTTTGAACAAGTTATATAATCTGTTAGCCTTATTAGTTTCATCTGAAGATGGAGGTGGCACTAACTCCCAGGGTTGTTCTTGATGTCAAATGAGATAATATATGTGAAAGCCCTTTACTGTGAAATTATTACAGATATGATGAACATAATGATACTGTGCCTAGTGTAATTGATTTTTCATCCAACTAAGATCATTGCTCTTTAGGAGCACTTTCTAACTTCTGTCTAGTGACTTTAGATGAGAATCATAGAATGCTTAAAGTGGGTTTTAAATGAATATTAATGGTGTTTTTCACTTTTTCATCCCAATGAGTGCTGAAAGGAAAAAGAGATTCTATTAAAGTGGGATGGGCTGTTTTTATCTCTGAAGTTATCGATGAATGGGTTTTGTGTTATCGTAATGATTAATAATAGCCAACACGTATATGGTGCTCCCAGGACACTTGGTGCACTTCTATGGTGTGGCTCCCAGGACTTTCCAATATTAACCTATCTAATCCTCTCAATAACCGTGGGAGGTGGGTGCTTCTATTGCCACCAGTGTGAAATGAAGGTAGTGAAACTGAGGCACAGAGAGATTAACTTGTTCAAGATTGCAGAGTCCATGTGCTCAGTCAGGTTGAACATTCCTGTACTTTTCATTCAGCTCTTAGAGAAGAATTGGCAAAAAATATATACATCAGGATAAAGGAAGTCATGAACGTTACTTGGGTTTTGGATGTAAGGGATGGCATTTATTTTGGAAAAATGATGGTGCGTCATGCATGTTGAGATGACACAGAGATGACACAGAGATTGTACCTTATTTTCCTTTCTCTTTTACTTTTTTGCTCTTCAGTTCCTTTTACTGCGTACATTATTTTTAATTTACTAGGATTACCTCTCTCTCGGGCCCAAAGTACAGTAACAGGAAGCTAAAGGGTCAGAGAGGCCCAGTGTTCTCAATCTTACACTGTGAGTGAAACAATTGGAAGAAGGAGCCCCAAACCGCCATCCAAAGGGACATTCCAGAGCTCATGCACTGTCTTTTTTCTGACTTAGACTTTGTTTGGCTTAGTTTCATGTACTGTATTTAGTCCTTCTTTAATTGAGACATGATTTAAGCTATTCATTTATTTGTTTACAAATTTAACAAATTTTATTGAAAGTCTTCCGTGTACCAGGGATGCAGTGAGGTCCTGAGGAGTAAGATGGTGAATAGAACAGTATATACTCTGCTTGTTGGGCTCAAAGAATAGTGGGAAAAACAGACAATAAGCAAATAATATCACAAGTGGAAGTAACGCACCTGCTCTGATTGAAGCTACAGAGAAGAACGTGGTACTCCAGAGGTGCATGAGAGAAGGCATTTGGCTAACACTTGGTGATCATAATTTGTTTTCCTCTATCTTTGGCCCCATATAAGACATTAAAGACATAGGGAGGAAGAGCAGAGGGAGGGCAAGTTAGAAAGAATTGATGGGGAGCAGAGTTGTCAAGGATACGGTACATAACACAAGGTGGCCACAGGGGAAAGGAAAAAGAAAAACCTAACCTGAGCAGTGTAACGTATCTGGTAAGTCCTTGCATATTATCACTGTATCATAGAAGAAGAAGTAGTATTGGTAGTGCCTACCATGTTCAAGAAAAGTTATTGCATATTTATTCTACTCAACCCAGTAAAAGAGGGAGGAACACAAATTTAGAGTGATTTCCATTAACATGGTTAAAGCATTTTATTGTTTTAAAGTGTATGTGTAAGTTTTATGGTGGTTTATTTATCCAGAATGTTGAATAAATGAAATTACTGCCTAAATTTATACAAATATTTAAAAGAAACATGAATATTAATTGCAAAAGCACCACCAGACAGAAAGACAGTAGACCTAGGTTTCTTGTCCCAGCTGGTGACCAGGCCCCAGATGACTCATAATTGAGAAAGACTAGATTGCTTTACTTTTCTTCCTACCTCCTCCTACCATCTGTCATTATATTATTTGTTTATCTTTGGGCCCAGAACTGACATGTAAGAATCATTCAGACACAGACTTTGTCTTTCTTGCTGATTAATACATACTATTTAGAATAGTGCCTGGCATGTAACAGGCACCCAATAAATATTCACTGCATGCATGAATGAATGAGATAATCACACAAGTATAGACTTAACAACTGTAATGAACAAATGAAATAAGTGAAAGTATTTTCAAAACTGTAAATATTCCACGCATGCAAGGTGATGCTATTTATTTGAATTTTAGGAACAAGTACAATCTGCCAGAAGATAACTTACTTGCTTATTTATTTATTTTGTGTTAGTAGATTTCTCTTTAAACATCTATTTCCTAAGTATTTATCTTCCTTTATATCCATGGTTGTAATACTGACTTCTGTCTACCTTTATGGTTCTATAACTCCCTTACCCCAGTGCAATTACTCTCTAGAGTAGAGATTCTTAACCTGGGCCAGTGAGCCTTTGGGAAACCCATTGTTGCCTCCTGGGGCCTCATGTACTCCCTAAAACAGTGTACCGAGTGTAGTGGTTTCTAAGTGTTTGACAGAGAGTTACAGTAACTTTCCTCAGATTCTTAGAGTATATGACCCCCCAAGTTTAAGAATCATTGCTCTAAAATTTTCTCTTTTTCTTTTACCTTTTGTTCCTCTGTTGCTTTTTCCTTTTCTCCTTGAGATGGTTTCATTCTCCTTTTATTTTGCATGATTGTATTTTGGTATTTTAAAATGCTTACTGTTTGATTGTCCCCAGTGTGTGGTATTCTCGGTTTATTGTATGCCTCTGATCCCCGCCCTTCTCTCTGTCTCTCTCTTGTCTGGCCAACAGTGTGGGGATGCGCCAACTGCAGGGTTGTCCTATCCAGCCCTTCTGGGACATTTACTTCTCCGTGCTACCCTAACGACTACCCTAACAGCCAGGCTTGCATGTGGACCCTGCGAGCCCCCACCGGCTATATCATTCAGATAACGTTTAATGATTTCGACATTGAAGAAGCTCCCAATTGCATTTATGACTCATTATCCCTTGATAATGGAGAGAGCCAGACTAAATTTTGTGGCGCAACTGCCAAAGGCCTATCATTTAACTCAAGTGCGAATGAGATGCATGTGTCCTTTTCAAGCGACTTTAGCATCCAGAAGAAAGGTTTCAATGCCAGCTACATCAGAGGTATGTAAACCAAAGGCAGCGCCAGCCTTCTGCTTTCATTTAACATGTCCTACAGTAAACACCAGGACCAGAAGACAGAGTTATGTGCTTTTATGTGAATGTGAATGATTAGGATTAGAATTTAAGGGCAAGAATCTGTTAATATTCTCTGAACATTCTCATTAGCAATATATAGTTACCAGATCCAAAATCTGGTTACAGTAGAGCTGAATTTGTTTATATTGTTTATATGCAGAACATTTAAAGGCTGGTTGGAAAATATTGTAGACATTCCACAGCTAATAATTAAAAGCTGTAATTCTGACAGCTCTTCACTGAACATTTAAAGCATTCCTATTCAGAAATCATTTTATTTTAGGCTTTTAAGATGTTGCACTTTTAAGGAACTATGCTGGGGGACAAATATAAAAAAATTAGCATATAAATTAAAATAAAAAAGAACTATTTATAACTAAAGCTAATAAACAACATAGCCTGAGGAAGGCCCCTTAAAAATGACTAATGAAAGGAAAAAAAATATTTCCATCAAACATATTTCCCAGATCCTGGCATAGTAAAACTTTTGAATAATCTCAGTCTCTCTAAAACCTCTCTTTCCTTAAGGAAAACTCAAGCTTCAAGACTAGCTTCTTAAGTAGATGTCATGTCTGAAAAAAGAAACAAAAGAGAAAGGCACCATTATGAAAATGACCCTCATTATTATATATTGTGTTTTTTGTGGCAGGGTTATTTACTGTATGTGATTGACATTAGATGTATGTGTGGTTAATTGGAAAACTTGCTTTAATTTTTCAAACAATGTTTTAAAAATTGTAAAATATTATAGGAAATTTGAAAATAAAAAAGAAGCAAAGTACAATTGCCCATATATCTATAACCCAGCCATAACCACTAATAAAATGTTGATGGACATATTTCCTTTCAGCCCTTTTAATAATACATGTAGAATACTGGGTTCATATACATAAATATCCCTTTGGGTAAATAGACCTCTAAAGTGCCTTATATTTAAAAAGTAGACTAAAATCCATGATTCTATTAAATTCCATCATGGATTTTTAACTAGAATATTTATATTAAAATGCTGTTTTTACCATAGACCTGTTCTTGGTGTATATTAAAAAATATTCAAACTAGCATTCCTATGAAGCTAGCATTAAACAGAATTTTTGAGGGGAGCTACTTCTGTCTCAATCAGTACATGTTTCATGATGTCTGTTATATTACCATGAGGTGAAATCCATTGTATAATTTAATAATTTCACATATGTCACAAAAAGACGAGGCTAATGCATTTTATTTGGAATATATTATGCAGATAATAATAGTAATCTGTATTAGTAATCAGTAACATTAGTAATCAATCCTAGCCATATATTGGTTACAGCAGGCACTGTTCTAGTGCTTTCCAGGTATTAACTTAATTCCTATTGACCACCTGTGCAGTAGGTCACTGTCCTTCATTTTATGGATGAGGAGACTGAGATCGAGAGTGGTGAAGTAACATGTCCACGGTCACACTGCATTTTGTGGAAGAGCTGGGATAGGAAGTTGCATTGTCTGCCCCTTTTACCTCTGCTCCTCGCTCTCCCTCGCAAAGGAGCTCAGATGCCCCACCGTAAAGGAAATATAGCTTAAAATCCCATTTTTATTTTTATTTTTTTATTAGACTTCCTCTCCTTAATAGGATTATCTTTACCTTTGTTCCTGAAATGGCCTGGTGATGGGGCAAATGAATAAGATATGGGGTATCTGAAAGGGAGTGTGTAGCATAGGAGTGTTTAGGAAGAGTAAAAGGCTATTGTTAACGAAAAATAGAACTATTAGCTGTTATGTTTAGAAAGTTATTTGAAAAATAACATATTTCTGAAAATCTTAATGTGTAAACAGAGCTTTCCTGAAAAAGTAGTTTCCTTAATTTGGGTTTTGGGTTTTTTTTTGCTGTTTTTTGTTTTTGTTTTTTTTTCTCTCAGGTCAGGGATTTAAAAAAGATACTTACCAACTTGGTTGACGATAACTCAAAAGGTTTGGTGTGAGATCCCATCATGATTAGAGTTAATATGGGTGGGGTTACATATTGTTAGTATTATTGGTACAAGGTGATGGGTTGGTGACAGAGAGTCATGAAAGAGTTGTGATGTCAAAAGTCAGTCAGTCCAGAGTGGTGGGGTGCGGGGTGGGCATATCAGATGGTTTGCATCTCATTAGTTCATATTTGAAGTTAATATATTTTATCTGTTGTTATGTTTTGTCCTAGTTGCTGTGTCCTTAAGGAACCAGAAGGTCATTTTACCCCAGACGCTAGATAGTTACCAGGTATCTGTTGCCAAAAGTGTCTCTATTCCAGACCTCAGCGCTTTCACTCTCTGTTTTGAAGCAACGAAAATTGGCAAGGAAGACCATGAATGGATAGCTTTCTCCTACTCAAATACATCCTTCACACAGTTACTTAGCTTTGGAAAGGCCAAGAATGGCTACTTTATTTCTATTTCTGGCTCAAAATGCTTCCTAAACAGCGTGTTACCTGTGAAGGATAAAGAAGACATTTTTACAGAAAGCTTTGAGCAGCTCTGCATCATTTGGAATAATTCTCTGGGTTCTGTTGGTGTAAATTTCAAAAGAAACTATGAAGCAGTTCCGTGCGATTCTACCATCAGTAAAGTTATTCCTGGAAATGGGAAGTTGTTGTTAGGCTCCAGTCACAATGAGATTGCCTCCCTAAAAGGGGACATTTATAACTTTCGACTTTGGAATTTTACCATGAATTCCAAAGTCCTCTCCAACCTCAGCTGTCATGTGAAAGGGAATGTGGTCGACTGGCAAAATGACTTCTGGAATATCCCCACCCTAGCTCTGAAAGCAGAAAGCAACCTAAGCTGTGGTAAGTCTGGGCATATTACCCCCCCCCCTTTTTTAAAGCATTATTCTATGAATGTTGGTCAACAAGAAATCATACACACGTACATGTGTCTATGTATATGCGTAATATGTGTGTGCATGTGTGTAAATATATATATACATATGTATAGTTGTCATTAATGAACTTTTTGATTTTTAAAATGTTATATGCTCAGCCATGCATAGTATACATTTGATTATAGGCCTTCTTTATTCAATTAAAGCTTTTGGTTGTACCATTTTAAAGTTTTCCTTATGCCATAAAATGTTACACAGTTTATTATTGAGGTAACAGAAGTTGTAACTGTCATACTGCAAATAGAATGGTTAACACTGGGACTGAAACAAAAGAAATTAGTAAGTTATTATTTTTAATCACAAAGAAGATACAATAAAAAGTTGATTATTATGAAATTTCCATTATGTTATTTAAATAAACAACCACCACTGAAAAAGAATGGTATTTACTGAGCCAGAACAAAATATCAAAGCTGTCCATTTTATGGAAAAATCTTTGTTAATCCGAAATTATCAAATTTTTCTTTGAACTTTTTTCTCTGCTGGAAAATGAGCATTTGTTGTTTGTTTCTATGGTTGCTCTTTGAGAAACATTGAATGTGATATTACCGGAAGTAGCTAAATGCAAAATATTTAGGAAAATAATTCTATATAACAACATTATATAAAAATAGACTTCTATCAAACATTCTCTATGTACATATGGAAGTCCTTATTTTATTATAGGACTGACTGAAATACAAAAAGTAGAAGTTAATTATCACTTTTGAATGTCATATGACTAAATCTAAAGTGTTGATAACATATACTTTTTAGTCACAGAGATAACTCTCATTAAAAGAGGAAAGGAGGGGTCTGATGTTAAAAAGTAATTCTCATGTGACTTTGGAGTGGATTTTATCAGAACTTCATTTCCAATACTTTGAACAAAGTAGGACCCCTTTGAAGACCTGAGACCACCTCCTCCATTTCCCTGACCTGTGTGTGCCCTTCTGCTCTGGGGAACTTTTGTCACCTAACTCTCAGTGTAAGTCACCCATCCCTCCATGTGGTCCACGGTGCTCCTGCAAATGGTGGGAGGCTATGAAGTGATGCGGTTTGAGAGGTATTTCCTTGTGGGTTGTCGGACAGAGGGTAAACCACAAGCATGTTCCAGAAGAAGGCTGCAGAACTCTGTAAGAGCTAATGGTGTTCCCCAGCATCCTCTCAGTCTGACTAGCTGCAGAGGGTGGTTAGGGACCCCTGAGAAGTCTTTCACTCAGTGAGGAAATTGAGAAGATCAAGTGTGTGTGTTTCGTGTGGGATGGTGAGCAGCGAGAGGGCAGTGATATTCTTCCTATGTCCAGGGTGATTATCTTTACTCTAGTGGCCTGTTTTCACCACATCCTTGGTCATCATTAAAAAGTCATAATATAGACCATTTAATAGTTGCCTTTCTACGGGGCAATATTTGAGGACTATGACAATGAAAAAAGAATTTTGAGTAGGTATATTAATAACTGCTAACACAAATTATATACTTAACTTGAATATTCAATACATATTTTCTAGGTACTGTTTTAAGCCCTTTACACATATTCACTCTTTTCTACAACATAGACCCCATGATGTGGGTTTTATTACTAACCCCATTTTGCAGATATGAAATCTAAGGCACAAAGAAATTAAGTTACGTATCCAGTGTCAATCAATAAGTGGCCGAGCCAGGAGGTGAACCTAGGAAATTCAGTTTTAGAGCTGTGTCTCTTACAAGTATAAATTAGACTGTGTTTTGGAATAAGCAGGACTAGAAGATGAGACATACTAGAGTGGTGAGCTAATTCTTGCCCAGGTGAGGAGTATGAAGGCCCAGGAGTGATCTGTGGGAAAACAGTAGCTTTCCAGGGCATAAATATTATATTTGTTTTAAACAAAAGTAATAGGGTTTCTTTCCTGCTTTGCTTCTTGGATACATTAGTATGATAAAATGTGAGGGATATACATGGATTGATTCCTAAACTTCTCTAGGAAATCCTCTAGACCAGGGGTTGGCAAACTAGGAAGGCCTGTGGCATGCTACCTATTTTTGTAAATAAAGTTTTATTGCAACACAGCCGTGCCTAGGAGGCTCTGTATTTCCGTAGCTGCCTCTGTGCTAGAGGGGCAGAGCTGGTGATGGTGGGAGTCTGTAACATGGCCCACCAGCCTAACATTTTTACTGTCGGGCCCTTTCAGAGAGAATTTGCCAATCCCTGAAACTAGTCCAAAAAATCATGAGGCTCCTTTCATCTTTAGATGGCCTTCTGGCTCTAGGAGGCATTTCTGTTTCCCAACCTAGGCCAGTCCCTTCACTTAATATAAGGGCAGGAAACTGAAAATTAAAAAAAAAAAAAAAAGTAAGTGGCAAGGCAGTTGGACTAACATGCACATCTCCTGTCCCCCTTCCCCAGGATTTATATCTGGGTGTCCTCACATTTTCTTTAACACTGTCTTAAAACTCCTTTCCCAAGACTTAAGATTACTGGGACGCATGGAACATATGCTTGTGTAATGTGGTCATCTGTACATTTTCAAAATGATTTCATTGAAAGAGTAGCACAAGTTACAGACTCAGTGTGCTTGAATTCCTTTAATTTTTATAGCAATCTTCTTGACATTCCACGATGACACCAAACACCACATTCTGTGGATTCAGATATCCTGGGCTGTGTTTCAGGAGTCATCCCTGGAGAGGGAGTTTCCTGCTGCTCAGTCATCAGCCTTGGGAGTTGAAGAACACAAGTCACTTATTAACTGGCAGGAAATACCTGTAAGAGAGATGATATCTAAGCTTGTTAGCTAAGCAGAACTTCAACAAATGAAAAATAGTTTGCTCTATTAACATTTTAACCTTTCCTTTTTTTCTGGAACATTTTGGCTTGCTGTTTATGGTAACAGTAATTTCCAAAAACTAATGATCAGTACAGTAACCAATGGGAAAATAGAATTTCATGCCTAACATTCCATTGGACTGACAGTGTCTGGTAAATATGACCTTTAATTCCAGATTCAACTTGTGGTGGAAGAATGAATAGATTTTCCAAAGGTCTCTTGCTGTATGAAAATAAGATGGTAAAACAGAACTAATTATATCTAACATTAAAACATTCTGTCATTTGTTCCAAATAGTAAATATGCTAGCCTTAATAAAATCAACATATTATTAATTAATGTTTCAACAATTTCAGAGTTAGACTCTTTTGTTTTCCTACACTATTCTAAGCCTATTGGGGAAAATACCTTAATTAAGAAATTTTCAGCAGTTTTTTTTTTTTAACACAGTTAATCTTGTCCGTCTTTTTCAGAAAGAAATACTTTATTTAGCAGTAATCCTTTTTCATTTTATAACATCATTCTATTTCTTAGAATTTTTATTTTATAATTTTATTTTATTAAACATATTTTATTTACACAATTTTATTAAACATATTCAGTTTTATGACCTCCACGGAGAGACAGTTTTCCTAGTGAGTGGACTCTTTAATTATAACTGCAGTATTAGCCTGTGTTATGATTCAAGTTTAGATACTGGCTAATGTCCACCAATTTACACAAAGAACAAACAGTGCCTTCTATACCAGTTTTATTTATTTTCCTGATGATGCTCTTTCCTGAGGAGTGGTACAGTATAACCCAATGAATGGTCTGAGTTCAAACAAACTACGTTTATTTAACAAGCATTTATTAAACACTTCCATTTATTAACCACTTGTGGATGTAGAGATAAGGTGCAATTCATAAGTACCCAACTTTTTTGTTATTCTTTTCTAGAAATTTTTGGATTCGTACTGACTTTTGTTTTCACTTCCAAATTTTTGTGCTTAATTACCAAGGCTTCATCAACTCTTGGATTCCTTCCCTTTCATTTTCAGTTGTTATAGTTCTGTCCTTCACAGCCATAAAATTGTGACTCACTCTTGGCTCCTTCCTTTCATCCCTAAAAAAATTAGTGAGTGTATCATTTGTAGATAACTGAATTATTTTTTTAAATAATGAAATCAAGATAAAATTACTTTACAAAGGACTTTATTTTTGAAGATGTCCCAAACTCTTTAAGAGCATAAATGGCTTCCAGAAATGTTATTTTAAATATATTTATGAAAAATTATAAAATTCAATTTAATAACTACAAAGAGGGAATTGAAAGCAATTATTTTTTTCTCATTATTGCAACTCGCTGTGAGGATTTAGCTATTACTTGGATTATCATTATGTAGAATGTAAGACGAATTCTTGGCTACACATCAGTCTTTTTTACCACCCTGTGTAAGTAGTGGCTTCTTTCAGTGGCAAGATTTTGGAAGGACAACAGATAGAGAAGAAAGATTAACAGCTTTGCAGCTTTTCATCACCTGTTCATTTTCGGTGATTACATTTTTCAAGGAAATTTGGCTCTAAATTTTGCAGTTAATATTAAGTAAATACCTTTAAAAACCTTTGTTGTATCCACAAACATCAGTGAACACACATAGGTCACATTCTGAATATAATTCCTTGATAATAATTATATCATGATCCAGGAAAGAAAATTGTCTCTTCTTCCTTAAAAATCTGGTTCATAAATATGTCCACGTAGGAAAATTGTGAGAATGACCTTTTTTATGCAGGTATGCTGAAAATGGAACTGGGTGGAAATAAAAAGTTTGTGTACACTCCTTATATTTTATGTATTTGTTTATGTAATTTGGTGTATTTGTAATACAAGCTTTCATTTATCAGTATAATTTCTTGCTAATTAAATTTGTCACTTTTGGGGCACCTGGGTGGCTCTGTCGGTTAACTGTCTGACTCTTGGTTTCAGCTCAGGTCCTGAATTCACGGTCATGGGATCGAGCCCCCCTTTTGGGCTCCACACTCCGTGGAGAGTCTGCTTGTTCCTCTCCCTCTGCTCCTCCCCTGACTCTCTCTCAAAAATGAATAAATGAATAAGTACATAAATTAATAAACAAGCAAACAAATACAATCTTAAAAAAGTTTTTAAAAAATCATGTGTCACTTATACTTACACCATGTAGTCTTCAGATTTAATTTCTATTGCTATATCAAATCATCATAAAACAGTGTTTATTGAGTATTTATAATGCAGCATCAATTTGCTAAACTGTAAGTACCCAAAAAGGAGCAACTTATACTTTAAATATTGAGAAGTGTTACAATTTCCTGTGACAAGGATGTCACATATTGGATTTATACTTGTTACCATACAATGAAACTGAGGAAATGTTAAAAAAAAATTGTTAAATATCTTGCTCTAAATCATAACTCTTCTGATTCTTTCCTCATTTCCACCTCTAAGCCCCTTAATATACTGCACTGGAAGTGTAGTTAGTCTAGAAACTTCTTTCCCACACCATCTCCTTATCTCTCTTTGTCTAACAGATATTCTATCAGTGCCAGAAGAGGTCTGAGGAACCTTTGACAGCCAACATTGTGTGTAATTTGAGAAGCACAGGAACTCCATCCAAGGGTCTCTCACTCTCTCATGTTGCAGTGGCTGATGTTTCCTCATTTTGAGTTTTGAAGCCTTTTTAGTTTTCAGAAGTTCCTCACTAAAATATAAGTACCTTACAGAGAAGTAAGGTTCTGCAAAAAAATGGGGCTTAAGTTAAGTGTTATGAGAAAGAATAGTGGACAGAAAACATTGACAGTAAAATTCTACCTCGGTCCTGACAAGGCAAGCCTCAACTTCTGCCTACTCAGATGCCCTTTTTCCACAGTGCACTTGTCTAAGTTTTCAGTCTTTCAAACTCACCCTCCCTATGTCTGCTTTCTTTCATAGCCAGGCTTCCTCTTTTTGCATTCACTTCTCAAATGGTGGTCATGAGTTCATCATTCCCAGGCTACTGAAACTAATTCCTGTACAGTTACCACCAAAATTCCAATGCAAAGTTAACGGTCTTCTTGGTTTTGACCATTCTTGACCTTTCTAGTATACTTGATATGGGCACGCCTTCTGTGAAACTTTCTTCACTTGAATTCTATAAAACCACCTTCTATAAGAACTATTTTTACTTCTCAGATTCAGAGCTCTTTAAAAAAAATAGTATGATCCTTAAATATAGGAATATCTCTGGTTCCATCAAATCTCCATTCTAGCTTGAGTGATCCCAGACACATCTACAGATTCTGTGGCATTGTTTCCTGGCTAGACCTCTTACAAAACCCTGTATACCTGCCCATGTATCCAGATGTCACACAGGCCCCTCAGTTCCCATTACTGGACTCATTCAACCCACCCCATCTAAGTTTGCTGTTCTTTTAGTATTTTCTCTTTCCTTTTATGACATCATTATGTACCAGTTTCTCAAGCTGGAAACCAGAAAAATATCCCCTAGTCTTCCCTTTCTTTCTCTCTTCTCCAATTAGTTACTAAATATTATATATCCTATCTTTGGATGTCTTGTATCCATCTCTCTCTTGCCCTCCTCATTGTACTCATGATATCAAGCCTGAATTAATACTATTATTTATTCTTATTGTATATTCCCTTTTAGTTGGCCATGGAGCCTCAAAAGTGGTTTCAAATTTAAATCTTAATTTTCTCACTTAGTTTCCTTTCTTATTTTCCGTTTCCTTTGAGAAAGATTTCAAAATGTTATCAGTCTTCATGATGCATCAAGAAATTTATTCGGTAAAAGATTGAGTACCCACCTACTATGTGTGTGGGATATGGCATTGGAAGACAGAGTCCCACCATTCATGGTGCCAACATTCTATAAGGCCTTCCACTAGTATCCATTACCTACATATCTGATCATTCCTGTACTCTACCCCAGTAATGCCAGGTCACCCAGGTCACAATGCACTGTCATCTTGATACGTATTTCAGTAATTCTGTTTGCTAGGAATATCCATCTCTAGTCTCTTGTCTTGATATTACTCACAGATATCCTTCTTTGTAATGGATTCTCTGTGCCCCATTCTCACTAAGCTGCTAGTTATGCCCTCCTTTGAGCCAGTGAGTACTTACAGCATTCAGAGAACTGTGACTCTATCTCCCATTCATGCCTCTTTGAGAGCAGTGACATTATCTTAGAGCATTATTCTAGCCTGTGTGCCTCACACACTAAACAGTGATTACATCTTTATTGACTGAACATGTAAATGTCTATGATGAGGGCTTCTTGCCAGTTAACTTCACAGACCTGCCTGTAGAGTTGGGTTTTTCCGAAGTAACATTCCTTCCTTGGGCTAGGTGCCTGGGGCAGTTGAGAATGAAGAAATCATGATTCATGAGGTGCTGTTAAACTGTTGGGATGCTTTCTGCTTATGCACGTCAATTACCTAGTTAGACATCTTTTGTTAGATCACATACCTGCTCTGGCCTTCATGCACTATTCCCACAGGACAGTTTGGAAAATGTTTAAATATTAGAATGGAATCACTGTCATAGAAATGTCCTTTTAAAATTGAATATATGTGTTTGTGTATGTGTATTCATATATAAATATTTGTATGTATTCTTCTGTCTTTATGCATAGTGCAGGTGCTTTGTGATAAGTTTAGCCCATCATCCCCAGTCTCAACCTGTTGGTAAAAGTCTGTTAACTGTGAGGGAGATTTAGTGTAACAGAGAAAATCCATTACTCCTACTAGAAAGCCAGCTCTAATCTTGTTTCTTGCTGAGGATGAGTCAGTAAAAAAAAAAAGCTTGAAGTAAAAAGACACAGAGACCAACTTGAAGTCACAGAAACATATTTCTGGAATTGCAAATCACATATGCTAGTGCCTGTGAACCCCAAATATGCATTTTATGAATATTAATAATATCTAAGTTCACTTTTGAAACTTACCTTTGATGTTTTTATTACTTTATTTATATGAATTTCTACCAGAGCTTTATAATTTATTCTGTGAAAAGGCGCTGGACTTTTTACACAAACTCTACCGGGCAGTAGCACCTCTTTTCCTTTCATGTGTGGATAGCCAATAAATTGAGTTAAAGATTCTGAGGGAAATTTCAATAATTTGATTTTACACTTGTGGAAATGAAGACACAAAGACCTTAAGAGACTTTCTTGATGTTGGAGTATTATTGATGGACTCTTCTAGGGCAGCTCCCAATATACCAACCATAAGATTCATGGTTTTTTGGGGTTTTTTTTGGATAATGTCATTAAATCATCAATCAAACTTGTATAATCCCTCTGTGTTGATCAAGGTTCCTACCTGATCCCACTCCCGGCAGCAGAACTAGCCAACTGTGCCGATCTGGGGACCCTCTGCCAAGGTAGGGAGCCAACATCGTCCTCTGGAGTCTGTTTCCTACTTGCTATTTTGGATATTGTGGTTGTAATTATTTTGATTATTATCTTAATTTTCACTTGAGAAGCCAGAAACCAGCAAAACAGAAGAATTTCTGGATGTGTTTTAGTTGTGTGGGTGCACAGTACATACACTGTGGAGAAAGAATGCATTCACACACTGGATGACCATATTTCCATAAAGCACTGGGTTTTTAAATATGAATGATTATATGCTATTAAACAAGGATTTATTTCATTTTTTCCCTCTTTTTATTCTCAAGAGTATTATAAAGTTCCCATATAAATATAGTCATGCAATATTTTGAAAAAGTATTCATGTGTAAAAAACAAGGGAAAATTAAGTTAAATATTCGGTTAAGCTTGAGACAAGACCATAAGGCAATTCATGGTGTATAATATAACTTAAATATTAAGATAAAATTAGTTATATTAAACTAATCTTAATGTAATTGTATTGTTATAATGCACAATGATTATATTATGGCAAGTATTCCAATTTTATATTATCTACTAAATAGCTGCATACTAATAATACATAATTAAAGTTTTAAAATAATAAGTATTTTGCTTTAATTTTATCATTGCTCCTCCTAATTACTTATGACCCATTTTCATCCATTTATTCTATTAAATATTTCTTTATGAAGTAATGTGTTCTATGTACCACATTAAGAATCATGACAATGCCTTTTGAAAAAGCTGGATCTCTTATTAAGAGGATCATATCCTGAAAGTGACAGGGTTAGAAGTGCTTCTAAGTAGATGGAAACCTAAGCTCTCTTCTGTGGTTCCAGTGGGGGAGTAGTTAGGGAGAAGGGATGTAATACAGTATTATGTTTGCTTCTTTTCCAAGACAGTATTTCTTGTTGTTATTACTGATGAATGATCTATGAAAATAAAGTCATTACATAATTTCCACAAACTCACTGTAGTCTTAAAACAGTTAAATGAAATAGAAAGAAACTTTAATTTTGCTTAATTCAAGATCTGAAGGGTTTTTTAAATTGTTTTTTTTCTTTTAATCTGAGATACCTATAGTATTCATTCCTTCAGTCAAAGACCAGATGCCCAGCATCCCACTCCCCACCCATGTCCTAAATGGCCAAAAAGCATTTTTAAATTCATTGATGTATTTTGCACTAAGAAAAATGTAATTGATTGTTCATAATTTTAAAAAATAAAAACTTCAAAAAGCATCCCCATTTTTAAGAATTATATATTACTTTGGAATGGAAAATTATTTTAGTTAAGGATGCATATTTTGAATCAAAGAATTTCACTTTCAGAAGGTAATCATAATCATAATTACTTAATCACTTAATGCATAATCACACACATGTTTTAAATTTAGGTAATATTTTTAAAATTGAGATATATAACAAATGGTCATTGTACACATGAATGTCCATCTAATACAAACATACTCCTAAGATAAGCTAAAGGGAACTCTACACAAAGAGTAGAGTTTTACTACCTATACAGCTCTTCTAGAATCCCTTAAAAAGATATTAAAGCATTACATAGGGTTTAATCTTTGAAAGTTTTAATAGTATAAGAAGCATAGCTATAACATAATGTCTTGAAAATGTCTCCCCCGTAAGGCTTGTCTTTACGAAATCCATTTTATCCATCAACATTCAGTAGAGTTACTGGGCTCTGTAAATGATTCTACACATTTATATTCTATATAGTCTATACATTTCATTCTCTTTTGTTTTTCTTTACATTTATCTTCTCAAGGAGAAATACATTTTCCTCTGAGACTTTACTTCTCTAGCCTCAGCGGAAGACTAATTAATTGAGATAATTTTTCTAATGGATAGATGCAATACAGACTGCCTTCTCTAGCCGTTTCTTTTTACCAACTTAGGAAATTGAGTTTTAGAAAGATTTAGTAATTCATTCTGTGGTCATCAGCCTGTTACGGGCAGACGGGCAGACCTGGGTCTAGAATCTAAATGTTTCTCCTCTTGTTCCTCAGTGCCGCTTCCAAACTCTTGGACAATGTGACAGCAAAGGCCATAGGAAGTGATTCTTAATGTGCCATAGGGAAGCACTGCTTCATTTTATGCATTGTAACGCTAGAGTCTGTTGTATTTAGTAGCAAGAAATGGTTTCTGTTCCTCTTCTGTATATTTTCATGCATTAATTGTAGATTGCTCATCCATATTAACTGCCATGGGCTCCTTGCAAAATTACATCTTTCTCATCTTTATTACCAGCTACTGTAGACTCTCCTAGTACACCACCCACTGTCACCACTAACATGCCTGTTACTAATAGAATCGATAAACAATGGAATGGTAAGAAATCATTACCTTTTATATTCATAGTATGTCTGATGTGATAAAAAATTGTATTCTAAGAGTGGGACTATCTAATGTTCAAACAAAATTTCTGTTATTGGACTCAATCGGTACCTCTGGACATTTGCAAAGATTAGTAAGATAAATAAATATCACTTGACTCCCTTGAGTTCCTTATTCTAATGACTGGCGGTATGAGTACATTTCCAGTACTACTCTTGTACACTTTTAGCAAAAACTGCTTTCAAAGGAAGCTTTAAGAGAAAAGCATTTAATTAAAGGGATTAATTTGCTTTATACTAGATATCTGAAAAAATATTCATGATATTTTGTCAGATTATTCTCTTCAGGAAACTAGTTTCTTAAAGAATTTTATAATTTCAAAAAAACTAAATTATGCTACTAATGTAATTTTTCACTGAAGCCAACTTTATTTATGTTTAAGTGTTCATGACATTTGGATCAATTTATATGGTAATACTTTGCTTTCTGTTTTTATTTGTTGAAGAATAATGGTTAGAATGTGATTACATATCAACTAAGTCGATTTTCAGCTGACAGAATTTCAATTTAAGTGCCAATACTCCTTGCTTCTTTGTCCATATATACTTTTCTATTTATATTATTTGTAATTTGTAACTAGGGCAGTTATATGAGATACAGAAATGAGCAGGGAAAATGCCAGGTAACATGAATTATTATTTAGTCTGCCACCTATATGGACTACATAGCCTTTTGGTAATTCAGAGTAAATGATTTAAGTCTCTTCTAGAAAAGAGAAATTCCAATCAGGTGCCCACAGCATTGCCTCGCATACAGTAATATTCTCAAATATGACCTATTAGAAACAAAGGAATTTTCTCAACCCCAGTCATTTAACTTGTGAGGCCAAAACATCTGTAACATATCACCAGGGACCAAAACCCAGAGAAAAGAAACCCACAGAGTTCATTTTTTCTTTGGCTTCGGGGGTTACACCAACTTCCTCTGTGAGGACATTTAAATTGGAAGTATGGAATATTTTACATGAAACATAGATATAAATTTCACTAGGGTTATAAAGACATCGATTCAGGGAAGTGTTTATGGTTATTCTGGTAGTTACACCAAGGAGATTTATGATGGGGCAAACATTCCAGCAACCCCCAGAAAAGCAGCAGCGGTTGATGTTCCCAGTGCATATTTCACATGGACTCCGGCCAGGAGATGGGAATATTATAATTCTGACTAAGTATTTCGCTTTGTATGAACATACAAAGAGCCTCTGTGGCATTCTCCCTCCAGGACTGGCACATCCTCTACTGCCCAAGAACGTTTATATGATGCTTCAGAGTCCTTGACTTGGTGGAGTGGAGCTGGATTCACTCAATCATGTCATTTCTGACATTCTTGAAGAGAGCCTTGTTCAGCCATCTCTCTCTGCGTCATAACCTTCACTGGAGTTTCAACAAAGCAAGCAAATGTTAGAATCAGTTAAAATGGTTTGACTTGACTACATTAAAGGAAAAAATGCAATTTAGATGATACTTGATAAAAATGTAATGCTAGCGTTTAAGAATATTCAAAAGTCATCCTGTGGTAGAAATATTCTCAAAATTGTATATTCAAATCCATGTACCATCAGAACAATTTTTACCACATCCTTGAACCACCTATACTATTGATTTGATGGGTTTTTTCCCTAAACTGACTCACATTTTTACTTAAACATTTGCATTTATATGGGAAAATTGATATCACTATTATAAAATCAGTACTGTTTTTGTAAATTAGAAATGAAAAGCGAGAATAAATGTAATGAAAACAATGTTATTGAATTCTCCCTATATGCTATTGCTTTCTCATATCCCTATGCCTGAAGCCTTCATTATCTTTTTAAAAAGGGAGAGTAACAAAGTGTTAGAGACAGACTATAATCTAATTAATATTTTTTCTTTGATGTAGTCAAATTAGAAATAAATGGAAAGAGAATTACTTATTCACCTTGTGAATAAATGGGATTTAATGTCATGTCGTGGACTATCTAAATCATTTGCATACTGTCAGCAATTCTAGATACACTTTTCGTGTTCCTTGGGAAACTGACACAGTAAACATTTTCAGGCTTATGATCTGATATATTAGAGAATCCTATTTTATTCACTGTAAGAAAGATAGGCACAACTATCAAATTTGTCATCTAACTTATCCAGTCCTTTAAATTCTGGCTTATCAAAGAGTTTTGCTGGATCTATCAGTGGTAATTGGCTGGTGTGGGGAGGGGTGGGGGTTGAGACTGTTTGATAATCAGACACATTTCTTCAGTGTATCAATGAAATTTGTTTTCCTAAACTTTATGAAGTGTTCCTATTTCTCTATGTAAAGTTCTTTTTTGTTATCTTCAATAGGACTTTTATCTGATACCTCAGAATGTATCCTAGGAAAATAGTAATCTTTAAGTTACTTTTCATAAACAGATATTTCTGTATGTAATGGATAATCTAGGTATTCCCACAAATAACTTTTGTGCCTTTTGCATTACATTCTTAAGGAGAGCTCTTGGGCCAATTATTATTTGCATATCAAATCATCTCTTCTGTGCTTGAAGCATCACTCTATTGCTACTGAATATTAAATCTTGTGGGGTCAACCCGAGTAACCCAAGTAAGGAACTAACTCCGTTAGTCCTTATTATTGTTCTAAAAACCTAGCTTACAGGTATTAACTGTATCACTGCTTCCAGATTCTTAACGTACATTTAATTACTCAAATAAAAAAAATATTCCCTGGATATGTGTATAGATTGGACAATCAATCTAGCTATATATGCCAGGCATCTAAAGAAATCATGTGTGTAGTATGAGCAGATCTCCAGTCATATTATAAATGTGACTGTCAGGTTATAATTGCCTCATCACCAGTTCAAAGAAATGATTTTGACTCTAAAATAACATTGGGTTTATATTTTCACATCTCTCTTTTCAAAAAAGTATTTTAAAATCTACCTTTTCAAACCTATATTTCACACCCTTGAATATAGAATAAATACGTAGTGTCATTTCTGTGTCTCCCAAGAAACCCTAAAAAGAGTGTTAAGAAGGACCAAAAAAATGATTAATTGGACAAAGACTTATTGACGGGAATATACCCTTTCGATACCATATTTGTAACAGCAAGCAATGATTTCTACTTTGAGGTTCTGCTTGACTGAAAGAGTCCTCTATTGAAAAATGGGTATACTCATAAATGCTTCTCCCCACCCCACCCCCACTCCCCTCGCCCCACCCCACCTCAAGAAAGATCTGTCATGAATTCTGGCTTGGATGTCATTATTAGGAATGGAATATATGAAAATGTGTGATTAGCTTTTCTATTGAGACACTGTGGGAGTTGTTACATCCATAGAAGATCCCTTGACTGCTAGGATGACGTGGGAATGGGAAAGCCTGAATCAGGATGTCTTAATTGTGCATTTTCTGCAACAACAATGCTTAAGCCAATTATTTTGCTGCAATCCAAAACCCCTCCTACCAATTCTTTGGAGGACATTTTATCTTGCTTTGACAGTTCACTCCTGGACATATCTCATGTTTACTTGTTGGCTACATTATTCAGAAATTTTTAAAATAATATAACAAGTAGACTCCACTGAGTGTATAAATACCTCATTCTAAGGCTTCTGCAGGGAGACTGCTTGAAAATGATCTATAGCACAAGAGAATCTGTAACATAAGATGTTATGTTGTTCTCTGCGTTCACATATTTTATTTGCTGTAAGCAATATAACTCTAGGGAGAGTGCTGTATTTATAGATTGAATTAGGCTGTCTCTGATATTGGATGTCTTTCTCATGTATAAATAACAGCAGATTGAAAAAAATGAGGCGGGAAATATTTAAAATTTAAAGAAGACTATCTTAAATGTTTCCAAAACATTTCAGAAATGTCAGTGATAAAAAATAATGAATTTTAGTATTTTGCATTATTTTCCTGAGAGGGAAAGAACACTACTCTTAAACATATGCTTTAGGTCTCCATCTAGTGGTAGCTTTTCAGCTACTGTGCTGACACCAGGGAGCATACACAGGATATCCTTAGGATCCTGGAATGACTCTTGGACCTCTGCAATTTGAATTTCTCCTCAGTCATTCAGAATGTCCATGATTTGATATGATGATATAATACAGTGTGAAAGCGTTTTTAAAAATCTGAATTAATAGCATTTGTTTTGAATATATTCCTCTAAATATCTTAAATTCAGAGTATTTTTAGAGGAACATAAAATCAATATCATTAAAATACCTGAAAAGCTTTAGACGCTAAATAACCTAGTCTACATAAGTTAAACCACTTGTCCTCGGACTTGTACCAATTTCATATATTTATATTGTTACATTTGGGAGTGGCAAAATTTTTAGCATGAGATTCTGATCCCATACTGGAAAAGCATTCCTTTAGTAGTGGGACTGGAATTTGCATTTTGGTAGATATGGGGGTTTCCAGAGGCAGAGTTTTATATTTTTTCTACTGACTTCCCAACTTTTTTTTAATTAAATCTATTCCCCAACATTGTTTTAATTGTATATTTCTACGTTTTCTGTGCATACTTTACTTAAGATATACCAAAATATAAGCATGAAGAAAGATGACTGACAATAATAGAGATTCAATTTTTTTTCTCTGTATAGCCTATGATATTTTAAAATGATATTTTTTTTATTAGCTGCTTATAGTAAGGTACCCTATAACACACATCTAGAAAGATTTAGCAAACCCTGGCTGGTGACTTCAATTTGCATTTACTATATATATATATATATATATATATATATCAGGCTACTTTAAAGATTGTTCCAAAAAGAAAAAAGCAAAACCTTCTTTTCTCATAAGATTTTCTTTTTAAAGCAACTTAGTCCAGTTAAAATTCTATCTGCAAATATTCTTTCTTTTCCCCCTTTACTTTGATACAAGTGACTGTATTTATGGAATAAATGAATTTATGAAAAATCTGGTAAATGACTCAGTAGAAGTAAATGCTATATTGGGGAAGGGAAAGAGAAAAGGAAGAATAAGGGGCTGAGGGCACCAAGTATGTGTATGCCTATTCTTTTTCAGGTTAACTTCTGTCCATCATCCCACTCAAGTTTGCATACCTTATACTGTGTCATTCTTTCTAACGTACAAAAAAAATGATAGTTTCTTGTTATAAGAGATCAAACTGTACATGAAGAAGTCATGAAAAAATTTTGGAATTCTATATCCAAAATCTATAGAATTAAGGAAATATGTAGGTGATAATTGAGAAGCAGTGAATTATTTATAAGAATAAACTGAGAACTCTTTCTAAGAAGTTACAAAGGTCAATGAATATAAAGTCAAAATATCTCAAATTTTCTGTACCTGTATAGAAGGTGTTTTATTTTTTTAGGTTTTTTTTTTAATTGAAGTCTAGCTGACACACGATATTATGGTTTACAACATAGTGATTCAACAAGTCTGTGTGTTCTGCTGTGCTCAGCATGAGTATGGCTACTGTCTGTCATACAAATGTTATTACAATGCCATTGACTGTATTCTCTGTACTGTATCTTTTATTATTGTGACTTATTCATTCCGTAACTGGAAACCTGTATCTCCCAAAAAAGGCATTTCTTTTAAATTGTGTGAAATTGTGTGATTGTAAATTTAAATTGAGAATTATATGACTGTAAAATATAATTAACGGACTAAACCCTATTTCCAATGGACAGATGGAATTGTCTATAGAATTTCCATAGTGATTCAGAATATCCTTCGTCACCCGGAGGTTAAAGTACAGAGCAAGGTAGCAGAATGGGTAAGTGAACTTGTACAATTTCTTCTTTGTTTTGAAACCTTTAACCTCTGGAAATCTGGAGAGGACTCTACTGTCTGGATAACTGAATCCACAGATCACATGGAAACATAGACACTGTTCCTTATATATATAATATACTCTGAGTAGACATAGAAGTGAGGTGTATGCTGATGCCTAGAAAGGGAGGTGCATTTGAATCAGGGACAAGCCTAATAGACTATTATTGTCTACAGAAGAAAAGTACCACACAAATAGAAATATATTTTCATAGGTATCTTTATTTACTATTATATCCCTACAATTTCAGCAGAACTTTAAAAATAGATTATGTATTTTTTATTTAATTGTTTGAATGTTTGATTCATACACCAAAAAGCATAACAAAATATACCATGAAAATATTCTACCCATCTCCGTAGCTCATCTCCCTGGAGACCAACCCATCTGCTTAGAAATCATTGTTAATTTTTCTTGTTTGTTTTTTTGCCCCTGAATTTCTTTGTGTATATAAAAGAAAATAAGACTATAGATGCTTCTTTTTCCTCCTTTTTACACTAAAAACATATTTTGCATACCATTCCACATTGTGTTTATTTTTGTTATTGCCAGATTTACATCAAAAGTGTGCACAGACCTTCCTTTTCTTTTTTTTTCAAAACAGTGCATAGTATTCCATTATGTGGCTGGCTGGTCATTAATTTAGCAAGTCTTCTGTTGATAGAGATTTAGGGTATACTAATTTATTTAATCAGTATTCTATTAATGAAAAGTTTTGTAATTTCCAGTAAAGAGAAACTTCAGCATTTTATTTTTTTGTCCTTACAGATATCACCTATGTTTATTTTTTGTCTCCATAACAAAAATTTCATCTTCCATAGGTTTCTTTTTTTTTTCTATTTTATTTTCTGTCTGCTGCATACTGTGGGACTTTGTACTGCTTTTTATATATAATACTATTACAGTTCAAACACTGAATAAAGTCATTCTAGTATACATTTTGAGAAAGATGGGTTTTCTTATGCAGAAGGTATCTAGTAAACATGCCCTTGTTAGCAAAACAAAGTTAAATCATATATTGAGCGGTAGTGGTGACTGACTCTCTCTCTCTCTCTCTTTGAAGAGTAACTTAATATGACAATACAATCTTGTTTTGAAGGGTCTATAGTAAGACAAGTCCTATTTTCAATACACTTTAAAACAAGCTGACCACAGGAAACAATAGTATGTATATAACAACTCTATTATAAAATTGAGGGGAGGAGCGACATTCTCTAATAGAAGTCAACAAAAAATACTGCTGTTGACTTTTTGGACTGATACATTAAAGTCAGTAATTAATTCAAACACTGGGAGATATGTTTCATTTCCAAATGGAGAGCAGCTTTAAAGAAATAGCCTATTCTTTTTTTAAATTTAATTTAACTTTATTTTTTATTAACATATAATGCATTATTTGTTTCAGGGGTACAGGTTTGTGATTCATCAGTCTTAAGAATTCACAGTGCTCACCATAGCACATACCCTCCCCAATGTCTTGCAACCCATTTACTTTCAAGAATTCTTCTTTTTGTTTTAAGTCAGAATGATTTCAAAAGATAAAATTATTTTCATTCTCAAATAAGCCCCTACTAATATTATTAATCTGGGAAATAAACATTCACTAGAGAGTCTGTGCCTTAGGCAGCCTATAATTTTACATTTATATTTATTACATGCATAGTTTTCAACATAGCTTCATTCTCATCTGAAGCTAAACTTTACTGGAAACTTTTCATTTAAGATGCAAAATACCAAAGCAGATGCTTGATACTAGAGAAAACATAAGTGGTGTCCCTGATTCATATTATTGCTGTTTATAATTTTAAAATAATTTAATACTTTTTGTCAGCACTTTGTAGAATTTACATTCAATTTTAGGAATGCTTGCAAGGAAGGCTAACTGTGTGTATGAAATAAGACCTAAAAAACCCTTTGGAGGTGATACAGAAATAGGAAGATTTCATATCAGTAAAGAAATCCCATTTGTGATTGTATTGGACAATGCATCATGGAAGGTTGTAATTTATATTGAGAGGAATCCATAATACATTGCTTCTTTAAAAAGTCTGGTGCCAAGACCCATAGGACTGTTAAATAACCCACATAATAATTAACATAGTTCCCAATAATGTTGAACTCATTTTGTTTGTGTTTTCAAAGGTTTGTATTGTTAATTTGTAATTTTTCTTACTGATATCCTTATGAGGTGATACTTGCTAGAAGAATATGTGTTATTGTACCAAGTGTTTGTTGAATGAAGAATATGGATGGTATTTACTGTGCTTATCCTCCTGTGTAACCCTCATTGTTATGGCTAATTCGAAGAACCACTACAGTGGGGCCCATTATAATATGGGCTAGAGAGGAAAGTATAGTGTTTCCAGACAAACAGACTTGGGTTCCAATCTGGGATCTGCTACTTCTTAGTTGGGGACATTGGGGACATTGGGCAAGCTATTACTTCTCCATGAAGCTCAGTTTCTTCATCTGTAAGGGTGGGGGAGCAGATAATACCTATCTCATTAGTTGTTGTGAGATCAAAGAAACAACCTTTGTAAAATTCTTGGCATATAATGATCCAGTGACTGTTATCTTTACCTTTCTTTCACTCCTCTGGCTCTCTGGGATTTTCCCAGGGTCTTAAAATAACAACTTATCTTTTGGGGGAAAGAAACTAGATTCAGATATTTTTTAGAAAGTATTACCAGAACTCACCGTTTTCCATTGTATTTTTCAGCTCAATTCAACCTTCCAAAATTGGAACTACACTGTTTATGTGGTTAATATCAGGTAAATGACAGAATGAATGATTTGAAAAATAAAAATTCGTGTCTAATTTAATGCTACTCTATATCTCTCTGATTATACCCCACACACTTGATACCAGTACATACACACATGCACCATATTCATAGTCTTTCTGAAACAACTCTATGTTATGGCATTTCTTTGCACAAAAATCTTCAATGATGCAGCAATTGGTTTTAATTTTTTTTTTGATCATGGATCCCAATCTTTAAAAAAAAATTACTTATGTATTCCCAAAATATATTTGTGATTTTAAATAAATTTGTGTCTTACTTAACCAGTATGTTATAAATATATCACAGATTATAAGAAGATAATCAAATATATATAGAAGTACTGTTGGTTCCATCTCACACCCCATTGAACCATTGATAGCACCCCCAGTTTGGAGACTGTTTTTCTATAAGATAAGACATTTACAGTGTGCACCTAGCTTTTCAAAAATATCTTTTGCTATCCTATTTAAATACTTTAACTGCCTCGCAAATAGTATCATCCACATATCCTCCTCTGTACCTTGTTTTCATAGTTTTAAATTAGTTTTCAAAAGTGTATGTCACTAACCCTAAACAGATACTCTGTGAACCCAAGAGACGTCGTTAAGTTAACACAGAAAAAGGGATCACATATTGAATTAGCTCAGGAAGTACATTCTTAAACTGAAACAGATTTCTATTCATCTGAACATCTCAGATTATTTAGTATAACCAACATGCATCGAGAATCTTTTTTTCTTTTTTTTTTTTTTTTGCATCGAGAATCTTGAAAACAGAGCAAGGGCGCACAAGCTGCCAGACTTACTTGACAATGGAGCCATTCGATCTCAGGCATATGAAAAGAACTGGAACCTCAGGACACATATTGGGAAATACTGGCTTAGAATGTTCATTTTGCCTCTTTCTTTTACTTCCTCAAATTTTGTTGTTGATGATGTGACAGATGAGGTTGATAATGAATATATATATTTGTATTTATAGTTTTCACCAGAGCACGGGAGAGGACAAGATTAAAGTCAAGAGAAGCATTGTGAATGATCAAAGGTAACACTGACAAAGTCTTACAGAAAGTGTAACATCCTTTTCTAACTCTCTGTTTTGACCCGTAGAAAAATGAAAATAATGAGATAAGAGAGAAACATTTTAATCAGGTAGCACTTTTAAGTTAATTCTTTAGCACTAGTGCACTAATTTTTTTTCCTTGTAGTTAAGACCATCAAATAGTAGAATGGATAGAGATGTACACCCAATGAGAAGTAATTCAGAAGTAGAACATTTAAAATATAGGAGTTATTATTTTTAGTATTTTTAGTTTATTTATGATAATCCATTACCTCTTCATTGAAATTTCGAGAAGACTGTCAAAGAAACAAAAAGATAGTTACAGCTTTAAGTAAGGTACTTATGTACAGTAGCATCTAATAATATGGGTAATAGCTAATTTTTGGAAGTCTCCATTTTAAAATTTCTATCTAGACCATGATTTAAGTAGGCAGGTAATTCAACAGATCTGTCCACCATACAGAATCAGTTGGCATATAAAGGCTAGCTGTTCAGAGTGCTGTGTAATTAAAAACAACTTAAACTCCTAAATAAATTTAGCTGTGTTCAGGTAGTCTATTACATTTCCAAAGAAGAGGAAAAAAAAAAATAGTTGAAAAGCAAAAGTTCATGTAAGGTTGGCTCAGTTTCAATGGACTGAATTGATTTTACAGATTTAAACCATAATGATGGAATGTACTTCTTTTCAGGTGATATATTCTTACTAGGAGAAGATAAAAATAGAATTTCGTATGAGAGTTGGCCAGAGAGTTTCTTCTTACTTTTTTTCCTTTTTCTGTTTAATATTAGAAAAGCAGATGTATTTAAGTTATAATTGAAACTTTTCATTTCAGTATGTATTCAGCAGACCGGCTTTCTCCATCTGAGGAGGGAAATTTGTCTTTATCTTCTTTGTTCCTTTTCTTTTATGATCTGAAGAACAGAATAATTATTTTAATACTATATTCTTGATGGTGACAGGACTTTTCTATTTAGCCAAATAATTTTTTCTCTAACCTGTACTGCTAGATCATGTTGAGCTTTGAACAGCGGATCAGAGATCTGGATCCCTTTGCTGGACACTTTGTGTAACAATTGAGGCCGCCCTAGTTTGGGGTATCACCAATTGCGAATCCTCTTCGGGAAGTCAGCATTGCCCTTTTTAGTGGACCTCCTGTGATTCTTCTACCACCCAGTAATACTAAAGTCAGCCATCATTAGTTCATGTCAGTACCTCAGAAACGTGCTTGAAGAACATTTAAATTCATGGAATCTCAGTTTTCTGTCTGTCAAACCAACAGGTAACTTCACAGAAAATTATAGGGAGAGGGAACCAAGGCCATGTATATGGTAAAGTCTACATGTTTAGTTTTTCTTTGGTATGAATCTTTGACTCTTTGTTTCAAAAAAATTTTTTTTTATTTAAAAGCCTATTATTTAAAAATGTTTTAATCATTTTAAAATTGTTTTAAAATGTATTCTTATAGTCTTTCCCCTTTTTTCTCCTCTCCTCTACTGCTCTTATGCTCATTGATGAGTCTTTGTAGTCCCTCATAGTTTTTCTCAAAACCACAATCTACTAGTTTTACACACACATTTTTTTCCAAACTTTTTCTTTCAATTTGGTTGTAACACTTAACATAGACCATAATCTCAGATAATGCTCTCATCCTCTATTGCCTAGACAGACAGCAAACTGAAGCCGCAGACAGGTTTATTCAAATAAAGGGTGATTGATGGTTACAACTGATGGAACTTGGGGGAACCATAAACTAGTGTCAGTTTTCAGGATGAGAGAGGAAAATACAGAGATAAGACCTGTGAAAATGCATGGCCGTTCTTGAATTGCTGAATTTGGGTATTCAGTATTGTCACAATGCATTGTGCTCATTATGTTCTCAATAAAAGTAAAAGGTCATGTTCCCAACGCTAAGTTCTCAGTAACTGGAGTAGCAAAGCTTATCTTCCAACAATAATTTAATCAGAGGATACTTTTCCTAGGCCATTTAAAAAATTATTAAGTTCACCATTCTGTTTATATCTATGTCTCGCTCAACCTGAAGTATGACTTATATGTGAACACTGGGGAGTAGATCATTTTTGAGATAAATAGCTTTTCGGACTGAATTATGAGAACAGTTCCACACTTTGTCTTTGAAATTAACACAGATATTTAGGGGAAAAAATGGAGCTCTTCTTTAATTTCACCTAACCTTGAATAACATAGATTTCATTTAGTCTTTTTTTAGCACCACAAATATATCAATATTCTATTTCATTTTTATTGATACCTACATAATTTTATAAATACAATATGCCATGCCTCTCTACTGGCAATACTTATTTCAAAAATAGTGCTACTGCCTTGACTTTGGCATGTTTTGATTTCTGCTATTGACTATAGCTATGATTACAGTGGAACAGAAAATTATATTATTTCAAAATGTAGAACCAAAGGTTTTCATGGGGCTTTTAGGATACATCGCTGCTTCTCATAGAAATATTTTCTTTTTAAGGACATTCAAGGTCAGACAGTCTGTAAACTCCTTCTGTAATGTGCCGGCCAATCACCATGGATATTTTAAGTATTTATTTTGTAACTTTTCACCGTACAACATACTTGCAAATGCTTCACGGAGATGGAAAATCATTATCACAATTCTGGAGAAAGTTTAACACATTTGTAAACAATAACACCCTTAATAATTTTAAAGTCAAATGATCAGTTTAGTCAGATTTGTTGGAATTTAATTTTTCTAAAAAATTTTATTTTTGGCTCCAAAGAAACAATGTAGAAATAACCACAAGTATGACCCTTTCTTGCCTGTATGCTATAAATATTACTTAAAATATTTCTTAAATGAGGTGATAACGATATGATATGATAGGATTATACATGTGATATCCTATATAATCTATTCATACTGAGATATTTTTAACATTATAATTTATGCAGCCACAAGAGTCTCTGAGTGCCTTGGCCTATTTCTCTTGTCTCAGTACTTCAAGATCATCCCTCTTACTACCATATCCAAATGTTCTGTTTTTCCACAAAATAAAAAAAATACAAAAAAAATCAACCAACCAGTCAGCAATTCCAACAATTATATCTGAAATGTTTTTCTAGGTTGGTGATTTGGGCCCTTCTAGTTTACAATGCTACCAACAATCCCAATTTAGAAGGAAAAGACATTCAACAGAAGCTCTTAAAAAATAATGAGTCCCTGGATGAAGGCTTGAGGCTATATGCAGTGAGTGTGAAGCAACTGGGTAAGTGCCTTTTTTTATATGTATTTTATATAATTCTTCAGGTTTTATTGAAGCAGCAACAACAATATTCTTCCTCTGTGCATTGTTTGCCTATTTAAAACTTTTTTCTGATGATGAGATTCATCATATTGGTGGCATAGTAACAAATGGGTGACGTGGTTAACATCAGAGATATCAATACCTATGAATCTAAGGGAATGAAAGAGGCAGAGGAGAGTTTACACTTTATTTGGGGGACATATTCTGGAAAAACTAAGAATATGAGCGAAGTGCCAGGATCGCCTTGACCAGAATTGGCTTCAACTTCAGGAATAAAGACTGTGTATGTGGACATATGGGAACTCTAAAGAGGTAAATCTTAG
Source organism: Halichoerus grypus (assembly GCF_964656455.1). Classification (NCBI taxonomy): domain Eukaryota; kingdom Metazoa; phylum Chordata; class Mammalia; order Carnivora; family Phocidae; genus Halichoerus; species Halichoerus grypus. The sequence goes on along the minus strand of NC_135720.1, from coordinate 22,952,726 downwards.
AAGAGGCAATTTGTTGTTAGAAAACATCTCCTCTTATGTTTTCTGTCTTCATGAATGGTAGCACTATCTTTATAGGAATAGGCCAGAAATCTGGGAGTTATCCAGGATTGAGAGTCAGTTCTTACCTAGACGCCATTCACATGCTGAGTTCCAACCACACACGTGGTACTCCATGCACCTCCCCAGACACGCCATGCTCCTTCGTGCCTTTCCATGTCTTGCCCATACTGCTCTTCTGTACTCCCACCATCCACCTGCTTATCACATCACTGTTTTAAAGACAGCCCAAAGTCGTCTTTTCTATGATGTATTGTATGACATGATCATGCATAAATAGGAGTCCTTGCCTTTGAGCCTCCACTTCATGCTTTCCGGATACCTAGAGCACCATACAAATTAGAAGACCGTAATATTTGACTGGACTCACTTATGTTCTTACGGATATTTTCTTTAAACAGGAATCTCCTCTGGCTTGAGAACACCTGTTAGTTTTTTTTTTAACACCCTCACTTTCCACCTCCCCTAGCACTCAGCACATTCCCTAGCACTTAAATACTTGAAAAAAATAAATGAGGTTTGATGGGAATATTTTAGAAAAATTGATCACAAATATGGACAATAAGAAGTTAAGTTATTATTCTAATGTTATATGATTATATTATGATTAAACATATTAATAGAGATCAAGAGAAGAGGAAACTGACTCTTTTCCTTATACACACACAGGAGGCTAAAGTGAGGGAAGCAAGTATTTCTCAGTCTCCATAAGAGGCGGATTCCCCCTGAGGCCAGAATCCCGGTGTAATAAAGAAGCAGGTATCCCTGCTTGGATAAGGAACTACCCATATGTAATATGCCCACTTACACAACTACAGAGAACTCATAGAGGTGGCGGAATACAAATCATCATTGTTGATGTCATCATCATGAACGGTTTCTGAGCCTCTATGGGAAAGTGCTTGCTTATTAACAAATGGGGCTTCTTGAGGCAGGGGAGAGTACACGTGCTACCTTTCACTAATGAGTCTCCACGAGGAGTAGCTTGATGAATGGTGGATTATATATGACAGGGAAGCTCTGTGAGGGCCGGCCGTCCTCATCTCTGTTCTAAGAGGCTGTGGAATCCCAGAAAACTCTCTGCATACCTAGACATATAATTTATACGACTTAATTTAAATTCTGTGCTTTTACTGGGTATCTACCCCAAAGACACAGATGTAGTGAAAAGAAGGGCCATATGCACCCTAATGTTCATAGCAGCAATGTCCACAATAGCCAAACTGTGGAAAGAACCGAGATGCCTTTCAACAGACAAATGGATAAAGAAGATGTGGTCCAGGGGCACCTGGGTGGCTCAGTCCTTAAGCATCTGCCTTCAGCTCAGGTCATGATCCCAGGGTCCTGGAATCGAGCCCCACACCAGGCTCCCTGCTCTGCGGAAAGCCTGCTTCTTCCTCTCCCACTCCCCCTGCTTCTGTTCCCTCTTTCGCTGTGTCTCTCTCTGTCAGATAAATAAATTTAAAAAAAATCTTAAAAAAAAAAAAAAGATGTCTATATATACAATGGACTATTACTCAGCCATCAGAAAGGATGAATACCCAACCTTTGCATCAACATGGATGGGACTGGAGGAGATTATGCTAAGTGAAATAAGTCAAGCAGAGAAAGTCAATTATCATATGGTTTCACTTATTTGTAGAACATAAGGAATAGCATGGAGGACATTAGGAGAAGGAAGGGAAAAATGAAGGGGGGGAAATCAGAGGGGGAGACAAACCATGAGAGACTATAGGCTCCGAGAAACAAACTGAGGGTTTTAGAGGGGAGGGGTGTGGGGGGATGGGTGAGCCTGGTGATGGGTATTAAGGAGGGCACGTACTGCATAGAGCACTGGAGGTTATACAAAAACAATGAATTGTGGATCACTACATCAAAAACTAATGATGTATGGTGACTTACATAATAAAAAAAATAAATTCTGTGCTTTATTGTTTTTCTGCAAGTGGGCCTATGAGGAAAAGTTTCTACCAATTGAAAATATTAAAGAACAAACCCTGGTGATGTTAAGGCTTAGAATGTAGATGAGAAATTTCTTTAAATGTTAAGTTGGTGACTCCAATACCAGTTCCCAATGGTCTGGTTTAATTTGCTATTTTTCAGTCCTGAAATGACATGATTTTATTGTCGTTGATATATTGCTTTTATTTGGATATTTTTAAAATGGTAAAATCTGAATTACTGATGTCATGACTCTTGCCCAGAGAGTTTTCCAACAACAGGTGGAATGATTTGAGGATGAGGGCTCAGGTGAGGGGCATGTGGCACTGGTTAATGGGTCCCCTCTCTCCATCCCCCCAGCAGACTTCCAGGCAATCGATGCTTTCAGAATAGCTGGAAATGTTTCCATAAAATATGCTTACAACTCAATGACAACAGGATTGATGCATCATTTTGTAGGCTTTCCCCTTTGGAAAAAGATCATATTACATTTTGAATTTTTCAGGATCGTCATTGTATGTGGTGTTCATTTTTTGAATACATCTTTATTTTACTAATGTTACCAGCTAACGATTTATATTAGAATAATGATGTATGTTTAATGATTATACTCCCATAAGTGTGTGACTTTGATTTGAATAACTTTTGTGTCTGAAGTGTACTATATGTTTATTGTTCCTAATTTCTAAAGGTTTACAAAGTCTGAACATTAAAAATAAAACTAGTATTTTAGCATTACGTGAAATAAATACCTAAGTACCAACATCATCATTTTGCTCTTATCTTTCACCTTTTACTTCAAAGAATAGATTAACATTTCTGTGTTGGCTCTTATTTTCACATAGGTTTATGTCCTGCTGATGAGGATCCCAAAGGCTATCACTGGCCACTCATCCCACCTTCTGTGTACAACTTTCCCTGTCCAGGGAAACAGGGCTTTTATGCTTCACGGACATGGTAATGCTTTTATTGAATCTTGCCAGTAAAGCTGCACATTGTCTACCTGCCTGGGTTACACAGGCTGGCTGCGTGATAGTCCCCATACATTGTATAGTGATTGGGAAGGACAGGAAAGTCTGTGAACACCTAAATCACACTTCATGGAGGGTAAAAAGGCAGGTAGGTTACCCAGAAAAGCCTTTTTACTCCAAGTGCCATGCTAATTTAGCCTTCTCCAAAGAAAGATGGGGAAGTCTGGAAACCTCAGGGTGACTCTAGAGCAAAGCATGTGGATGAACGGCGCTAACTTCCAGCTTTGGAACATGCATCTGAAATTCCAAAACTTTTAAACAATTGGGAATGGTTATTGTTGGAGTGAGAAGAGGCAGAAAAAGAGGGAATAAATTCAGGATCCTAGGCTAGGGCAGGCTGCTAATGCAGACTGTCAGGGTGTAGAGTTTTCCTAAGTGTTTAACAGAAACCTCAGAGACAGGTCGACTGCAGAGGATTCACTGAATACTCCTCACCCCCAGTTGGAGTTTTCTCACAGGGGTGAGGGGCGGGGGGGTCAAAAATGGAAACTGCCCAAACTTTGCACATTCTGCTGTGCTTGACACACGGTAGGAAGCAAAGAAGGGGCTTTAGAGAGTTACTGACCCTAGTTTGAAACAAGGCTCTGCCCCTTCCTGGCTGTGAGGCTTCGGAATGTTCTTTGATTTCTCTTTTTCCTCACCTATAAAGTGTGGATTATAATCTGCTTTACAGAGTTATGTGAAATCAAAATCAGATTTTATCAAAGTTCTTAAAGAGGTATTTGACCCATATTACCAAATAGGCCTTTAACCTTAGTAACTGGATATACCCTAGCTTAGGACACACACTATTGCTAGTATTGTGTTTCCAGGATGCATGGCACCTGATTTTTTTCTAATAAGAATTCTCAGTGGGAGTTTTATTTCAATGTATTACAATTTTATTTTCAAATGAAATTTACGTAGACATCAAGGCAAATTCTCAAACTTATTATTAACCAATTTTGTCAATTAAAATGTCATTTATGCCAAATATTTTAAATACCTTGTTTTGTTCCCCAGTTATCGTGACCCTGCCAACACCTCTGTAGCCTACTGGGGGCCTCCTGATCTCTCCAACTGTTCAAGTAAGTGAGCAATTTTCCTTCAGTTCTCACAGGCAAAATGAAATGACTTCATACTGCATAGTTTTCATCCTCTTCAGATATATTCTTCTGCTATATGATAACCATTGTAATAATAAAAGCTTAAGCAAATGATTGTTTCACTTAAGGTAGAAAATTCTGTTTTTCCTGATTCTTTTTGTAAAACTTTTGTGTTTTTCCTGATAACTTTTTGTCCTGCTTATTCTGTTAGAGATTAAAGATAAACAATTTTAGAGAACATGTAACAAATAAATTGATATTTGTGTCAGTGTTTTATAGTTGTGTATTATTTTCCTTAAAGATTTTATTTATTATCGATTTGAGAAAGAGAGAGAGAGCATGAGCTGGGGGGGGGGAAGGGCAGAGGGAGAAGCAGACTCCCCACTGAGCAGGGAGCCAGCTGCTGGTAGATCCCAGGACCCTGGGATCATGACCTGAGCTGAAGGCAGACACTTAACTGACTGAGCCACCCAGGAGCCCCTAGTTGTATATTATTTTTAAGCAGCAGCTATAAACTTATTTTTTGTGATTCTGGGTACATTTCTCTTAGAACTATATATGAATATTGGTCCCTCCAAAGTTGGGACTCTGAAGTGGAAATATCCTAGTATGTTTTGGATTCCTGAAATGTTCAAAATTTTGTGTTTTGTTTTTTCTGTCTTTTTTTAGGAGAAGCAAATGAAGTGGCCAACCAGATTTTAAATTTAACTAGTGATGGGCAGACCTTAAGCTCAGCCAATATTACTAGCATTGTAGAACAGGTCAAAAGGATTGTGAATAAAGAAGAAAACATTGATATAACACTTGGTTCAACTTTAATGAATATATTTTCCAATATCTTAACCAGTCCGGACAGTGACTTGCTTGAGTCTTCTTCTGAGTAAGTATTTTTTTTTTCTTCTGGAGAGTAAAATTTATTGGATACATGTTATGTAATTTCTCAGTTATCTGAGTGGTTGGTGGCCAGCTTTCATCATTTAAATCTCCAGAAGATCCATGGATAGTTCCAAAGATCATTCACAAAGTGAACTTCAAAGTTCTCTATTTTCTTTCTTGAAAAATATAATTTACAAAATGATTAGGATTGTCCATCTGGCAAGATATATAAATAACCCCAGAAAAACATAATCAGTATGTCATTTCTCATCTGAAAAAACGTTAACTGGAATTAATTCAAAGATAAGCTATTATATATATTAGCATAGGACACTTTGATTGCAAAAGAGACACTTAGCAAACATTCAGCTCACATCTTTTAGGCATAACTTGGTCACTGTAAATTCTGTCCTACGGACTGTGACATGGAAATGCCATAGGTGTGTGGTCGTTGTACTTCAGGAATGGAAATGCCCAGGGCATATAAAATGTACCTGTTTTTACACAATTAGTGTGCATCCAGTTATTTCATTTAATGTGTTAATAGTTCTTGTTTCCTTCCTTTCAACCAAATTTCTTCAATGAAAATTTTATATTTGTTAAAATGTATTTTTTACTTACCTTATCTACATAATAATTACAAACTTTTTATAGTGTCTTAGAGTCCAAAAAAATGCTTTTACCTCATTATTTTCCTTTGATTCTCACTCAGTTATAAAATAGAAAAGGTATTTTTTATATGAGGAAAGAAAGGCTAAGAGGTGAAAAACAGTATTTGTTTAGGGTGATTTAATTGTTGGTATTCCTTAAAGCATAGCATTTCTCTTGAGGATGCATTCATCACTATGATTCTGTGTTTAAACTGATGTTATTGTGGTTTGGGGTAGTTTTGTTGGTATTCATGTTAAGATCAGAAAATTTAAAGACAAATTTACTGGTTTTGTATTTTGTCCTGCTGCAAATCGCATGTGTACAAGTACATAAAACGTGTTACTTAACAGTGGTATTATCATTTCTTTAGAGCTTTAAAGACAATTGACGAATTGGCCTTCAAGATAGACCTAAGTAGCACATCACATGTGAATATTACAACTCGGAATTTGGCTCTTGGAGTCTCATCCCTGTCCCCAGGGACAAATGAAATTTCAAATTTTAGCATCGGTCTTCCAAGCAATAATGAATCCTATTTCCAGGTAATGAGCCAGTGTTTAGTTTTAATTAATTAGACAAAGGAAAACTATCTGATCACTTGCCAGTTTCTGCTTGAAGATCTTGGTCGGCGGGGTGGCAGGCAGGTAGGTCAGGACACTGGCTGAGGTTAATAATAGCAGTAGCCACAGGTATGTGGACACCGAGAGGAGGTGTCCTTTTTAGAACCCATGTGACGGGGTGGTCAGCTTACCTTCTACAAGAGGTGATAGTGGAACTGAGTGTTCAACCATCAGTGGGAAACCCCTTTGGGAGTGGTGGGGCGGATCCATTCAGTAAGAAGAAAGGGCTTTATTCAGGGCCCAAGTGGGAAGAAGTGTCATGTATTCAACCACACCAGTGGTTGTCAAACTGCATTGTACCACCTGGAGGGCTTGTCGGAACAGATGGCGGGCTCCCATCCCCAGAGATTCTAAGTTAGTAGGTCCTGGGTGGATCTCCAAAGTTCGCACTTGGAACAGGTTCCCAGGCATTGCTGATTGTGCTGGTCTTTGAATGGCACTCTGCTGAGGACCAGTGGCGTGAAGCCTGGGAGGAGGGTAGGCAGTGATGAGGCTGGACAGGTTAATGGAGAGCCTCTCTGCCCTGTGGAAGCAACCTTCCAGCAGATACTTCTCAAGTTCCTACTGTATGTTAGTGTTAGCCATGTGGGCAAATGAAATGAGGTAACATCGTCCTTGACACGGGAGAGCACACAGTGGTACGTGCTGATTCTCCACTCTGGAGCTAAACCAAGATGGAATATTTAAGAATCTGGATAAAAGGAAGGACATTTTTCTGCTTGAGAGTAGTGGCTCTTTTGGATATTTCTGTTTCACATTTAAGAGTGAAAACTTGGTCAGCCTCAGTCTCATTCCGAATCCATTTATGGGAAGACATGTTTGAGCCTGATCTGTGGGTTCAGGGAAAGACGATATCCAAGAGTATTCAGAAAACTGCTGCTGCTTCCTCTGTGCAGAGATACTCAGTCTCAGCAATCAGACAGATCAACTCCAATCTTGTTTTTTTCCTTCACTAGGTGTTTTGAGAAAAGCTCAAAGTCTATTAAGTGTAAATCTCACTCTTGAAGAGGTTAACCGATTTGTTGATTTCTCAGTTTGCCTTAAAATCAGTGCGTCTTCTGTTTTTCCACATTTGCAAAACCCAGATGAGATCCAGGCTTTTGTCGGTAAGGGTTCATTCAGGGCGGCAGTGACTCCAGTGGAGGTAAAGGGAAACCCCAGCCCTAACCAAGTAGCCCTTGCCTGCCTCGTTCAGATGTGGAGTAGTTATCATGGTAATTTGTCATTACTCGACCCGTGTATCTCTCTGTGTGTGACAGATGGATTTTGAGAGTGGACAAATGGATCCATTGGCTTCTGTAATTTTGCCTCCAAATTTACTTGAGGATTTAAGTCAAGAAGATTCTGTATTAGTTAAAAGAGCACAGTTTACTTTCTTCAATAAAACTGGACTTTTCCAGGTATGGGTTCATTAAATTATTTTTCAATTGCAAATTGAGTTTCTTTGCTCAGAAGGAAAAAACCAAAGTTTGGATTCCTTGAAAATATATCAAGAGGCATAGAGAAATTAACCTACTGTATCTTCAAAAATGAAAAATTTTAACATAATTAGTTAAGCATTTTATTTCAGGTAATTGTATGCTTATTACAGGATATGTTCATTTAGGTTTTTTAAATAAATCAAATATTAGATTAAGACTTGCATGGTACAATTAGGAATGGAATTTGTGGAGAAGGGACTATTTATTATTCCTTTTGTTAAATATTTTATGCTCTCCAGCAATTTAGACCTTCAGAGTCAAAGAAATTGTGTGCCAAAGGAAAGGTTTTGTTTTTGTTTCTGTTTTTTTTTTTTTTTTAAATTCAGCAGGAAGCACTGTTCACATAATGAGCAGCATTCTTGGCTTTAATCAGTTTTCCCATTAATATTTCAAATGACCTTTGGCCTTCACACATCCCCAGAGGGGGGTGGCATTGTGCTGAGCACATATTATCATTTTTATTGGCATCATTTCTAGATACTAGAAAGTCCACTGCCAGCAAACACAGGTGACCTCTGGTTTCCTTTGAAAGTGCAACCCGATCCAGACTAGTTTCACTGAGCCCTTTTTAAAAAATAACAGTTATCTATTAAATTAAAGATCCCAGCATATACCAAACAACACCATCTGTGTAAGAGAAGACAGCCAAGTCTCAAGGCCAATAGAATTGCCTCCAACTGTCATGTACAGAGGCGTGGCAATATAAATTACAGATAAGAAAAAGAAATACCATGAAATCATTTACAATAAGTCTAAAATTTTAAAATTTTTTCAGCAAATGTTTTAGAAACAAGCTATATAAAAATTTTGAGTAAATTAAGAATGTGATTACAAATTATTCTGAAGGATTTAATAGCTATGAACAGATAAAACTACATTTATTAAAATTATTTGAGGCTTACAACACCACCTTTAAAAACAAAACAAAAAATGCAGTATGTGTCACAAAAATGTGATGGGTGGTGGAGGAGGCTCTGTTCAGAGGAGAGGTTGAGCCCAGAGGGAGGGGGTTTGGGAGAAAGGTTAGAACTGTTAGAATCTGTCATTGTTTCATTTTGAGTCTTTTTTTTTTTATATTTTTTTAAGATTTTATTTATTTATTTGACAGAGAGAGACACAACGATAGAGGGAACACAAGCAGGGGGAGGGGCAGAGGGAGAAGCAGGCTTCCCGCTGAGCAGGGAGCCCAGTGTGGGGCTCGATTCCAGGACCCTGGGATCATGACCTGAGCTGAAGGCAGACGCTTAACGACTGAGCCACCCAGGCGCCCCTTGAGTCTGTTTTCTGCACGCTACCTTTCCCTTCTCTCTTGGCATCTCCCAATCAATGTATTATTAGGAAACATATGTTTGTTTTTTAAAGTAAATTTATAGCAGAGTCAAAAGATTTTAAGGGTTCTCTGGTACTGCCCTAACATAGTGAACAAGGTATGAGTATTTTTTTTTTAAAGAAAAGACAGGATATCCACAAGCCATTACCAACTTTATTGAGCACGATCACACATAAGTAATAAACTATATTCTGAATGCTGAGATTTATTTGGCATTTAAGAAATCCTGTAATTATTCCCAAACAACTGATTTATAAGCTGCAATAGATAAATACAGGAGGTTTGACAAGAAAAACACAAGGGAAGAAGGAGTAAGAGATGGTCTTGCTGAGAGACACACTGTTGGCCTCATTCTGCAGCATGGATTCACTGGTTTGCTATCCTGACAACCTTATCTCTGAAGGGGAAGCTACCGAGGGTAGCAGGTATACAATCAGAGAAGGTAGAAGTTCTGGGTGGGGGGCGCCTGGGTGGTGCAGTCAGTTAAGTGTCTGACTCTCGGTTTTGGCTCAGTTCACGATCTCAGGGTCATGATCTCTGAGTCATGAGACTGAGCCCCTCCTCCTTGATCCACGCTCAGCATGGAGTCTGCATAAGATTCTCTCCCTCTCCCTCTTCCCCCACACCCGCGGTCGCTCTCTCTTTCTCTCAAATAAATAAATCTTTAAAAAAAAAAAAAAAGTTTTGGATGGGACCCTCATCTAGTAGAATTATAAGTTACTAAACACATCAGGCTGTTGGCAGGGATGTGAAAGATGAATTGTTGTTGTTTTTTAATTTTTCACACCGTCTTTCTTTTATACTTCTCTAACAGCAAACAACTTCATCTGTTTTCTAGGGCAGGGAAGTGATCTAATTGTTTCGTGGCTTTTTATGAGTCCATTATTTCTGGGTTCGCATTGTTTCAGACGATAACTGGCTGACATCAGTCACGGCAATCGAGAGTCAGGTTTTATGAACACTGCCTTACAGGGTCAGCTCATAATGTTCCCTCAATGTATTTATTATAATAAGGGAAATAGCAAAGCTCTTTCAGGAAAGCCAGCAATTTGATCTTATAAACAGGATGTTCTATAATTGAAAATCTTAAATGTAAAAAGTGCTGACAGTTTGCGTGTTTGGGAGCACCAAAATCAAATACAAGTGTACTCCTGACTAATAATCCATTTTTTTTTTCTTTAAAAGGATGTAGAAACCAAGAAAGGCACCTTAGTGAGTTATGTGATGGCATGCAGTATTGGAAACATTACTATCCAGGGTCTGAAGGACCCTGTTCGAATTAAAATCAAACATATGAGAAACCAGGTAAGAAAATGCTACAAAGGACAATGGAACAGAGGCAGACTATTTCAGAGAAGTGTGGGGCCTTTTTTTTTTTCCCTACATGGTAAGAACTTTATTCTACTGGTACTTTTTGATGGGGGCAATTTTCCAAAAAGGGGAGAACAGTTAAGCAGGTGGTGCTGTAATGTCACGGTAAATGTTGGCAAGTGGGGGAATTGTTCCCCTCTAGGATTCAGTCATCAGAAGAATGAGAGTGAAGAAAAGGACCCCTCTTTTCCTTTTAAGGAACGACGCATTACTTTGAGAAATTAGATGCAGATGCCGTTGCACAATCCTGCCATTAAAAGGCTTGGGTTTGTTTTTTTTTAAGTCAGAAATTACTGCTACTGGGAAAGCAGAAGGGAAACAGGGCAGGGTTGACTCATTTTTTGAGAGGTTAGCAGTTATCTAGAATCTTGGCAAATGTTGCTTTTTTGTTGCCTCATTACCCTTGCTATCATCTGTTTATTTGATAAAATTATATGGGGGTTCCTTTGGCCCCAGGTAAGGCCAGGCACAGGGTCTCCCCTCTTTTCCAGAGGGCCCCACTCATGATTCTCCCGTGTATGAGGCAGACAGGAAGGCAGGCAGGAAGGAAGCTGGCTGATAAGGACTGAGGCTTGGAAGTTAGGTCATCTAAGAACTAGCCTGGCTTTGTCACCCAGCCCTCTGAGACGTCCTTGTTCTACCCTTTGGCTTCCTTTGTTTCAGCTCCTTCATCCATGAAGAATTTTTTATTGTGGTAAAATGTACATTACATAATATTTACTATTTTCACCATTTTTAAGTGTACCGTTCTGTGACGTTTTAGTGCATTCCCGTTGTTCTGCGCCCATCGAACCATTCATCCCCAGAACTGCTTCATGTTTCCCAACAAAAACCATGGACCATTACATAGTAGCTCCCCATTTTCCCTCCCCTGGGCCCCTGCAAACACCATTTTACTCTCCCTCTCAGTGAACTTAACCATTCTAGGCACCTCATGTAATTGGAATCCTATAGTATTTGTCCTTTGTGACTTGCTTATTTCATCTAACATAATCTTTTTCAAGGTTCATCCATGTTATAGCATGTACCAGAATTTCCTTCCTTTTTAAGCCTGGATAACATTCCTTATATATATGTATGTGTATCTCCCACATTTTTTTATCCATTCATCCATCAGTGAGTACTTTGATTGCTTCCACCTTTTGGCTCTTGGGAGTAGCGTTGCTCGTGAACATGGATGTTCAAAATATCTGTTTCAATCCCTACTTTGAATTCCGGGCACATAGATGTAAAGGAGAATTTTGAAAATGAAGTGAAGTTACAATGTAAAGAGCTTTGATAAATGCTAAGGATAGCATTTTATGGTGGGACATATATAGTAACCTTTAGATAAATGGGAAGCACGATTCCTTAGGAGCTTATGGTTGATTTCCACTTGAAGTCTCCGTGAGAGGAGATGCTTCTGGATGGCCTGCCATTCCTAGGTCGTATTGGCATGACTAATACTGGTCTCTTTCTTCATGAAAACCTTAGCGTTTTGACTCTTTTCCCAAATTCAGATCATAAGATTTTTCACTTATTTTAAACACAATTTCGCATGTTTATTCTTATGTTAATATAGGCAGTGCCTCATCCCATCTGTGCCTTCTGGGATCTGAACAAAAACGGTAAGTTTTAAAATATTGGCTGTCTTAAGAACAACTGAATTTTAAACATTGTTAAACACCCCCGTTTCCTTTCATTCCGCCCTAGCCGGAGTGAGTCAGTGTAAGTGTGATGACAACTGAACTGTAAAGTTAGTTTAGGTAGCTGGGGAAGTGAACCGAATTTCTGCAACTTTTTACTCATTGCAAGAAGTAAGTAAACTTGACTTTTTTTTTTTTTTTTTTTTTTTTTACCAAACAACCTCTTTGATTTCAGTTATTTATAAAACACAGTGTGCATTTTGATTGCCACTTTTAGATGAATATCGATATATGCTGATCTCATTCTTTTTAGGACACCTCTGAGGAGATTATTAATATGCATGAGGCACACAACTTAGAATCTAGCTACCAGACCTCAGATTATGAGGAAAGCATACTAAAGGACTATAAGTGAGAAATGGTTATAATACATATATATTGCTTGAAAGAAATGAACTGCCTCCAAAATGACATTTGACAATTAAGAGAAAAAGGCAAAATTAAGGGAGAAGTCTAGGTATAAGTTGTGGGGATCTTTTTGATGGGAAGGACAAGCTATGAAAACTCCCACCTCTGCCCCCTAAAGGTCACCTTCCCTTGGGGATCCCCAGTGGGATTATCCTAACTCTAAACCAGCACCAGTACAGGCTGCTTCTTGGTAGAAATGGAGTCTGAAGGTGTCCCAACCTCTGTTTTTGATACGCCTTATCACAACTGGAAAGTCTTGTTGTTGTTTGGTTTCTAGTTGCACAGTTTTGAGAAAGTGGATTTACTGGATACATAATTAAAAATGAAATCACCTTGCAACTCAATATATGAGTTGCTCATATTCCACATCCTACCATAAAAGTCAGATAAGATGCATTAAAGGCATTTATAATAAGTTACCACTGTGCATGATTGCTGTGTACATAATAGCATGTTAGAAGAACACTGACCTCTGTTAGTTCTGATGTCTTTACAAAAGTAGAGGCTAAAACAAGGGGAAAAAATGTGTTGATCTTCAGAGACTTCATTATTTGAAAGGGGGATACTCTTTTCATGGAAGTTTATTTTGTAATACATTAAAAGTTAAACTAGAATCAAACTCTTGCAGGATCTTCAGTAGAACACAGTTGAAAACCACTGACTAGATAATCTCTCACTGCCAATCCAGCACTAACATTCTGTGATTCCGGGAATCTCAATTATTCTAAGTATTGGCAGCTTTAAGAATAAATAGTATCTGTTTGACTGATAAACTGCAAGGCAGAAAAGACTGAGGCATATTTTCCTAAAGAAGATATCATCCATTATAGAAAAGGAACTGGCCTGCTGTTATTTTCACAATGTTTGTGGACTTCCTCTTACAGAAGGTTCTGGATTTTGGAACACGTCAGGATGTGTGGCACACAAAGATTCAGATGAGAGCGAGACGGTCTGCTTATGTAACCACCTCACACACTTTGGAGTTCTGATGGTAGGGGAGAAATTTCTAAACTCATTTTGAAATGATATAATTTGGGAAGGCATACTTCTTTTTGTAAGTCAGCCTTTTTAGATTATGTATTTTGGGAATTATTTCCTGATAATTGGCATCTGTACCTTGAATCTTGCTAATTAGCAGAGATCGCATATTTAAAATATGTAACAATAATTATAAAAAAGAACCCTACTTTAGTTTTTTTTCTGTAGCATTAACAGCGATGATAAAATCACCATGAGACTCTTGAATTAAGAGAGAGGAAAGGAGGGGTGCCTGGGTGGCTCAGTTGTTAAGCGTCTGCCTTCGGCTCAGGTCATGATCCCAGGGTCCTGGGATCGAGCCCCGCATTGGGCTCTCTGCTCAGTGGGAAGCTGGTTCTCCCTCTCCCACTCCCCGTGCTTGTGTTCCCTCTCTCGCTGTGCCTCTCTCTGTCAAATAAATAAATAAAATCTTAAAAAAAAAGAGAGAGAGAGAGAAAGAGAGAGGAAAGGAGGGAAAGAGAGAGAAAAGTTAAAGAGGAAGATAATGTTGGGTTTTACTAACATAGAAGGGAACTGTGAAAATTTTGATAAAATATTGTTTTTGCATTATCAATCATTGGATTGAATGTGACTTTATAGCAGGTACTATGGTAGGTGATCCAGCTGTCACCCAAAATGATGCATCTGCATCTCGCCCCCCCCCCGCCGAGACCACAGCCTGTTAGGACAGACTAGGGACTAGGACAGCATGGAGTCTTCAGGCCTGCAAGAGAAGAGAGAGGTGTGACATGTCTCTTACCACTAGGTCTTCATCTTATTCTTTCCTTCCTTCCTTCCATCTTTCCCAAGGCCCTGTTTTTATCTCATTAGCCAGCTTGTCTGACAGTTTTAAACAAAAATTAGATCACAACTACATGTTTGTTTTTTTTTTCATCCCACCAAATTTCTCAGAGCCACCCTCCATGTTAACAACTCCTTTGAATTCATCCATAGACTTATACCTCTATCTTATATCTCATACACATGTGTTTTTGCAGATACTTTTCTGGTGCGCATTGCATCCTCCAGATTGTAACAGAACTGTTGGTTCTGGTATTTGGTATAGTTCCCAAGGATCAAACCACATTTGCTTTTTAAAATGATGATGGCAGTCATGTATGCTCAGACAGTAAAGCTTTTTGAATTTGAATCACAGACATCATGGTTATGTTTATCCCCTCCCTTAGATCTTACCCCCACTTCCCATGGAACTGGATGGGAGCAGTAGGGGCTGTAGGATGTGGCATTTAGGCTCATGAACCCTCTTGGCCGATGTAAATGGCCATTGTCATATGGCCATCTTGCAAGTGATTTTCTTGACAGCCTACTGCATAAATCCTCTGAGGGATAAAACAAGTCATTGAAAATGGCAGCAATCATAGCAAATAACTTTTTAATTTTCCCAAAATATAAATATTTTTCTTTACTGCCAGAGCATGAAAATGAACAATTAAACTATAGCATGTTTTCCCTAAGTAAAACAAACAAACACACTCTCAGTTTTTTGTTTTTTTTTTAAGATTTTATTTATTTATTTTAGAGAGAGATACAGATAGCGTGAGCTGGGGAAGGAGAGGGGGAGAGAGAGAGAATCTCAAGCAGACTCCACACTGATCGCAGAGCCCGATGCAGGGCTCTATCTCAAGACCCTGAGATCATGACCTGAGCATAAATCAAGAGTCAGACGCTTCACCAACTGAACCACCCAAGCGCCCCAAAACACACTCAGTTTTAACTTCCATGTTCTCCTTTCTGCAAAGGTGACAGTAGACATTCTTTTAGAAAACACTTACTTTGCATCATTATTCATTCAGGTATTATATAAGCTTTAGCTTAATTCATTTAGTTATTTGAATTGTGTGCGTGTGCATGTGCACACATGTATGTGTGTGTGCACATGTGTGTTTGAGCCTGATTATGTATGTTGTAGGTCTAAGGTTAGATAAATAGGTAAGAGTAATACAATTCAGTATACAGCAGTGATTTATATGTAACCAAAGTTTGGCTTTCTGTTACTTTGGTTAGTTTCTTCACATATTGTTTGAATTTTATTATGAATTTGTATTTTTGTATTTTTCTGTTGCCATTTGATTAAATAATTGGTTTTACATATATGTGAATATATGCATTTTTTTAGTACTATCCTTTCACCTTGACTGCTCTTACAAGTTTATAAACTGCTAGGAGAAAAACTTTCCAGAATTTATCCTTCCTGGCGATGAACCCATGTCCTCTCAGCTTTTCCAGACCACCAAGGCTTTGCTAAGAGACTTTCTTGATTTACAAACTCTTTATCCACTTATATAAGATATTCCCAGAGTCTACATTGCCCTGTGATACATTTACCATATGGGAAGTTAAAAGATGTACCCCAGACCCATAATTATATCTTCTAATCTACAAATGTGTGAAGGATTTAATGTCCTCTGTTAACATTTCCTAGTAGTAAAACTGATTTTAATAGTTTTAACATTAGTACATTTTCATGTTGGCTAGTTCAGAGGAATAAATATTTTCATATTCTTCATTCTCTAAAAGTACAAAACAACATGAGAGTTGTGTGTGAATGTATTAATAGTAAATAACATTATTTTATTTAATTTACACTTTAAATTGTGGTTTTAATTGTGGCTTGCAAGTTCACCCCCTCACCTAGATGGGAGCCACAAGTTTTTCAAGAGGTAAGGACAAGTCACCTGGAGATTCTTCAAGACCATTTCTCTGCTCCATGAAATCCTGGCGTAACCAAAATGTTGGTCAGGGTAACCTATCTGTGAGTCCACTGGCCCTGACTTGAACCCCATCTCATGTGCCAGGGGAGTCCCAGGTCATTCCAGTGTTTGGAGGGAGTCCTGGGAGAGAAGGGTAGGCTGAGTACCTTCTGACCCAGAGCCCCTGTGTCTGCTGAATTCGATCACTGGGCATTCCTGGGAGCCACAGAAGTGCTGTTACCTGTTTCCTACTGCCTCAGCCAAACCACAGACTGAATCTCCTCTCATCATTTCACACACATATACTCACAAGCAAACACCACCTACTGGAGGCTTTGTATGTGAGTAATAAATTTTATTGACATGTTGGTGAAAATTAAAGAGAATTAACACATAAAATGAAAAGCTTATAAAGCAAACTTTCTTTTTCATAATCTAAGACCTAAAATTTTAAACCAGATATCCCCTTTAGAATGTGGCCTTTCTCCAAGAAGACTCCATTTTTGAACATCTGCATAACGGAGGTATCTTTTCTTCTCCAACCAGGATTGAGTGGATGGTCTTAACTCAAGATTTATCCCTAACCCAATTCCCTATTTAAGGAAGGAAAGAAAGATTTCCCTCCCGGGCCCAGACTTTACAAGTCTACCTCTGCGCAATGAAATTAATGTTTCATGTTAATATGCTAGAAAGTGTTTACTTCTTTCCATTCCACAACCCCTAACACTTTAAATGGTGCCCTCTCAAGTCAACAGGGATTAAAACAAACAAAACAAACAAACAAAACCCCTGTAATCTAAAAATCCGTAATGGTTTCTCATTTATAAAAAAATAAAGACCACCCAACCCAATACATGCCAAGCTTTGAAATGACCATAGTTAAGATCCTCAGCACTAAGCTCAGAGGCACCAGGCTCTGGCTATCCACTGGCTGAGCCCCTCCCTGCTGGACAAAGAAGCCAAGGCTTGCCTGAGGGCTCACATTGGCCATGGTGGCCTCTATTTGTACTTCTGTCCCTAGCCCTGCAAATGTTAGCAATGGGTCTGATCATTTATTATGCAAGGCAGTGACCTTCTCCCCAGTTACTTGTGGGGGGAGCGGTTTTGCTCTTCAGGCTCTTCTGGTGGGCAGAGTTTGGATTATCAGGTAATGATGGAAAACAACATGCAGCTCTCTCAATAATGCTACACTTTTGCTTCATGGAATGATCTGCAAGAGTACAATAAATGGAAGCTTCCATATTGATTCGCACTGTTGTTTTTAGCCCCTCAGATTGAGCTAAGACTGTAAGTGCTAGCAGTGAACTTTCTAATAAAACACCGTTCCCGTGAAAAGAGAGATTCTTAACAGCTGCTTCCCGTGATTTATGTAGGACCTTCAAGGAACTGCCTCACAGATAGATGCAAGAAACACCAAAGTTCTCACCTTCATCACCTATATTGGGTGTGGGATATCTGCTATCTTTTCAGCAGCAACTCTCCTTACATATGTTGCTTTTGAGTAAGTATTTTTTATCTGTCAAAACCTAGTGCTAACTGTCCCAAAATGTGAATGAGAAAATTGCCTTTGCTTTTAAAAATACTTACTTTTCAAATTGTGTAGAGTGGTTCAACTTTAGTGTTCAGGTTTCTCGTAACATATATCATGCAACATAAATTTTCTCGCTATAGAATCTTAATTTATAATTATTGTATGTCTATGGATAAAATGCATTTAAACCTGTAAGAGATGATTAAATATAAATAAAAATTGTATAAAGTGCTTTTTTCATGGTAAATATGAGAACATTTACTTCACAGATCTTATAAAATTAGTCCTGAAACAGGAACCCTTTTTTTATAAAGATTTTTTATTTAGTCCTTCATTTATTTATTTATTCATTATTTATTCATTCAGAGAGAGAGAGAGAGAGCTCGCCCCAGAACATGAGCAGGGGGGAGAGGGGAAGGGTCAGAGGGAAAGAGGGAAAGAAAGAAGCAGACTCCCTGCTGAGCAGGGACCCTGGAGGCAGGGCTCCATCCCAGGACCCCAGATCATGATCTGAAGCAACTGAGATCTCATGATCTCAACCGACTGAGCCACTCAGGCACCCTAACAGGACTTCTTTTTTTTTAAAAGGATCCTTACCTCATTTAAAAGAAACCCCAGAAAAATTTAAGGAAATTTTTTTTTTTTAACAAAAATCTCATTTTTATAACTAGTATTTTTCCTGGATTAAAAAAAAAAATCCATTGAAACTAATTAGAAATTTCATAAACAATTGGAAACGGTTTTGAAATCAAATTAATATTAAAAAAACTTTAGGGGCCCCTGGGTGGCTCAGTAGGTTAAGCGTCTGCCTTCGGCTCAGGTCAGGATCCCAGGGTCCTGGGATCGAGCCCCGCGTCAGGCTTCCTGCTCCCTCTCCCACTGCCCCTCTCCCTGCTTGTACATGCTCTCTCTCTCTCTCTCTCTCAAATAAATAAAATCTTTAAGAAAATTAAAAAAAAAAACTTTATAATTTGCCAAGTACTCATAAAATCTTTAAATACTCCTAATTAAACACAAATCTCCTCCTCCTAGTGGAGCCATATGAATTTACTGCCTGTGCCTAAAAGATTAATTTACAGTATTCCTTCTCTTCTTTCTTTTTTCCCCTTTTCAGGAAATTGCGAAGGGACTATCCCTCCAAAATCCTGATGAACTTGAGTACAGCCCTGCTGTTCCTGAACCTCCTCTTCCTCTTGGATGGCTGGATCGCCTCGTTTCACGTGGAGGGTCTTTGCACAGCCGTTGCTGTCCTGCTCCATTTCTTCCTCCTTGCAACCTTCACCTGGATGGGGCTAGAAGCAATTCACATGTACATTGCCCTGGTTAAAGTATTTAACACTTACATTCGCAGATATATACTGAAATTCTGCATCATTGGCTGGGGTAAGCCTCCTAAACAGTTTTGGTTTTGTTTTTACTGTCAGGGAAATTGCCCGTCTCTCATAGGAAAATCCTATTTTGAAAGATTTTAGTGCTGCTGAAAGAAACTTCAAAATTGTGAATGATGCAGATTCGATGTACACGTCCCAAGTCAGGGGCTTCCTTGGAATGGTATTTTTTAAATCTATTCATCCATCCTTACTAAATTCAGGAGTAAAGGAGAAAACCCTAGCCTCCTGAGTCACCGCAAACTTATTTCCTGTGACCAGAGCCAGCCCACCCAAGTCTGAAGAAGCAGTTGACAGACCATGGTGCATTTCCATTATGTTTCAAAATAGAAAGGGCCACTCAGGCTCCTCGCTGTCCTCACCCCCTGCAGACATGCGCATGTCTTGGATCCAGCGAGAGAAGGTTCTTTTTGTGTGTGCAACCAGAATACTGACAAAATTCTTGCCTTGAACTTCTTAACATGATTCCTCAGCCAAACATGGAGGGTAGCCTTAGCCTGTTTGGAATCTCCTAAATGGGCTCCTTTCTTTATCTGGCTTCATATTGAAGCAAGCATTTAGAGCTTGCTTTTTTTTTTTTTTTTTTTTTTTGCAGATGACAATATAGACGTATGGGACATTTCCAAGGTGTTTGGCACCAAAATCATCCTCCAGGGAATTAGGGTGCTGTGGTCTTCCCCAGTGAAATATACAGGAAAATATTTTATTGATTCTCTGGAGAGAAAAGAGAGACTGTAAAAACTTTACGGCCCCATGGTTTCTCCCCCACTGTTTCTGAAGACTTTTCTTTCCATAGAAAGGGGCCAAATAAACTGCAGTTCTCTCACTGCCCGAACCCTGGCAGAATGGCAGTTGTCATTAACGAAGCACATTTGCTTCTGGATTCGGAATAAACCGGGTTCTGGGTCTCTAATGAGTAACAGTAAGCAAACACAATATTTAAATATCTGTCATTTAAGAGTGGGTTTTAAGTGTTGCCAGTTAGAGTTGGATGTTCCACACCAAAGAGGGGATTGTATTGTTGCTTTTAAGCAAATTGCCAGTTCTAAAACAAATTCTGTGATGTGGAGGGTTTTCTTTCTCTCTCTCTCTCTCTCTCTCTTTTTTTTCCCCTTGCCCTTATCAGTCTTATAAAGCAGTTCCAGATGCTCCAGGTGCTTATGTCATGGTCTTTCTGTAACAGGTCTGCCAGCCTTAGTCGTGTCCATTGTTCTGGCAAGCAGAAACCAAAATGAGGTCTACGGAAAAGAAAGTTATGGAAAAGAACAAGGTGATGAATTGTAAGTAATAACTTGTTGGAAATTTATTTGTGATGAGTGTATATCCTTTGCTTCCTAGAGTGTGGTGCACAGTTTCCAGGCCAGTAGTGAGCCTCCTAGTTTGGAAGGCTGAAAATGCGCTTGCATGCCTTCACTGAGGTCTTTGCTGCTCCACCGCTGAATTCGGCTGGGCACCCGGACTGCTTGAGCTGCTTCCCCACGTTAACCTGCACTCTGTCATCTGGCGGACTGCAGAGGAGGTCTGGGATAGGGTCGGCTCAGAAGACCCGTCCTGCTTGAAGGGATTCCATAATACTCCCCCTCCTTAAGCCCACACACATCTTCAAGAAAATTAAATCAGTATTTGTATTTGGCTGTGGGATCATAGAGGCCAAGATCTGGATATTGTTCACCTTTGGCAGTTCTCTCATATTTTATCTAGCCCATAATAGATAATAAATATTTGTTGATTGAATGAATTATTGAATGCATACAGAGCTTACTCCTGAGATGAGACCCGTGAGATCACATATCTGTGCACGTTTCATGGATGGAGAACATTTTCATATCTAGTCAGTGTCCGACCTGGGTTCCATTCCCTCATGGACTTCCCTTCTCTTATAGTTCCAAAACAGCACTCAAAAAACCCCACAAGAACTAGTAGAAAATAAAGGAGCTAGGTCAGGAAATTCGGGATTCTAAGGGACTTCCAAATGTAAAGGAATATTAGCTCCAGAGACAAGCAGCGTCATTTTGGGGATTGTTATAATAAGATACATTAGGGCGCCTGGGTGGCTCAGTTGGTTAAGCGACTGCCTTCGGCTCAGGTCATGATCCTGGAGTCCCGGGATCGAGTCCCGCATCGGGCTCCCTGCTCAGCGGGGAGCCTGCTTCTCCTTCTGACCCTCCTCCCTCTCATGCTCTCTGTCTCTCACTCTCTCTCTCTCTCAAATAAATAAATAAAAAATCTTAAAAAAAAAAAATATAAAAAAAAAAAATAATAAGATACATTAAAAGTAGAAGTCAGTGCATCAGTCCCAAATAAGGGAATTTTACAAGTATGTTAGTCAGCTCTCACAGGACTTTATAATACAGTTGGTAAATTGCTGCGCCATCAGCAGTCTCATTTGCTGAGCATTTGTGATCTGCCAGGAATCATGTTAGGTTCTGGGATTCAAAGATGTTCAAGACAGCTTTTGCCTTTGTGGCTGTCATGTTCTAGTGTGGAATACATAACCTAGAATGATAACCATTTTCACAAGACTTTTTAGATGAATTTAATAGCTTTAAATAATTTATCCAATTTTTGAGGTACCTAAGAACTCGCATAGTATTAATTAGGCCCTGGGGCATCTGCAAATTGTGGTTTGTGTTGACTTTATTCATAGAACACTTTACACATGGTACAATTTTTAAATTACTTTAATCTATTTTCTGATGTGTGTGTGTGTGTGTGTAATTCTGAATAGGAAGTATGTCCTTCCTCACCTCATAAAGATGTTGCAATTGGTGTAAGCTTTTTAACTATTCATGAGGAGTGTCACTATAGGAATATCATAGTTCTATAATAAAGTCTTGCCTCAACTAGGCCAATTATATTACTAGGAGTTATTTTGCAGCAGTAATGGAATTCATGATTACGTGTGTCTTAAGTAGGAATTGACTCTTCTCACATAACAAGAGACATGGAAGTAGGCAGCTACTGCCATTGGTTTTATGGCTGAAAATATCAGGACCAGCAACTCTGCAGTGATCTTGGCCTTTCTTTCAAAGATAAAAGGTGGTTACTGCAGCTCCAGGGCTTACTTTCATGGTGGAAGCAGAAAGAACAAATAAGGGCCTCTCCCAAAAATCCCCTAGCAGATTTTGCTTCCATATCATTTCGTGGAACAGTGTCCACGTGGCTGCCCCTTAAATGTAAAAGAGATTGAGAAAATGAGTACTTAAATTTCCCATTCTCTGGAGTGCAGTCACATAAGAGAGAAGGGGGCTAGACATGGTTTTGGGTGAGCCAACCACGAGTGTCTTCACGCCAAGTCAGAATTCAAGAAGCCACCTTGTTTTCTTTTTAACTGTTGACTTAAATAACTTGATATTAAGATGATGGCTATCCAAAACAAACCAAAAAAAAACTGTGTAAACATCAAAAAAGAAACTGAGGCCCAGGAAAATGAAGTGACTGTCTAAAGGCTTTGAGAAAGGTCCAGCTGTGAAATCTGCAGAAACCCAAACTAAGCCAGGAGAAGTCTTCGGTAAACAGGACATGGTAATAAATCTCTTTTTCTTTCTGGTTTCTTCTTCTTTAAGCTGTTGGATTCAGGATCCAGTCGTATTTTATGTGACCTGCGCTGGGTATTTTGGAGTCATGTTTTTCCTGAATGTTGCCATGTTCATCGTGGTAATGGTGCAAATCTGTGGGAGGAATGGCAAGAGAAGCAACCGGACCCTGCGTGAAGAGGTTTTAAGGAACTTGCGCAGTGTGGTCAGCCTGACATTTCTGCTGGGCATGACGTGGGGTTTTGCTTTCTTTGCCTGGGGACCCTTAAACGTCCCTTTTATGTACCTCTTCTCCATCTTCAATTCATTACAAGGTAAGATAAGTGGTACCTTTGTAATTTCTGCTTTCCAATTGTATCATGGGTGTGAACAGCTTCACCTAGGGGCAGGTGCCATGCTAAATGTCTACGTCATTGTTCCAAGTAATAGACATAGTTCCAGGTACAGGGTACTCATTAAAAGGATCTTGAATAGAGAGATGAGGTAGGGTGTCAGTTTGTTTTCAGTGATGGGTATCCCAAACACTTAGAACAGGGCCTGGCAAGTAGTAGGTGCTCAATAAATCTACATTGTTTTATGACTAAATATGGGGCAGGGCGGTACCCAATGGGGAGTTTAAAGGGAGGCATGGACAACTTTTACCTTCGTCACAGTTTTCCTTAGTATCCTACGTGGATGTAACATTGGCCAGAAGAATTTTTAGAATCTATGCAGGGACAGAACAATTCTCTTAGAGTCCTTGGCCCCTTGGATTTCAAAATAAATACCAATACTCTAGTTCAGAAAGGCTCGTTTTCTCATGAGATATACAGCAATTAGTTCAACAATTTAACCAACGTTTGCCAATGGTCTGCTTTGTACAAAAATCGAAGGCTTCTTTTGAGGAGCTTTCTGTCGTGCTTCTGATTCCATAATACATACCTGAGTATACTCTATGATCAATTTAACATTTAAACTTAAATAAATATAAATTATGCTTTTCAAAAGCTGGAAACGACATTCTTTAAGATATTGGATATACCTTGGGTTGTTGATAAAGTTCCCCAATGTTCAGAAGCACCGTGAGGCCCACACAACAATGGAATGAGGGGACAAAGCTTGGAATTGTTTTGAGTAGGGTAATCCTGCAGGCTTACCTGAAGCTCCTGGCCATGCAATGGTAAGCGTGTGGGGAAAGGAGAGCTGACTAAAGCTGACTGAATCTGAGCTAGGGTGGATGGGGTGGTGGGATGCAGGTTTGCATTACTCACCAAAGGAGATGCCTGGACAACGGCTTCCCTACAGATGCGTTTGAAGACAAGTTGGTATTTATCTGCAGGGGAGTGTTTCCTGTTTTATATTGCACATATCTGCTTTGCCTCACCTCCTAGTTTTCCCACCAGCTCATGAGCTCCTGCAAAAAAAAAAAAAAAAATGTCATGCAGTAAATGCTCAATGATTGTTAAATGAATAAATGGATTGCTGGATGAAGAAAGGGAGGGGTTTTCGAGATGGCCTAAATCCAACCTGAGACTCTTCTGGCATAAATAGGCATTAATTAGTTCAGCAAATTTTATTCAGGTTCACTCTTCCATAACAGAGGAAATATGTGGGCTCATTATCTTTAGTAAATAGAATAATAAGCCTCAAGGGCGCCTCCAAAAGTTGGAAACCGGATAGGTGGCATATGAATGCACCTTCATATCTAGCTTTGTAAAGTGAGCGTTCGTCTATTTATTCTCTTCTATAATATACAACATAAAAGTGCCTAGATAAATATTGCCCAAAATGTCCATTAACATTAGAAATTCCATGGTTTTATATTTCAGGCACATTAATCTGCCAGCCCAACCTTGTTTTTGCTTTTAGAATTTCCTGGCACTTTCAGTAAGCTTCAACAGCTACGGTTGTCTGTTCAGCTCTGTTTCCATTAATGAGAATTGGGATGTTTTATTTTTCCCAGCATCGGCCTCCTGTCAGGAGGGAAAAATGTTCTAAACCATCATCAAGTCACAGTTCTTCAAAAATTGCTAACTTTTAAGACTGATGTTAAATTATATAAATTCAGAACAGATTTCCGCATATCCAGTGACATTAAAAACACTTCCTGAAAAGGAAATTTAAATTAAAACACAGTGATACCGAGCAGATGAGTCCACCAACAATTGCTTACTGGCTGAGCTTGTACAGAAACTTGTCAGGATGCTATAGAAAGTCACTTAATGGTTCTTATTTGAGTCATTTTCTGAACCTTCCAAGAGGGTGTTGGCTGTTGTTGAAAGTATATGCTTTTTAAAAAGATGCATGTAGAATCTAGACCGTCTAAAGAAACAATTCAGTGAACTGCAGGTAGTACCTAGGCAAAATAAACTCAGGTAGGATTTAGGCCAACTACATTGTCTTTTTTATTCTTTCTGATACTTTTTTTTATTCCAGCAAAAAAAAAAAAAAAAAGAAGAAGAAAACTTGGCACAATCCCTTTGTCTCGTGGAGTTTATGTTCTAGCAGGAGAGACTGACATTAATCAGATAGTCACCCTATGAAACGTAGCTGGTGGTGTGGAGAGCACATGACAGAAGTCACGGTGCCTAAGCTGGAAGCTGAAGGATCAGTAGGGATGAACTAGGTGAAGGTGGGGGTAGGAACAGAGAAGAGACGATTTCAAGTGGAGGACACTCTGTGCACAAAAAAACCCTGCTATCGTTGGTGATTATAGTGTATGCCCCAGGAATTAAAAGAAAGCTCATGTAACCGGAGAACCAAGAAAGAGCCATAGAGTGACAGAGTGGTGGGCCTGCACAAAAGGGAGGCTGGGGCTGGACCAGAAGGCCCTGTGTTTTGATCTTGCTAAGAGCCGTGGGAAGTCTTTGAAATCTTCTAGGGCTGTGGAATGACATGATCAGATGTGCATTTTATAAAGACGAAGCTGGACGTAATGTGGAGAAGCGATTAGAGCTGCCCCTGTAGGGAGCACAGGGAGGAGGCTATTTCTGTGGTCCAGGTGAGATAAGGCAGTGCAGTATTTTAGACTGTGGTGGGGCTGGGGGGGCTGGAGATATATGAAAAGAGTCAAGAGAAAGTTTGGAACTACGCTGCCATAAAACACTCATCACTGGTGTTGAGTTTCATTAAAGCGAACTCTTATTTTTCTGGAGTGGTTAGGGTGAGCGGTCTTCTTGCTTGGTGCCATATGCCATAGCTAATTGAAGCCTGTGATTATTAGACTTAGCAATGGCCGAAGATCTAGAATGTGATGCAATATTCTAAAAACTAAGTCTGCCAAACAAATTCCAATCTCAGATTTAGCTTGGAGCTGAGCAGCGTCTTCATTTTGAATCCCACAAGTCACCCTTTAGTATTATGGAGGTGGCACCTCCGAGAAGGTCAAGTGTTCACGCTGGGTCTGCAGGGAGGCCAGGACATCTATATCACCCGAGTGGCTTCTACCAACAGCTTTCTTTTCATTTTTGTTTTTGTGTCTGTCTTCAAAACTTTGGTTCAAACATGTGAAAAATCCATTTTATCTTTCAGGATTCTTAGAAGTAAGAATGGATGTGATGAGTGTGTTCAAACACACATATACATATATAATTATATGGATACTTACATAAATTTGCATAGCCTACATATTAAAAGTTTGTACATGCTTTTTAAATATTTTTATCTTAATGTTCAGTTTTAATATATATCTTTGTTACTCATATATGTATTTTTAATTTTTATGGACATTTATAACCATACAACTTAATTGCCAAAAATAGTGCTAATTGAATATCAGAAAATTATTGTAATCTGTGTGGCTTGTAATAAATTCTCCCTACTTGAATAAGCAAATGAAATCATGAATTGAATCAAGCCTGAACCTAAGTTTATTGTTTTCTAATTTTCCACAGTATATTGCTTTTTATTATTATTATTATTATTATTTTACCTTCTTCACTTCAGCAAGTTATATTTTAATCAGTCCACTGATTTTTTTTTCTTGTAAGATGAAAAGATAAATATATCTTCTCTTGCCATGGTGGTATTACATATCTACCTGCTTTTGTTATCTTTGTTGCTTTCCCAGGATGAAACTGGCAGATCGCTGTATTAGAAATTTTAATTTTTTCTAAAGAATACAACTTGAGAAAATGGCATGGTATACACATTGCTATCTAAAAGAGAACAGATGTTTGACAAAAGTGTATCATAATTCACATGCCTGGGAACATTAGCCTACACTTCAGGAAATACAGTGTAACTCATTTTAAAGAAGTAAAAGGCAATTCCCTGATTGTTCAGAAGATCGTGGCCAGAGTCCTCTAGGGCTCCTCCAGCCTTTGGCAATACTGATGTGCTTGTCGAATAGATTATTGCTCTGAGATGCAGTACGTGCACAAAGTTGCTCATTATGAAAGTCATAAACAGTATTCAGGCTGTATATTTTTTTCATTAACTGTACAAAAGCATTTGACACTATCAATTAGATTAGGCTTTTTCAACATATAGGGAAGTTTAACACTCCTGACAAGTTTATCAAGATCTGAAGTCTAGTCCCATAGCAAGAAGTTGGTCTTCAATTTTCCTTCTCCAGGCATGTGAAACAATATTGACTAATCGTCTCAGGCACAATCAGCCCATCTTCTGTACATATTTATGACAACATAATAAGATGTAGCATATGGTTCTGAAAATAGAAGCTGCCATGGTGAACACAGAAGGTTATTATCACTCTACTCAGAGATAATGTTTGCCATTAATTTGATAACATTAAGATATACCCAGAGCAACAGAAATAATTTATATTTGTATAGTGCATTGTGGCTTATAAAAAGCTTACACACAACATCCATGATTAGATGTAATTCTTAAAGCAAGTGCAGAAAGTAGGTACCCAAGAAAGAGGGTACTTTCTGCATTTTATAGATGAATAAACAGGCTCAGAAGATTTAATGACTCCCCCAAGATCAGTCTGAATCTGACAGTGTAATATTTACAATATAGCATATATGAAAATAGAAAAATACATTATTAGGGAATAAAGCATAAGAAAAATAAATTACTGCCCTTCAATTTTTGTTTCAAAGTTTCTAGGAAGTATCTGTATCCATTGAAAAGACTGTTAGTAATTATATGCTTAATGAATAAATGCTAATGTATCCTTACCCTTATTCAGAAATAAATTAAGGAAATATATTTATTATTATTTTAATCTTATTGGTAAAGTAAGAAAGTTAAGTCAAGTTAAGTGTTAGGAGCCTCCTGACAGCTAAGCTCTGTTGTAATCACATAGGCAGCATAGGGCGTTGGTGCCAAGGTAAAGACATGAACCACCTTTAAACCCTAACATCTGAAACGATGTCATGTTGCTGAGATGTCACACATTGCAAGGAAATAAATTACTCATCTTTTGGCAGGGCATTTTGTGCCACAGAGAAATAATTTTCTAAAGGGCATCTTGGTAGTATGAAAGGAGGATTCAAGAGGTTCCAAAGAGAACCATAAACCCAGCTGGCTATGTCTGTGACAGCAGAATATATGAGCCATTCAGAGACCTGGACTCAGGCTTGCTAGGAAGCTGAGAGGTAATCTAGACCATTTTTGTCAGAAATCAGTTCTCTTGGGGCACCTGCGTGGCTCAGTCAGTTAAGCGGCCAACTTTTATCTCAGCCCAGGTCTTGACCTCGGGGTTGTGAGTTCAAGCCCCGCATTGGGTTCCACCCTGTGTGTGGAGCCTACTTAAAAAAAAAAAAAGAAAAAGTCAGTTATCTAGAGTATGCATCCTTTTTTGCCCACATACGTGATTTGATTAATTCGTGATTGATTTTCCCATCAAAGCTCCGGAACTGCTTATGCCCGTGGACCTGATTAAGATACCATTCACTCATCATTACTACGCACTCTGACTCTACCCTGTATCCCTGAACTTATCTATAGCTAATCTACAATCTTGCCCCTAACTCTGTTTCTGGATCTTTTATTAACCAGAATAAGAAAAAGTTAAGGGAGGCCATATGTCGGAATTTGTTGATGAGAATCTTGCTGGAAGTGTCAGTGGCCTTTTGTCAGTAAAGCACTCATTGAGAGTTGAGGACCCAAGGTTTGGTTTTTTTTTTTTGTTTTTTTTTTTAAAGATTTTTTTATTTATTTATCTGAGAGAGAGAATGGGAGACAGAGAGCATGAGAGGGGGAGGATCAGAAGGAGAAGCAGACTCCCCACTGAGCAGGGAGTCCGATGCGGGACTCGATCCCGGGACTCCAGGATCATGACCTGAGCCGAAGGCAGTTGCTTAACCAACTGAGCCACCCAGGCGCCCCGAGGTTTGGGTTTTGATTTCGGGTTTTTGTTGTTGTTTTGTTGTTGTTTTTTTTCCCCTCCAGCCAGGCTTCTCGAAAATGACCTTTTAGAGCCCAGAAAGAATGACAGTATGTGCTATCCTGAATTTTACTGTCCCGCTTTCATTTTTATATCCAAGGGAAACTGTTCCTTGGCATTTTTTTTTTTTTA
This sequence comes from Halichoerus grypus, assembly GCF_964656455.1. Lineage (NCBI taxonomy): Eukaryota > Metazoa > Chordata > Mammalia > Carnivora > Phocidae > Halichoerus > Halichoerus grypus. The sequence goes on along the minus strand of NC_135720.1, from coordinate 22,923,538 downwards.
CTTTTGATAATCATGCTAGAGATCTGAGAACATCCCTTTGGCTGCTCATTTTACATCTGCCCCAGAAAGCCCCAAATCTTTGCCAGAATCAACCAAAGAGAATGAGTCCCACGTGGGAGCCAAATCCCTAGCCAAAATATTGAGGCTCAGAATTTTTTTTCTAAATACATAAATAGCTTTTATAAAGACAAGGTTAAAGACAGCTCATAAAATCTATAGCAAACATAGCACCAATACTTAGAGGGAAGCTTTCCCCCCTCCCCTGCCAAACATGCTGCTTGAAGGCATTCCCAGGTCAGTGAAAGGACTAGGTATCAAAAACCAAATCCACTTCTTGATGATGAATTTTCAGAATATTGCTCACTCCAAGTTTAGGTCACTCTTGTAGGTTTCCCTTCACTGTATTTGCTGACCCAAGCTTGGCCTGTATGTGCTTCCCAGGGAGGATTTGAGGAGGTGGAGTTCATTACCTTTTCTTCCCTGGCAGTGCCCCTGGGCAGGCCCACCATCCCACATACTTGCAACACCATCTGCCATCAAAATTGAAAATGTCACTTATTTTAAATAAGAACATTGCAAAATTTATGGAGAAGTAAAACACCTTGAGTTTGCATATTGGTCTAAATTTTTGTTTTTTAAGGGAGCAGGTCTCTCTGGTTAGTGAAAGATGGTGTGGTAAAAGGAAAGCAAGGGTGAGGGGGGATGGACAGGTAGAGGATGGGTTAGGAATCTATCTGTTTTATGCTTGTTCCAGCATGGAATCTGGGTTCATGCAGGTAAAATAAAGAATCAGTGCTGTTATCAAGTCAAAGAAACTATTGCTCAGGAATTTTGGCTTGGATTCATTAGAGTGGTGGTCTTTCAGGCTAAAATTCACAATTCATGAGCTGTGTTTTGTGAGATGATAAAGGTTTCATGGAACTAGCACTAGCCTGTCAGGATGAAGTAAAGATTTCAATTCTGATTCAATCTTTTCACCCATTTCAGCTTCTAACTTTTATGAGCAATGTTCTCTACTCCCTGGTCAGTTAAATAAAGCTATAAGTCAGTATGAAAGAGTAAAGGCCAATTATCCTGGTCCCTGGTCACAGCGGAAAGCCCTTTCCAGAAAGCTAGAAGAGCATATTTTTCCAGGTGGTATGGAAGTACTCTTTGAGGTGCCATGTGGTTGATAGGAAGATTCTCAAAGGGAAAACATTTGCTAGAAAGAGAGCAGAGATGGGGATGAGAAATCAAACAGATTCCCTTGGATGTCAGTGTAGAACTCTAAAGTTTTATGATTTTAGTTCTGCTTCTGGCACCAAGACCTATAAATAGATGAGAAAAAAAAAGAAATCTTCAAAACTGAGGAGGGAGTAGCCCTCTGTTTTCTCACTTTGGCCTCCAAGTTCCCTTGGCTCTCCTGCTGCATTTTCTCCTCCTCCTCCCTGAAGTATTTAGAATTTCTCAGCATACTGAGTATGTGCATTCTTCCAGATGTGCATACCTACCACATTTCCCACAGCTGGACTGTAAAAGGGATGTTTTGTCCTGTAAGAATTTTGGTACAGTATCTATTGCCAGACTAATTTAATTCACACGGAAAGGACTAGTTACTATGAATAGTAAAATAACATGAGAATCCTATTCTGATTTAAAATGGAAATGTATCTCATGGCTAAAGAATCAGGCTTTTTAAAATACCTTGGCATTTAAAAATATATTAACTCCTAAGAATTCTAATTTCTCGTGCCTGTCATTTGATTTTGTCTCATAGCATTGCAGTTCATAGTGGGGGGGGGGGGGCAATTTCAATGACTGCCATCACAGCAGTTTAGAAGAGATGTTCAGATTTTGAATCTAATTTACATTCCAGCGTCTCTTGAACTTACTGGATGCCTGTAGATTTACTGGCACATGCAGATGCTTAAATATAGGCAATATCATCTAATGCTGTGCAATTATAATTTAGAACAGCACTGCACAATCTAAAAAGTTGTTTTATTAGGTCAGTTTTATCTTATCTTTAACCTTCTCCTCATGACTGTGGTCAGCATCAGACCCTCAAAGTAATGCCCATCTTAGCATCCCAGCAAGGGTGACAAAGTGAATCCAAGAACTAGTTCCCTCCCAGTGTCCTCAAAACACCAGACATAACCCCTAAAGTTTTTTTTTTTTTTCCTCGAGTAGATAGGACATGCATAAAAATTGCTGAGTGAACACAAAGGAAGCAACATCTGGCGACTGTCACCTTCTGCCCTCAACTAAAAGGAAATCATTTGCTCAGTGCGAGGCCCTATACCGAGTGACATCTGGGGAGGAAAGTTTCTTTCTTTTTTTTTTAATTTTTTATTGTTATGTTAATCACCATACATTACATCATTAGTTTTAGATTGTAGGAAACACATTTCCTTTCTTTTTTTTTTGTAGTTTTTAATTTTATTATATTATGTTAGTCACCATACAATACATCATTAGCTTTTGATGTGGTGATCCACGATCCATTGTTTTCGTATAACACCCAGTGCTCCATGCAGTATGTGCCCTCCTTAATACCCATCACCGGGCTAACCAATCCCCCCTCCCCCCTTCCCTCTAGAACCCTGTTTGTTTCTCAGAGTCCATAGTCTCTCATGGTTCATCTCTCCCTCCAATTCCTCCCCCCCATTTTTCCCTTCCTTCTCCTAATGTCCTCCATGTTATTTCTTATGTTCCACAAATAAGTGAAACCATATGATAATGGACTTTCTCTGCTTGACTTATTTCACTTAGCATAATCTCCTCCAGTCCTATCCATGTTGATGTAAAAGTTGGGTATTCATCCTTTCGGATTGGCTGAGTAATATTCCATTGTATATATGGACCACATCTTCTTTATCCATTCATCTGTTGAAGGGCATCTCGGCTCTTTCCACAGTTTGGCTATTGCGGACATTGCTGCTAAGAACATTGGGGTGCATATGGCCCTTCTTTTCACTACATCTGTGTCTTTGGGGTAAATACCCAGTAGTGCAACTGCTAGGTCATAGGGTAGCTCTATTTTTAAATTTTTGAGGAACCTCCACACTGTTTTCCAAAGTGGCTGTACCAACTTGCATTCCCACCAACAGTATAAGAGGGTTCCCCTTTCTCCACAACCTCTCCAACATTTGTTGTTTCTTTCCCTGTCCGTTTTGGCCATTCTAACTGGTGTAAGGTGATATCTCAGTGTGGTTTTGATTTGGAGTTCCCTGATAGCTAATGATGATGAACATTTTTTCATGTGTCTGTTAGCCATTTGTATGTCTTCTTCAGAGAAGTGTCTGTTCATCTCTTCTGCCCACTTTTTGACTTGATTATTTGTTTTTTGGGTGTTGAGTTTGAGAAGTTCTTTATAGATTTTGGATACCAGCCCTTTATCTGTAGTGTCATTTGCAAATATCTTCTCCCATTCTGTGGGTTGCCTCTTTGTTTTGTTGACTGTTTCCTTTGCTGTGCAGAAGCTTTTTATCTTGATGAAGTCCCAAAAGTTCATTTTTGCTTTTGTTTCACTAGCTTTTGGAGATGTATCTTGAAAGAAGTTGCTGTGGCCAATGTCAAAGAGGTTACTGCCTATGTTCTCCTCTAGGATATTGATGGATTCCTGTCTCACATTGAGGTCTTTCATCCACTTTGAGTTTATCTTTGTGAGTGGTGTTAGAGAATGGTCGAGTTTCATTCTTCTGCATGTGGCTGTCCAATTTTCCCAGCACCATTTATTGAAGAGACTGTCTTTTTTCCATTGCATGTTTTTTCCTGCTTTGTCAAAGATTATTTGACCATAGAGTTGAGGGTCCATATCTGGATTCTCTATTCTGTTCCATTGGTCTGTATGTCTGTTTTTGTGCCAGTACCATGCTGTCTTGGTGATCACTGATTTGTAATATAGCTTGAAATCGGGCAATGTGATGCCCCCAGATTTATTTTTCTTTTTCAACATCAGGGGAGGAAAGTTTCTAATCGAAGTCTGTAATCTCTCCCAGCCCTAATATGTGATTTTTGTGAAACAGTGGCTTAAGAACACATGGTTACCTGGGTTTTCAGCTATCTGACAAAAATACCTCCAAGAACAAACCCTGCAAATTCTGCCCCAGTTCACAAAAACAGAGTAAACCCAAGGCAGGGGCTCTGTTCCCTCAAACAGCAGCCCCCTTCATCTGTGACTTGTGTTGACCTGTCCTTAGGTTTTCATGTCCCCTGCTCCCTTTCCTCAGAAACTGCCACCACCTTGTAGAAACTTCAAAGACTCTGTTAACCAATTCAAATTATTTATATATCCTGGTTACTCACACTACCAGTGCTACTGAAAGGCATGTTTACCTATTAAAGGGATTGTCTGTATCAGCAAACGGCATAGGGAATTGGGGTTGTAGGTGTGGGAAGGTTTTGACAAGCAATTGGATTTAGTCAGTCAGTGTGAGGGTGAGGTCCGAACCCAGTGATGTCTACTCCCTACTCCCTGGGAAGGTGGGTCAGCCTGCAGGTGCTGACTCTGAGGGTTTGGAGTGTGGAAGAAAATCATCCCCCCTACTCTGAGACTTGTCATGCCTGAGCCAGGCAGGTCTGCAAGCAGGTTTCCTCTCTCTGGCTCCCCCTGCCCAACCGAGCTGCCAGCCTCCTGCCCACAGCACAGGCACCGTCACGAGCTGTATATGTGTGTGTTCGTTTGTTTTCTGAACGATTGAAATCTGATATCATTTCAGACAAATTACTAGGTCACTAGGATATATTTCCTTCACTAATTATTAAAAATAAAATATTAGTAATAAATAATATAATAAAAGAATAGTTTTACTTATATAAATATATAGATGATGTAATAATAAAAAGAATAAATTGGTAATATTACCGATGACCAGTATTATTTCACTTAGGTCATTGCATGTTTTATTTATACCTCTTAGAGATAATGTGTTTGTATTTCCCAGGAATTTTTTAATAGGCTAGCTACCTATTGAAATCAGTGACCAGTGATAGCAATAGGAATTTATAGAGCGCCCCTGAGTGTCAGGCACTCACTGATGATCAAAGAGGTCAATCCCAGGGGCGGAGAATCAGCCATGGTCCTTCACTGAGGTCAGGGCCCATCCTGTAGCAATCCAGCACGTTCCTTTTCTAAGAGTTCATAATGTAATTTATTCTGGAATAGAATTCTGGGCCATTCTGCATTAAGATGTTGAAACATAAAAACATACAAGCATAACGTTACATAGACATATTTTCCAAGTTTAACTACACACATCAAAAGAGAATACTCTCAATACTTTTCCCCACTTTTCCAGTTGTATATGCTACAATATAATTTACACTTTTCTTGATGAATACTCCATATTTGAAAAGAACAGATAAGTCTTAAAAGTCTTAATGTCCCTTAAATGTACTATAATATTTTTTACTTTTATATCTTTCCATGCTAGACCCATCGTCTCATGAAAGCAGTGATCATCTACCTTGATTACATTTGAATATCCAGCTCCTAAAACAACCGTTCCTCCTGCTTAATAGTGCTTAGTAGTCACTGGATATATTACCCTTTTTGGAAACTTCCCTTGCCTCCTTACCCAAAGCTTTCTTCAGGTTCAGTTCAAGCCCTATGTCCTCTAAAAGACCCTCCCTTATGTAGGTATTCTGGCTACTGTGGTATGTCACTAAGGTAGTAATTTGGAAACTAGGTTGCATAATTTTTTAGAAATTTTGCCTTAAATATATTTTCATTATCTTCTGTGGCTCCCTAATTTGTGTTCTACTCTTAGTCATCCCCTATCCCCAAATACATTTAACACATTAGAATGTACATATAAGTATTCAGTTAACTCATGTAAATAGATGAGCAGTTCATCATTCAACATTCATGGAGTTCCTGCTTAGTTTCTGGTATCCTTCTGGGAATGGCCAGCCAGTAGAGCATTGAGTGACAAACATCCCTGTGCTCTTGGAGCTTATTATAATCTACTAGCAAAAGACAACCAAGCGAACAAATAAATGAATAAATGAAGAATACAAGGATATCAGGTACTGATTAGTGTGCAAGGGTGTGACTAGAGCCAAAACATAAAAGTAAAATGAAATAAACAGTTGGTTATGGCCTCTTTAAGGAGTTAACAGTTGACCTAACACCTGAGTGACAGATAGGAAGCAGTTATGGAAAGATTTGGAAGAAGAGCCTTTGACATGGTATTGGGCAGGAATGAGCTTGAGATGTTGGTTTGAGGGTAGTGATGAAGAGGATGTCTATCTGGAACATGAGGGGTTTGAGATGCTGCTAAGTAGAGATACAGCCAATGAAGATGTCCTGTAAGTGGTGGTGGTGGTGGCTGGAAGAGAAGCGAATGGGGACAAATGTAAAAATTAGCATATGGCACTCATAGCACATGGCTGGAGGAAATGAGCACCTACTGGAGTGTAACCACAGAAAATATAGAAAGCCAGGGAGCGCCTGGGTGGTATCGTTGGTTAAGCGTCAACCCCTTGGTTTCGGCTCAGGTCATGATCTCAGAGTCAAGAGATCAAGCCCCTTGTTGGGCTCTGCACTCAGCACAGAGTCTGCTTGAAATTCTCTCCCCTTCTCCCTCTGCCCCTCATGGTTGTGCTCTCTCTCACTCACTTGGGTACTCGCTCTCTCGCTCAAATAAATAAATAAATAAATAAAATCTCTCTCTCTCTAAATTAAATAAATAAAATCTAAAAAAATGTTGAGAAACTAAAGCAGTCCAAGTAGAGCCACACGAATTTGCTGATTTTTGGCCTTTTTTGACCTGCAAAAATACTATTTTTCTATGGCCCAAATTTACAATAATATGCACACATAAAATAGCTTAGAATACATAAATTGCAATAGAGCTTATAGATATTTTCAGTTTTCTCTTTTTTTCTATGATTTTTGTGATGCTTTCACAGAATTTTAAAACAAACATAGGGGAAGTATTAAATGCCTCTTAAATTGAAAATTGCCCATTTCAAAAGCTTAACCTTTGGGCCAAGTCATAATAATTGCTGAACAGAACAGGCAAAGAAAGAATCGGATATGTGTAATTATTCTAGTTCCTTAGTGACTCAGTCATTAAAAAAAAAAAAAAACCAACTTAAAATGAATCCATGTGTTCCACAAGATTTATCTTTAAAAATGTGTCTATTGGCTTAAATGTTTATATTTTCTTTTGTTCCAGGCTTATTTATATTTATTTTCCACTGTGCTATGAAGGAGAATGTTCAGAAACAGTGGAGGCGGCATCTCTGCTGTGGTAGATTTCGGTTAGCAGACAACTCAGGTAAAGTGGCATGTTGGTAATTGGTTTTTATACCTAAGAGTGGTCAGAAACCTTCCTCATCTGGTCTTCCATCGTCAGAGCAACCAGTCCCAATGGTAGCAAATTGTAAAGGTGGTGCACATGAAGACACTTAGTTGGAGTCTTCGAATATTAGTCCTGCAAGCGATCTGAGGACTCTGGGCCTGACCCTTCTATTCCACCGAGAAGCATGAATTCCAGCCAGGTGAAGTGAGTTGTCCAAGATTTTGTGTCTAATTTAACAACTCAGGTATCCAGAGGTTCCACCATACCATGTGCTTCTTTCCACGTTTTTGAGGCCCTCAATCACATTATTAGGCAAAGACATTTTTCTCATTATATATATATAAAAAAAATACTTGAATAGTATTACTTTTTTTTGGCTGTGATTACCTCTCACCCTTACAAAATTGAAGTAGGATTTTAAACAATATGCACAACAGGTCAAAGTTTGAAATTTACTTCTTCAGTTTATTATTGTTCATATGCCAGGCTCTTCTCTGAGCCATTGCTAGCATATACAGAATTGAATGCTTTGGATAAATTACTTAAATAATGTGGTGATGATTCTTCACGGTAGACCATATGCCCCCTAAAACACATTCATGGAGAGATGTTATTTCTTTCAGACTGGAGCAAGACAGCTACCAATATCATCAAGAAAAGTTCTGATAATCTAGGAAAATCTTTGTCCTCAAGCTCCATTGGGTCCAACTCAACATACCTTACATCCAAATCTAAATCCAGCTCTACCACTTACTTCAAAAGGAATAGCCACACTGGTGAGTCATTGTGACGGTGGTAAAGATGTTCTCTGGCCCATTTCTCATCATCTTTTTATTACAATTGGCATATCATGAAGATTGATAGATAACAGTGCCCTTTAGGGTGCTTATGTTAGATTTATGAAAATCAAAATCTATTTGAAGACCGACCTTTTCCAACACTTTTGTGAATGTTTTGTCTTTCTTTTTTTAAGTTTTATAACCAAAATTGAATCTACATAGCCATAATATTATTAGCTCTGAATATTATTGTAACTTCTTTTGATTCAAACCTTTGTTTTCTTTTCAAAAATATGGTATTTAAAGTTATGTTTTTATTTAAAAAATATAGAAACCGAGTTGCAATTATTCATAATACTGCATAATTTAGGTTTTATAACTTATTATGAAAGTTAATTGACAAGTTGACATGGGAACAAGTAGAAACACCATCCAGGATGTATTACATTAAAGACTTAATTCCTAACCATTGGAAGTGTTATTGCCAATTGCTCTTTAAATCACTGATTAAATATGATAGAATAGAGAGCATCATATTTGGAAGGTGGTACAGGATGGTGTGAAACATGTCTTTGTTCATCTTCTGGATTGTCATGATATTTGCAATGACCACAGGTTCTGACGCTGAGCATGTGCATGAACAATCCTAAAGACAATGTGGAAATAAAGATTCTTTTGCAGTACTTGATAGCCAGTTAGTGGTGTGGAAAGTTGCAATCTTTTAATAACTTTAAAGGAAAAAAGCAGAATTGCTATTTTGAAATACTAATTATACTTCAAGCAAACAGCTGTCAACACTTAGCACCAGCACTTTCCTAATTAAAGATGCTTCTAAAAGGATAATGGAAATAACTTAATTTTGAATTTGTTTAGTTATTAAACATAAGCAGAGGTGAATGACACTGAAGAGATTCATATTTGGCTTTTTGCAAATAGGAAATGTATATCTGTAAATGTTCGTATTGCAAACATTTAAACTTCAAATGACCATTATGTACATTTGAATTGTTTTACATGTCCCTGCTTACACCACAGTCTGTAACTTGCCACTGGAATGACCACTGCCTGAGAGTCAAGGTAGCACTATGGAAAAATGTTTGAGTGTTTAGAGAGTTTGTTAATTACAAAATTAAAGATCTGAAAATTTAGAGCAGCTTAGGATAGCAGTTGTAAAAATTTCTTGGAGTAGAGGACATTCACAAGAATCAAATAAAAACTGTGGACTCTCTTCCAATATAAGATGCAGCCTCTGAGTCCTGTACACAAACAGTTCTGCCTAAAATTAAGAGGTCTGTTATCCCTTCTTTAAACACCTGTGTAAGAAAATTTCTGACAGGTGTATAGTCTGAGATAGATTATTCTACCTAGTTCCCTGGCACAAAATATCTTTTATTATAATGAATGAATTTTTCACTTTATTTAATCAGCCTTAAAACTGGTTACTTATATGATCATCTTCATAGAGGCAGAAAAAGCATTTGACAAGATACAACATTCATTCATGATAAAAACAAAGTAGGTTTTAGAGGGAACATACTTCAACATAATAAAGGCCATATATGAAAAACCCACAGGTAACATCATACTCAGTGGTGAAAATTGAGAGCTTTTTCTCTAAGATCAGGAACAAGACAAGGATGTCTACTCTCACCACTTTTATTCAACATAGTTTTGGAAGACCTAGCCATAGCAATCAGACAAGAAAAAGAAAAGGCATCCACATTGGTAAGGAAGAAGTAAAACGTTCACTATTTGTAGATGACATGATACTGTATTTAGAAAACCCTAAAGACTCTGCCATAAGACTACTAGAAGTGATAAATGAATTCAGTAAAGTTGTAGGATACAAAATTAATATACTAGAATCTGTTGCATTTCTATACACTAATAATGAAGTGGCTGAAAGAGAAATTAAAACAATCCCATTTATAAAACAATACTCATTTTGCCTGCCCTTCTAAAATGCAAACAGTGCATTATATATCAGTTGTGAATGAATAGGGATTAGACCAACTAAATTGTTTTCCTCTTAACATAGCTGAGAATAGCTAGCCAGAAAAATGCCACTATTGAAAGGGGAAAGAAGATAACAAAGTAGATTATTTGGAACAGCGGGCATTTTGGAAGTCTTAATGAAATATTTAGGCATATTAAGGATCATGGGGAAAACTGACCAAAAGATAAAAGGAAATACGAAAATGGAAGTGCCAAAGAAACACTTTGCTATTTCAGAGTGTTGTGTATTTTTTTTTTTAAGGAATGCATTATTGTGTTTCTGTTTCCCATAACAAAACCCTTGGGGTTAAATGAGTTCTTGTCAACTAGCATAAGTCAGCTATATGACATTACTTCTGTGACATAGTAATTTATGGTTTCCAATCAACTGATGTACAAATGGCCTTTAGCTACCTAGCCAGTTCTCAGTGTGACTGCTGGCGTACTTGGGTCCCTTGGAGTATGCAAAAAGTCACTGCATATCATCATGGATATCTAGTTGGTTTATTTCTTGGAATTGATCTAGAAATTCATATGTTTATGGTGTAGATAATGTCTTCTAAGAGCATTCCTTCAGCAAAAGTGGATCATTCAGGTAAACTTTTATTACTTTTTTGAATGCATGAATTTTTTGCAAGGTAATAAAAGAATATTTGCATGGATTAAACTAAGACTCTTGCCGCACCAGCAAAATTGCTTGTTCTTTACAATACTTCTCAGCTAGCACAATGACATTCCTGCATTGAGCTGGAATTTCTGAAATTTCATATGGTTGTGTGCTGTGCTGGTTCTTCCCTGCATGGGGTGTCTGCAAACTGCTCCTTCTAGGAAATGTACCATGCTCTGGAGTTAATGGGTCACATATCAGGTAAAATAATGGGAAAAAAAGCAGTACTTGAGAAGTTTGTTAGAGAAAAGAGTGAAATTCTTTACTTTTCCACTGCTCTTATGAATTACTGGCTATGTCATGGTACATTCATAGAAGTCATAATAGAGAAATTGTCACTTCCAAGCCTGCTTTTTGAAGATTTTTACCTGCTTGATATTTCAGCATAGGTCAAATAATAGTTCATTTCCCTAGCCCCTGGTTTTCAAACTTGCTGCTGTAATCAAAATCTCTATTGTTAATGATGTAATGTCTAACCAGAGGACTGGGAATAGCATACATGTTGAAATACAGCCCTTGCTCACAATTCTACTTTATTGACTATGAAGACCCAGAAAATTGGATCACATATTTGGAAAGGAGCTGGTCAAAAATCTCTCAAAGGCACATGCCATTGGAAGTTGTCAATGAAGCAGAATGAGTGTATCCTTGAAGCTTCTTTGAGGATGTGTGGTTTTTCTAAAAACATCAAGCACAAATTATTTGTTACTGATGTTTAAATTAATAGAAAAATCCCCAGTAGAAAACCAATGGCTAGTGAATATGTGAACTGAAGGAAGCACAGAATCAGTCAGCTTGCTGAGAGCTAAATGGGGAGGGGGCCTTTCTAAAATGACTCCCTAAGCGTTTCCTCACCAGTCCTGAGATGTAATCCTTCTGCCGTGCTTCAGTCTGCCATTCTTCCCACGAGCCATCTATTCTCTCTTTCTTCCTTTAGTATGGGGTGGACACACCATTTCCTTTTTTAGCCTTCATTTTATTTAGTGTCTCCTTCAACACAAGACAGTAGTTGAACAGTTTGAGTCATTTCCAAAGACAACAGATACAGCAATGATGGCTTTTACCAATTACTGATGGATTTTTCATGTCATGTCACATGCTGGGGGCAACTTACTCAAAACATAAAAATGCCTGAAATGAACATTCCAAATTTGAAGCCATGATTCCTAGAAGCAATTTTTCATGATAGAGTTTTTGCCTCTTCCACAGTAAATAGAGAATATACAATGTAGGGAATTGAATACTTTGTAGAAGGTCACATTTGTTCCTTCATTGGTGTGAGATCCCTGTGGTTAATTTTAGGGTAGAATTTTTCTCCAAAATGTGTTGGGAAGGGGAAGAGAGTTGATACTTACCAGATATTCATAGGGTACATGAAGACAGCCGTATATATTTGTAAATAATAGGGCTTATGTGAGTTTCAGACTACTCTCTGAAATAATTTTAGAAAGGTTTTGGCTCTAGGGAAATAATACTTAAATATATGATATTGAGCATTGAATCACTAAATTTTACACCTGAAACTAATATTACACTGTGTGTTAACTAACTGGAATTAAAATTAAAACTTAAAAATAAATAAATAAATAAATAAATAAATAAATAAAATTGAGAAATTCAGAACAGAAATCTATTTAACAGTCCTTTATTACCATCAGTTGCTTTGATATTATTACCATCAACAATAACATCATTCTGAGAACGTAGCATAGATAATAAAAACACAGACTTAAAATACTTCAGATAATTTTGATTGTTATAATTTAGAAATAATTAATAAAAGATGCCTTTTTCTGTATTCCAATTATTTTATAAGTTAAAAACGATGGGAAAATGCCTTCAAAATACCCTTTCATGTTTATTTTCATTCACTTTATTCTCCAACATCTTTTAGATTATATTTTATAAAAATTTTTATTATGAAGAGCAGTAAACATATATAAAAAGTAGAGAGGATAGTGTAATGAGTCCCCTTGTACCTATCAACTCATGGCCACCTACCCATTTCCCCCACCCTGTATTATTTTGAAATCCTATCTTAGACATCAAACATTTCTTTCATAGATGTTTTGGCAACTTTTAGTTTATTTGCCATATAATCTGTCCCTGCTTATTTTGAGTTACTTGCCACATTATATTTTTGTGGCAATTTTCTGATTATTCTATTCACTGACTCTTTGAAAAATGCCACTTTACAGGAACATTTCTTGAAACAAATTCCAACATACATTACTAGAAGGCAAATTAACATTCATTCATGCATAGGAATGCACTTTGAAGATGAAAAGCATGAAATGTTAGTGCTGCCTATTACCTAACCTAAGAAAGAACAGGCCTTCATTTCCTTTGTGTACTTCTGTAATGTGCAGAATGGTGTCCAGTTTGGTGGCCCTTAGGCATGTCACCTCATCTCGCAGTCTAATTTCTGGTATCATTTCTTGCAGACAATGCTTCCATGGACAAATCCTCGACAAAACTGACCCATGCTGATGGAGAACAAACATCAATCATCCCTGTCCACCAGGTCATTGACAAGGTGAAGGGTTATTACAATGCTCATTCAGACAACTTCTATAAAAATATTATCATGTCAGACACCTTCAGCCACAGCACAAAGTTTTAATGTGTTTAGTATCTAACAGAAGAATCTGTCTACGGAGACCTGAAGCTCTGCAAGCAGGGAGAACCGTGACTAGCACACGTGAATGTGCTGTGACCTAGATAACTGTGTGTACGTGTATGAGGAATGTACTTTGTTAAGAAGGCTTTTGTGAAATTTTAAAAATCTGTCTTTTCAGTGTATTTCTTCCATGGGGGAGTTTTGATCATCACTAAAACTTTAGTACTGAGAGCAACATGTCCCAGTAGCCACAGGGGATATGATCTTTTTTAAATATATAATTGGATTGGACTAATCAGAACTCAGGGAGAGTGGAGGACATTAAAGTCAGTGGACAAGAGAGGGGCAGAGCGAGGGGCAAGCATAGCTTAGAGCTCATTCACGCCCCCCACTATTACGTTTTAGATATAGCCATTTGCTACATCATCTTTCTCAACAATGAAAAGCATATGAATAGTCACAACTATTTGGATGCCCTCAAGTTCCTTCTCAGTGCCAGTTTCTATGAATGCAGTAACATTTCTTCTCTTTCCATAAATTTTCAACCACAGATAAAAAAAAATGCTTAATGTCTGACCCAACGATTAGAAAGGAATTTGTTCTTAATTATACCAAATGTTTTACCTTCAAAACATGAATGTGCTTGAGAAAGAATTTCCAAAATTTTGACCCAGTGAATATGAGGCCCTGTAAATTTCTACTATTTCACTTATCCTACTCAAGACACAAGGTTTAAGCATCATCATTAATTAGAATTTAATCCCATACCTTTGAGTGCAATATAATGTTGAGATTCCATTAATGTGGACTTCCCACTACTTATTGAAGAATGAATCCCTTAGACCTCTGGTTTTGCTCCTCTTCTATCTGTTGAGCCCATAGACTCATGGGAGGAACGAGGATTTCCATCAGGCATACTATATGTATACTGTATAATAGTCTCTCCCTTTTAGAAAATACAATCATTGAGACTCTATGGTCCTGTCCTTGCTCTAGGGACTTTAAGACATTTCCATCTGCACAATTGGAAAGCCTCTTACTTCCTTTTCAAGTGTTTTGTTCCAAAGAATATAAACTGAGACATATGGGTGACTTGTCATAGTCAAAATAATTTATAAACATGTGGGTCTGCAATTGTTAGTCTAAAAACCATTTGTACACGAGTCCTCTTATTACAAGAGCCAGAGGAGGTCTGGCAAGATAGATAAATAAATTAGGTTTCTGTGTACAAGGCATGCATATTAAGCAGGTTACCTAATTTTCAAACTACCCTAAGTGAACTGCTTCCTAGTGAATGTGTTGGAGATGACATTTAAATTATTCTTAAATGATGGAGTTGTATCTAGGTCCTTAGAAATTGATCTCAGTACATATTGTGCCTTTACATTTGCTCTGGGTTATCTGGGAAGTATCAGGTTCTGGGAGACATTAGCCTACATGATGAGAAGATAAGGCAGCGCCAATCTGCTTAAAGACAGAAGCCAGAACTGAGCACCTGGGGGCCTTTCTCTCTGTGCAAAAAGGAGATGGCTCTCAGTCTGAGACCTAGGAGGGCTCTCAGTCTGAGACCTAGGAGAGCTCTCAGGCTATGCAGCATCCAAGGGGTCTCTCACCTTTTGCTGATCTCCAGTCATAAAGCTATTTGCCAGACTTAAATGGATGATAAGATAATATGGTGGTGGGTTTTTATTACCATTTCATTTTGCATTAGCCTGGACCAGGCCTGGGAGACATGAGCATTACCCAGCTTGACTTTCACAGGGGAGGCGTGTATATAGTAGGAAAGGATAGTAAACCTCAAGGTCACTAAGATTCTCTACAGTAGAGCCAAATCCTTTTCTGTAGGCGTATTATTAACAGGCTGCTTATTCTGGCACAGGTTACGTGTAGATGAAAATTAGTCTTAAGTCGTTACTGAATCTTCATATACTTTCCCCCAAGCCTTAGAGATTCATGAAAGAATTTCATTAGCTTTCTACTGTGAGATTTCTACCCAAAGATTTCTACTCATATTTAGTTAATAGTATTTAAGAGATAGCTTCCAAAATGGCTTTCATTTCTACTCCTATTCATTCAGACCTGGGAAAATATTTTCTTTTTTTTTTTTTTTTTATCATTGACAACAATGTCAACTTCACTTTTGAAATTTCCAGTAATCAGGTAAGGAGAAATGAAGAAACAGCTGAATAAAAACATTTGCAGATGGATTTAAAAGACTGAGCCAAATTCTACCCCAGTTCCAAGCATGGGCTTCTCACCTTCATTGGTTTCCCTCAAAAAAGAATTGCAGGAATTTAGCTATGGAGCCAAAATTCAGTTCAGCCTAACCTTGAGAATAATAGCAATTCAGATTCCCTGGGTTTTTTTTTTTTTCTTCTTCTTTTTCCTCTTTTTTTAACTACATTGTGTTAGTCTAGCATCCTGAGATACTTTCTATTCTTATCATCGTTCCCTGCGTTGTGAAGCTTTTCTTTGTCCATTGTTGGCACAGACTCTTTTGTACATATTTATTTATTGTGTTTATAAATGCCAGCTTGTTTCATATCTTAGCTTTATATTGCCTGGATTTGTTATTTTAATTAACTTTCTATTAGAGAGACTGTATATATTTTTTCCTAAATACTTTGTGAAATAGTTTTCCATAGTAATATCATTGAATATGATGAATAAAAGTGACTGTGAGTGCAAATGAGAATTAGTAGTAAGAAGCTACTATAACTGATTTGCCATTTTACTTAAATGGAAAATGTTTTTCAAATAAATACTTATGTTGTTCGTGTTCCAAATTATTCAGTTCCTTTATGAGTGAGTGTTTTTATTTCTGACTCCTAAGTAGGAAAAGATCATTTGACAACTGGAAAATAACCTGCCACCAATTAAGCTAGTGACATGGCGCTACTTTGCCCAAACACTAAGAATGAATATATTACGAAGATCCAGCTCACTGGGGATTAACGCATTTTGAAGTTTTTGGATTTTCTTAAGATGAATGATGTGAAGCCAAGCTCTACGGAAGATTATAAGTAATGTAGGCTCCTTTTTGACGATGTCTTCAGCATCTCAAAAAGGGAACCAAGTCAGTAATATAACATGGAGTTATGTCCTGAGACGTTTTCTCACATTTATAGTTGCTGTTTTCATTGTGGGAAGCTTAGAAAATGACCAAATTTAGCCAGCTTCCTTGCATAATTCGAACAGAACCTCCCCACATGCCTTTGCTGTGGTTATTTAGGCTCTCTTTTCTGCAGAGAGCCAAGGCCAATTTGGCTCCCAGCCCTACTCAGTGCTAAGTTGTGAGGCGTGTTGGCTGGTCACTGTGAAATCAGGTCTTCCGAGCCAATGTTCACAACTCCCGGCCAAGCCATGTTAAGAAAACAGGCAGGCAGTTGCTTCGGATTCATCTACAGTCATACAAGCAGGTTACTTCAGAAAGCCTGGGGAGTAGCTGTGGCGAGTGGATGGGAAACACTGATTTGATTCGCTGGCCGACCTGTGTTTGTAATATTGTGAAATATAGAGGAATTGGACTTGACACATACAGTGTTTTGGAAGCACTTCTGTGTTTTCAGTTGAATAACATTATAATTTTCTTTAATAAGGCATTTCAGACCTCTCTCCTGCCCTCCCTTCTGCCCACACCCTCCCTCCTCTCCTTCTCTTCCTCCCTCCCTTTCTTCTTCCCACCATCCCTCTTCATTTTAAGGAAAAATACTTAAAGCATCGGTTTTCTTTTCCTGCTTCCCCAGAGAAAAAATAAGTGTGAAATATTCAAGTGTTTGCATTTATATTCTATAGCCTGTCAAAACAAAACAAAATGGGGGAAAAAATGACATGTTTTATTACCATAGGCTGTCTCAGCCCAAACTGGGTAGTTTGGACTTGAGAGGGAAAAAAAATAGCAAATCTATAAACACACTTGGGTATGAGATACTTCTTTGCTCTCTCTCCTAATTTGTGGCAGAATTCTAGGAGGGGGTGTTGTTTTAATTTTCCATTTGGGGGAATTGTTGATTAAATTGTTGATTAAAGATGGTTAGTGCTGTGGCTACAGAGGAAGTAAGAGTGGGTTCAAACCTAAATCCTTTGGACTCTGTGTCCTCTCTTCTGCATCGGAGTGTCTAGAGGCCCTCTTCAAAGAACCTACACCCTCGTGAAGGAAGGCATTCCAAGGATGGGATCCATGTCATGAGATTCCAATGAGTGCTTCCAGACAGCAACTCTGTGTTGGCAACAGATTAGTGACAGTGTGGTCTTTGAAGTTCCAGGAGATTCTGATCGGCCTCTCCAGAGAGTAAGGAGAGTCATTTCAGGCCTGGCAGTCGGGAAATCCCCAGCAGTGAGTGGAACACGGGTGAGGGTGGCGTGATTGTGGGGTGTGGAAGCAGGAGGAGGCCGAGTCCGGGTCACAGCCTAAGAGGTGAGCGTCTGGCTGGGGCAGGCACAGGGAACGCATACAGGCTGCAGGCAGGGAGGGAACAGAATCCTCGCTGCAAGGAGACTTTAGGACGTGGCCATAGAAAGACAATTAGAAGGCAGAGGGCCTGGACTCGGATAGGAATGAGGAGGCCTTTGGAGAGGTTGACAGAAGAGCGAGGCAATCCAAGGAATGGTGTCTGGGCTCACAGGTCTTGGGAGTGATGTCGCCTACCGTTAGACAGCCCACCTTTACTAGGTGCCAGCTCATTGTACTTAGAACAGTGGTGAGCACCCCAGTTTTTCCAGATGCTGTGGGGTTAGAGGAGCTAAGAAACAAAGTAAACCTTTCAAGAGAAAAAGAAGCTGCTTATGTCAAGAAATGTGGCGGGGCAGTGGGGGGGTGGAGAAGAAACGTTGGTCTTGTTTGAAGGAGTACAATTGGCCCTTGAGCAACATGGGTTTGAACTGCACAGATCCACATACATGTGGATTGTTTTTGATAAATACAGTAAGTACTGCAATTTATTTCCCTTCCTTACAATTTTCTTAATAACGTTCTCTTTTCTCCAGCTTACTTTATTGTAAGAATACATATGAACATACACACTATGTGTTATGTTATCACTAAGGCTTCTGGTCAACAGTAGGCTATTCAGTTTTGGGGAGTCACAGCTTACACTGGATTGTCAGATGCATGGGGGTAGGTACCCCTAAGCCTGTGTTGTTCAAGACACCTTGAACATAAAAGAAAGTTGTCTTGCGGAGTTTTGTTTCTTGTTTATGAATGGAATGCAAAGTCCTTTTTGAAGGCAGAAAGAAAGGCAACAGAAGAGAGTGGATGTTATGGTGAGGGAGTGAGAATTACAGGGAGCGAGCTGGTCTTGGCAAAGAGAAGAGGCACTGTGCCCTTTGGAGGGGGAAAGATGGTTATTACATGAGAGAAGGAGGGATGACCAGACAGAGAGGAAAACTTGTTGAGTTTCCTGATTTTTATCAGTCAAAATATTAGAGCTCCATTTCACCTGCTGGGTATTATAACAGAGGTGGTATCCGGATGGGGATCTGAGTAAAATTAAAAAGATTTGGAACAACCTTACAGGGAATGTAAATCCCTGGCTAATTTACATTAAATAAATTACTAAGTGGTGTTTGCCCTTAGAGTAGCTTTTACAAGTATATTCCCCAAATCATCTCATTAAAATATTTATATTTAGTATGTTTTGAAAAGCTAGTTTAGGGGCGCCTGGGTGGCTCAGTCGTTAAGCGTCTGCCTTCTGCTCAGGTCACGATCCCGGAGTCCTGGGATCGAGCCCCACATCGGGCTCCCTGCTCCACGGAAAGCCTGCTTCTCCCTCTCCCACTCCCCCTGCTTGTGTTCTCTCTCTCGCTGTGTCTCTCTCTGTCAAATAAATAAAATATTAAAAAAAAAAAAAGAAAAGAAATGCTAGTTTATTTCAAGGTCATAACCAAACACTTAATATTCTAAAGTCCCAAACCTTACTGATCAAGGATTTATTTTAAACATTTATGAATAATTGGATGATGAATTATTTCAGACATACTCCAAAATCTTTTGAATCTTTCAAATGACATCTTCTGGTTGGCTTGACTCATTTTCATTCTGAATTAATTTAAATGATTTTTATAAATTCAAGATGCCAGTAAGAATAAAAGATTTGATATTCACATTAAATACATATTAATATTAATATTTATGGTGTCTAGTTGCACTGCATGAGAAAACAACAATACAAAAGAAAGAGTTTAAATACTCTTGGAGCAAAAGAAAGAGCTCTAGAGCACTGTAGTATTTTCCTGCTTCATCGTCCTGAAGCTCAATCAATCAAGGATATTAAGTGACTACAACCCTGTAACCGTCCTATAAAGAATTCACTGGCCAGAGTGAACAGATATGACATGAAGCTATTTTAACTTGAAAAATAATGTTTATCTGTAAAGATCTGAGATGTAAGCATTCTGCCAGATTAGAGCTAATGGATTGTCTGCCATAACACAATAGCAATAAAGTGCCCACATAAACTTGACACATTATATTATTTTTTTAATTTCATGCATGTATGTCTTTTCTAGTGAATGAAGTTAGTATTAGGGTTATGTTTATGCTCATCAAGAGGCGATAGCATATTGCTAGCTATCACATAACAGGTGCTTGGTTTTAAAGTTTCTTGAATTAAGTTGAAATTTGTATGTAGTTTTCTGGGTCCATTTGCATTTTATATTTTGGAAAAGTAGATCTCCAAAGTACCTTGGATTTTGGTGGGTTTGTGAGAACATGGATTAGAAATACAAAGCAAAGGGGGAAAAGTATTAGCATTACACTACACAGGCCCTTTACTGTGATTACTGTATGTCACTTTATAGGATACGGCAAGTGGGGTAAGAATGAAAAAACATCGCTTTGGTCTTAACTCTAAATCCTTTTTAATGGTATTGGAAAAGGAACTAGGTTCAACTCAAGTCTGAGATGAATAAATATATAAACCTGCTTTCGAGCAGTTGTCTTGAGAACTGTTTAATGGCTCAAACTAATTTCAATATTAGGGAACTCATTGTAAGAGCACAGAGGGTCCTCCTCTGGATAAATACCAAGGAGCACAATGGCAGGATTGTATGGTGAGAGTGTGTTTAGTTTTGTAAGAAACCACCAGACAGTCCACGAAGTGGTGAGCTACGGTGTTTCAACTTTGCACCTTCCTGTGCATCTGCTGTAGACTCTTCCTTCCAAGGCCCTCATAGCTGTGCTTTATTCTGGCCTCAACCCTAAACGTGAATTTACATCTCTGCTTCTCAGGACCATAGAACCTTGGTTTCAGTACCTCTTCATTTAAGTTCTTGAGAAAGAGCCCCTGATTGGATTAAGAGGTACAAACTTCCAGTTACAAATAAGTGAGTTACAGGGGTGAGGAGCACAGCATAGGAAACATCGTCTACGATATCGTGATAACCTTGTATGGTGACCAGTTAGCCATACTTACTGTGGTGAGCAGGGTCAAATGTCTAGAATTGTCGAGTCACTAGGTTGCATATCTGAAACTAATACAACATTGTCAGCTGTACTTCAATAATAATTTTAAGAGAATGATGAGAACCTTGTAAATCAGAAAAAAAATTAATGAAAAAAAAGGCCCTGGTTGACCCAACTTTATTCAAGTGTATGTACGTTGTCCAAGAATACTTGGTATGACTATGGCCGCCCAGGCTCACCCATCAACAGAGGCTGTGGATGGGGGAAGGGGGAAGCTTGCTAACTCAGACAGGATTCTTAAAGTGTGTTCAATTAGAACAAGTGAATTATGGGAAAAAGTGATTTATTACTAGCTCATCGTGTCAGCTTGGGTCTTCCAGGAAGCAGTACGGATTTAGAAACTCAAGGAATTGACTGAGAATAACACCTGTGAAAGATGAAGGAGCCAGAGAGGGAGGAGAAGGAGGCAAAGGAGCGCCTGCAGGCGTCACACCCATTTAAGGAGAGTTGGAGGGACAAGGATGGTGTAGGAAGAGCCTCGGAGTGCAGCCCAACTCTGGGCAAGTCCTGGCAGCCTGGGCAGCCCAGCAGGGCACTCCAGCACGAAGATCTCTCATCCCTGGGCGCATGTTGGGTGGATGCGCTGGCTCCGTCGCTTCTGCTGAGCTCAGCTGCTGGTTGGGACTGTTTAGGAAAAGACTGTCTTCACTTGGACACGGACTCAGCACATGGCAGCAGGCCTCTGAGGCACCGTATCTAGAGGGCACTAGCTGACCCTGCTCCTTGCAGCAAGTTCTCTTTGGAAAGATCCAAGTGGTGTACCCTTGTGGGCACCCCTCCCAATTCACAGAAATACAAAATGGCTATCTGCCTTGAAGGCTGTGTGGCCAGGAGCCATGCAGAGTCACCCTGATGGATTTCTACCGGTCACCTTCCAAGTGTTGCTGAGCACAGGTCCAGCAAACACCAAGCACAGGACACCAGTGAGCAGTATCTTCACTGGAGATTTACAAAGAGAAGAGATGTTAATAATACAAAGTGGGGTTTAGAGACTCAGTGTGACTACCATATTTTTCTCTCTCTACATTTAATGTGTAAAATCAAAAGATGTTTAGGAAGCATGCTGAATTGAGCATTTGAGAATTTTTATCCCCATTTTGTAAATTCATTTGTTCCCTTGAAGTCTGTTTGCTGAGAGAACAGTGGTAATTTGCCTAACAGAAATCCAGTATCTTTTAGACTTGCTTTATAGGACCTTCTGGCAAATACGTTTTTGTTCTGGTTAATTTGTTACAATTAATGAAAAGTGTGAGATCCCAACCAGTTTATTAGCCCGGGTTCTATTACTATCTGTCTAGCAATTTCTACAAGAAAACCATGTTACAGCCTACAGCAAGAATGGTAAGCTATGATACTGGTGACTAGTAAGGATAAGAACTAGAAAAAGCAGTATTGTTTAAGGTTTAGAAAGGTATTGATCCCATTTTGCTAAAGCCAACGGTTCCTTCACTCTGAAAGGAGTCATATAATGTAGAAGAAACCTCACAAGTTTAATTTTTAGGAAATATTTACTCTTCTAGCAATGGTCTATGCTGTATGACTTTAGTATGTCACCTATCTGTTGTGGGCCTCAGTTTATCTGGTAAATTAAAGAGGCTGAGGATGCCTGGGTGGCTCAGTCAGTTGAGCGTCTGCCTTTGGTTCAGGTCATGATCCCAGGGAGTCTCAGTGGGGAGTCTGCTTCTCCCTCTGCCTCCTCCCCACTGCTCGTGATCTCTCTCTCTCTCTCTCAAATAAATAAAATCTTTAAACATAAATAAATAAATAAAAATAAAAGAGGCTGATTAAGAGCTAAAATATTTTTAGCCCTAGAATTTTATAATTTCCTTTAACTTCTTTAAATATAAAAATGCTCATGGTTTCCATTTAAACACAGAATCCAAAGACCTAAAAACTAATCGTCAACCAAGACATCTGATCTCCTTCTATCTGAATTTTTCAAGGGAATACATAAATTCTGTGTCTTTTTATTTTCAAAATAAATGCCTTTTCTGTACACATACTTTAATATTTTTAGGATACTAATGAAGTCTTTAGGGATTAAATTAGTAGGAAGATTCACTCTCAAATACAAAGAAGATGGCTCAACAGCAAGTCAGTACTCATTGTGAAAATCAGAGATAAAACCCCAGTTTTCTTTGAACAAATCTGTGGAATTAATGATCCTCCCAACACGGGCACCAAAAAAATCCCATTTCTCCTCCCCAGCTGTGTGACAACAATGTGCACAGCCACAGGGGAAAAGGAGAAAACGGATCAGCAGGAAATACGAAGACGGCAAGCAAAACAGATTTGCCAGTTGCCAAGAATTGTCCTCAGAGGTACAATACAGGATCTCTTCCTGGGTGAGTGAGAAGGCAAAACCAATAAGTGCCATTTAATAAATACACATGGACGTGCCCCACAGCCCAGAGGAGCATCTTACCTTTGCCCCAGGTCTGCATTCAAGTTGAAGAAAGCTGTGTGCATAAGTTGTGGAAGGCTGTTCTTAGCACAGAATGATGCCGAAGACCCAAGACACACTTTAAAGAGGTAATAGTCATGTGATTCCCTTTCAAGGGCCCTGAGAGTCTCCTAAGTTGTAACACCTGAGTTTACAGACATCATGGCAACGGGAAATTGTCTATGGCAATGCAAACAGTGGGGCAGAGCAGGAGGGTCTCTTGAATAACTTGGCAGAACGGCTATTAGATTAGTGTCTTAATGTTAATGCAGATATATTTCTGCAAACAGAAATTGTCACTAGTCTGATTAGTTGGCTTCCAGTTAACATTTTAACCTGAAGGTAAAAAAAACCCATTTATTCAATATTTTTGGTAGATAACTATATATATGTGAATGTGTATACACATACACACACAGACTGCTTTCTAAATAAAGTACTCAGAATCGTTAAAAGGACATTTTCTTCTCAGAAACAATTCCAAGCAAATACTCCAAACAGAAGAGTTAGAAAATGTCTTACTAGACCTTTGCCACAATTACAAAAAAATTGGTTGGTAGCTACAAAGTGTTGGGTTTTGTTTTGTTTTGTTTTGTTCTGCTTGCGTTTGGTTTGGGGGTTTTTGTTGTTGTTGTTTTTATCCACAAAAGCTATAAGGGATCACTAACATAATTGTGGCTTTCATTCTTCCAAATAATTCTCAATTCACTTGGACATTTTTTTTCAAAGGATCTTTTTCTCTAACATTTGTTCTGCTATTTTGCAGTCAGTGTGTACTCCACTGCCCTGAGCAGTCTCTCCCTAATCCTCGAGTTGATTTTTTCCCCCCATATCTCACTTGGCGTGTATTTGGGATGCAAGCGGCCATGAACAACCCGGAGTCGTGGTGGCTATTATCGGGAACATACCACAGCCGCTCCTTGTGAAGCTGCCTCTCTTACACCCATCAATCTACCCAGGGTGAGTGACTTCTAGGGCCTCTGAGCACTTCCTGAAGGATTTAGGATGTGCAAACCCTTGCTTTCTCCATCGTTACAACAAAATAGCAGGTCAAATCCACCGCACCCTAATCCCTCCCTCCTCCTAAACTCTCATCAGCACAAACCTCTGTGAGTCCAGCGGGGGTGTGGGCAGGGATCTAGAATCTAATGTTTCCCGAATGACAGTGGTGTTCTAGTCCCCAGTTCATGAACATGAGCTGTTAGTTTTCATGCAACATTCCTTTGGGCACAGATTGCTCCGTATTGTCCAGGCAAATGAAAACAGTCTCCTAGAGGACTGGAAGGCAAATTGAGTCCTGAGAATTCAACTGAGATTTATTATTTTTTATTTTTTTTAAAGATTTTATTTATTTATTTGACAGAGAGAGACACAGCGAGAAAGGGAACACAAGCAGGGGGAGTAGAAGAGGGAGAAGCAGGTTTCCTGCAGAGCAGGGAGCCCGATGCGGGGCTCGATCCCAGGGCCCTGGGATCATGACCTGAGCCGAAGGCAGACGCTTAACGACTGAGCCACCCAGGCGCCCCTCAACTGAGATTTTTGCTTTCTCTCTTGAACCCTGAACCTCAGACCTGGAGACAATCAGTGTGTGGTTGTCATCACCTTAAAAAAATGGTCTATTTACTTGGTCGGCACACAGGTTTAATTTTATATGGGGGCTGTAGAGTGCATTCATCAAATGGCTGCATTGAGTATAGGCATATATATAGGCATATAGGTTTGTGTCTAGGAAGTGTGTCTATGTATGTATGGATACAAATATAAACTATATAACAT
The DNA here is from genome assembly GCF_964656455.1 of Halichoerus grypus. Taxonomy (NCBI): domain Eukaryota; kingdom Metazoa; phylum Chordata; class Mammalia; order Carnivora; family Phocidae; genus Halichoerus; species Halichoerus grypus. The sequence goes on along the minus strand of NC_135720.1, from coordinate 22,898,507 downwards.
ATCTAACATTATTGATTATTTAGGGTTCTCCAGAGAAACAAAACCGCCAGATACAGAAAAGTTTATTTCAAGGAATTGGCTCATGCAATTGTGGACAAGTCCAAAATCTGATGGGAGAGGCCAGCAGCCTGGAGACACAAAGAAGAGTTGCAGTCTGTGTCCAAAGGCAATCTGCTGGCAACACTCATTCTTGCTTGGGGGAAGCGAAAAACACCTTCACAGAAACACCCAGCATAATGCTTTGACCAATTGGACCCTGTTTCCCAGCCAAGTTGACATGTAAAATTAACGATCACCTGTATATTAATAGGGAGGGACTACGTGCAAGATGCTTTTTGCAGGATGGAGTGATGTTAACCACTTCATGTATCTCTTCTCATTCTTGTCCCCACGTAGGATTAAGATATTTTTGTAAGGCAAACACTTTAGCATTTCCTGGAGTTTACAAGGGGCAGTGCTAGCTCATGTCTTTGGAAACTGTCTCTGAAAAGGCTAACCTCGTGGAATTGGAAGGAGGTCATGTGACCCTGCAACCAACTCCCAATTTCTCTGGACCCTATTTCTTCTTTATACTATCTTTCCCTTCATTTGAGCTACAGGGTGCTCTCCAAAAGTCCAGGAAAATGATATAAAAGTGTCATTCATTTCAAATTAAAATGTTGATAATATTGATGGTTCTGGAGCACCTGGGTGACTCAGTCAGTTAAGCGTCTGCCTTCGGCTCAGGTCGTGATCCCAGTGTCCTGGGATCAAGCCCTGCCCTGGGCTCACTGCTCAGTGGGGGGTCTGTTTCTCCCTCTTCCTCTGCCCCTCCCATCCCTTCCCTTGTGCTCTCTCAAATAAATAAAATCTTTTTAAAAAATAAAAAAAAATAATGCTTATTTCTGTCCCTTAAGTGTGATTACCTTAAATCAGAAGTTGATAGCACGATGTGGTGAAAACAGCAAAGGATTTTCCTTTAAGAAATAAGTTTTGCAGTCCCGACTATCACTTTCCAGGAAATATCTTTATTTTTCCAAGCCATGTTTTTCTCACCTCTGAAAGGGGGATGATTCTGATGATGATAACACCTGATTGTGGAGATCAGTTGAGATGAAGTATGTGGAAGTATTTTGTAAATGATCAAGGATTGTGGCCTTGATTAGTAGAACCAGTTTTCTATTAAGTCAAATTCCCTTAGTTGTGGAATCCTGGGTCCTATTCAAGGTCCCAGCTCTCTGACCAGGACTGGAAATTGTGATTGTTAAAGAAGGCATTTCTTGTGTCTCCATGAGTTACTGACTTGTCACTCAGGAATTTGACCTTAAACTTGGGGAGACTTCTACCTAGTGAGTTGGTGGCCGTACCAAACACACTGTCTCCTTCCTGGAATATGGAATTCCCAATTAGAGGATCCCTCAGCTTCGGGAAATACTTTCCTCCTATAGCTCAGCCAGTGGGCTCCGCATTGGCTGCAATGCTCTCAGAAAATTACTAGATACACCTTCTGTCCTGCCTGGATGGAACTAAAAACAGTAATGTGAAGTGTCATTAGGCTTTATTGCTCCTGGAGAAAACTAGTGTTTGTGATGCCGGTGACAACCTTGTGCCTTCAAAGCCCAGGCTCTCAAATAGCAATGTAAACATAAAATCTCAGCCACATTCTGCAGATGTTGCCAACTTGTTAGTGGAAAAAACCCAAAGTGCATAATGTCTCCAAAATTTATGATGTTTTTCTGTCAGAAGCCGGGTTTCTAGCTAGGCTAATGTTCTCCAACTCCTAGGAGGATTTCCTTTTCACTGTTGTTGGTCTAAGAGAGATGTTTCTGTTTTACTATTGTTACGGAACCTGGATTGGATCGCCCGACGGAAGAACCAAGAGGCACTCGGAGATCTTGGAGGATAGGAGGTTTATTTAACGCTGGCAGGCTCAGAGGAGAGTGGTCTCCAAAGGTCTGAGCCCTGAGCACAAAGGGGGTAATTTATACACTTCTACTTCTGCATACTTGGCACTTTTGGCACATGCGTGAAGAGGGGCAGGGAGAAGAACCGGATTGGTGTGCGCAGGAAGCAGAGCGGAGAAGAACCCGGAAGAGCCCCGGGGCAGGGGCTGACTGCCTTCCTGGCTCAGTTGGCTATCATAGGACACATATTTTCCTTATCACTATGACCTATCACGGCATTTTCATCCCTCAGTAAGATTCGCTACCCAACTCTATCCTGACCATCTCTCAAAATAACTGTCCACTAGATTACTAGAATAATCATAATAATAGCAGAAAGTGTTCTCTATTTATCCTGCACATAAATTTCTATTATGTGTAAAACCACCCACATCCCTGTTCGCCCCCGTAGCTACTGTATATAAATACCATACGGCATAACAAGTACTAAGATTTTGTGAACCTTAATGTAACTCTTTCATAAACTTGCATGGAGAACTCTTTTGCATTCCTTTTGTTGCTTTGTTCTTAAATTCTGAATTTGTAAGGCCTTATATTCTAAAATTCATCCAGCCAACTTTCATTGAGTATATCATATGGTATGTGCACCAAACATCATACACACAGAAACCTGATTAATTTTCCTAAAATCTAAGTTCTGACTGTATCACCAGCCTCTCCCCGTCTTGTTTACTAAATCAGATCTAAAGTCCTTTCCCTAGAGTTTTAAGGCTTTCATAATACTCAGATCCCATGATTGATATATAGGTATATGGAAATGTATTATGGGAACCGGCTTATATGATTATGGAGGCTGAGAAATTCCACAATCTGCTGTCTACAAGCTGGAGGCCCAGGAAAGCCAGCTGTGTAATACAGTCCAAGCCCAAAAGCCAGTCCATGGGCAGAGCAGATGAATGAGATGTCCCAACTCAGCAAGGGAGGAAAAAAGGGACATATTCTTCTTTCCTCCACCTTTTGTTCCATTCAGGCCCTCAACAAATTGGATGAGGCCCACCGGTATTGGGGAGGGCAATCTACTTTACTGAGTCCACTGTTTCAACTGCTCATCTCATCCAGAAACATCCTTACAAGCACACCCTGAAATAATGCGTAATCTGGGCACACTTGGCCCTTGCAAGGTGACACATAAAATTAACGATCACACCAGCCATGATGGAAAACAATGCAGTTAGTGATTGCTGAATCCCAGAAACAGAACAAAAACCTGTCACCGGGCTTCATGGCAAACCAGAGTCATCTTGAGAAACCTATGGCTTTGAGGAACTTAACATTCCTCAAAGACACGCTTCTGTTGTTGGATTAGTATACCTGTGCTCCTTATATCCATTTTTCTTTTTCCCTGAATCAACTTTATTGATTGCATTCATTTTAAGCGCACAGTTCAGTAAGATTTGACAAAAGTATAAACCCATGTAAACACCATCACAAAATACAGAATATTGCCATCTTCTTGAAAGGTCACTCATGCCCTTTGCAATCTCTTTAATCACAGAAAACCACATTCCCGTCACTATAAATTAGTTCTGTCTATTCTAAAAGTTACCACAGATGTAATTACACAGTAATTATTATATACTTATTCATTACATACATGTTTATTTTGCTCAGCATGTTTTTGAAATCCATCCATATAATTGCTTGTATCAGTAGCTTTTTCCTTTTGATAGTGTTAATCCTCCAAATTTTTCTTCTTTTTCAAAATTGTCTTACCTAGTCTAAGTCCTTCTCATTTCATATAAATTTTAGCACAGATTGGCAAACATTTTCTAAGGGCTAGATAGTAAATATTTTAGGCTTTGTAGGCCATAAGGATATGATCTCTGTTGCAACTTCTCAGCTCTTCCATCATAGCATGAAAACAGTATTAGTGTATAAATAAATGAGCAAGGCTGTGGTCTAATAAAACTTTATTTGCAAAACAGATGGCTGGTGAGATTTAGCTGGCAGGCTGTAGTTTGCTGACCCCTAAGTTTTTTAATAAGTTGGAGTTTAAGTTAAGTCTATACCTACATCTATCTATCTACACACACACACACACAAATACATGCACACACACACATATATATAACATACACATATGCCTGTTGGGATTTTGATTGAAGGTGCATTGAATCTACAGACCAATTTGAGATGCTTGACATCTTAAAAATATTGCCTTCCCACCTATGAACAGTGGACACATCTCCATCTATTTATATCTCCTTTAATTTCTGTTAGTCATGTCTCATTTTTAGTGTATATATATATATCAATTACATCTTTTGTCAGATTTATTGTTTCATACTGTTAATACTATTATAAATTATATTTTTAAAATTTCAACTTTTTATTGTTAATTGCCATAATATAAAAACACAATTGTTTTTGTATCCTGCAACATTTCTAAAGTCATTTATGAGTTCTAGCAACTACTTTATAGATTCTATTGGATTTGTTATATATACAATCATGTCATCCAGAAATAAAGACAATTTGACTCTTTTCAACCTGCATGACTTTTATTTCTTCTTATTTTATTGCACTGGCAGAAACCATCAGTTCCATGTTGAATAGGAGTGATAACCAAGATGGGTTTCATTATAGATAATCACTTACTGTGATGTTAACAGAATAAAGTAGAAAAGGTATATGATCATCCTCAGAGATACAGAAAAATCCTCTTTATCATGAACACCTGTTGGCAAGCTAGGAATCTAGATTATCTACAAAATAAATACTACATAAATATCGGATTTCATATTAAAATATGAAAAGCATTGCTTTTGCATTTGGGAACAAGACAAAGGCGTATGCCAACACCACATCTAATCAATAGGCCTCAGCAGGACAATCAGGCAAGAAAAAAATAGAAGTTATGAAGATTATAAAGGAAGAGATAAAAATGTAATTATGTAAAAAAATAAAAAATAAAAAAATGTAATTATGTGCAGATAGATACTGTGATTCTGTACACAGAACATCTAAAAGAATCATATATAAATTATTAGAATTAGTAAATAAATTTAATAAGATTACTGGATAAAATGTCAAATAAGACATCAAATGTATTTCTCTATTTTTATGTATCTGCATGTTATGTATTTATTTATATAAACAATACGTCAAATGAAAATAAAATTATAAAGAGTGTCACTTGAAATAGCATAAAAATCATAAATGTAGAAAAATATGCAAGATCTTTACACTCAAAAACATAAAATATTATTGACAAAAATTGAAGATGGCCTGGATAAAATGGGGATGTATACCATGTTCATAGGTTTAAAAAGTCATTAATATAAAAACATTAGTTCTTCTCAAATTTATCTGTATATTCAATTCAATCCTATTTAAAATTCCAGTGGGATTTCTTTTGTTGTGTATAGAAATTGACAAGCTAAAACTAAATTTTTATGGAAAAACAGAGACAATCATGACTAAGGCAAACTTTAAAGATCCAAACTAACATTGTCATGTATCAAGACTTATTATGAAGCCACAGCAGGGTGCCTGGATGGTGAGGTTGGTGAGGCATTGGTTTCCGACTCTTGGTTTCCATTCAGGTTGTGATCTCAGGGTCATGGGACTGAGCCCTACATCAGACTCTGCACTGAGGAGTCTGCTTAAGATGCTTTCTCCCTTCTCCGTCTGCCCTCCCCCTGCTCACTAACTCTCTCTCTAAAATAAATATTTTTAAAAAGCTACAGTAATTAAGACAATGTGATATTGACATAAAAATTTGACAAATACACAAATAGAATAGAGTCCACCAATACATCCATACATTCATTATGATGTCTAGATTTATGACAAAACCAACAGCTTACAGAACATAGTTTTTTCAGTAAATAATGTGGAATCCACTGAATGCCCATATGGAAAAAAAAAAATAGAATTTGACTCCTACCTCACACACAAAAAAATCGAACCTGGGTGGCTGGTAAATCTGAATGTTAAAGATAAAACAGTACAGCTTCTATACAATAACATACAAAACAATCTTTGTGACCTTGGGGTAGGCACATATTTCTTAAAGAGACCACACAAAAATATTGCTAAATTTTTGTATTTCTTTTTTTTTAAAGATTTTATTTATTTATTTGAGAGACAGAGAGAGAGCATGAGCAGGGGGAGGAGCAGAGGGAGAGAGAGAAGCAGACTCCCCTGCTCAGTGGGGAGTCTGATGTGGAACTCACTCCCAGGATCCTGGGATCATGACCTGAGCCGAAGGCAGACTCTTAACCAATTGAGCCACCCAGATGCCCTTAATTTCTGTCTGTCTGTTTTAAATTGAGAACTTCCATTTATTAAAAGTACCCTTTAAGACATTAAAAATGCACACTATAAAAAAATCGAAATACATATCTCCTGCAAATGACTTATGTCTAGAATATTTTTAAATTCCTACATAAAACAGAAGTAACCTAACAGAGAAGTGGTCAAAAGACTTCAACAGGAACTTCACAAAACGAAAATTAAAAAAAAACAACAACACTGAGATATGCTATATACCCCATAATGGCTACAATTAACAAACTGTCAACAGCAAAAGAAACTAGAACTCCTATGCATTCTTGATGGCAACATAAATTGATACAACTGTTTCGAAATCTATTAATCTGTAATTCCCAACGCTGAACACACACTCTCTGCCCAGCTAGTTCATGTTAGATATATAAATAACAGAAATACTAATTGTGTGTCCCGAAAAATGTGCACAAGAATGTTTGCTGTGTAGAAGAACCCTAAACTGGAAACAATGTTAATGTCTGCAAACAGTGCAATAGGTAAATAAACTCCCTTATAAACACACAAATATTGTTCAGTAGGGAAAAGGCAGAAACTATAGCTACAAGGATCAAAAACATAATTTTGAGTGAAAGAATCCAGAGGGAAAAGAACACGCACTGTTGATTTCTTTTATAAATAAAGTTCAAGGGGCACCTGGGTGGCTCAGTCGGTTAAGCGTCTGTTTTCGGCTCAGGTCATGATCCCAGGGTCCGGAGTTGGAGCCCCGCTTCAGGCTCCCTGCTCAGTGGGGAGCCTGCTTCTCCCTCTCCCTTTGCTGCTCCCCCTGCTTCTGCTTTCTCTCCCTCTCTCGCCTGCTCTGTCAAATAAATAAATAAAATCTTTAAAAATAAATAAATAAATAAATAAAGTTCAAAAACAGGTAAAAGCCAAGATAGATACTTTTGGCAAAGGCCGGGAGCCACTATGAAATGGCCGTGGGGAAGCACCAGAGGGGCTGCCGGGGACGCTGGGAATGTTCTATTTCTTGATGGATGCTAATAACACAGGCACATTCACTGCTTCAAAATTCATCAAGCTGCAGTTATGATTTGTGAGCTTCTTTTGTGTACGCATTTTTCAAAATACACAAATAGTGTATGTGATAGTCGCTATGTGATGTGATAGTCGCTAGAGAGCCTGTTCTCATTCTTCCTGGAATATGGAATTTCCTTGAGGCTCTATAATGTAACTTCCGCCATTTAGTAATAAAAGACAGCGGAAAAATTGATTTGAGATGGCTATATACTTTTAGGAGTATTTTCTGAAACATGCCGTTTCTAGCAACTAAAATACACTTGCAATTAGAGATGATCTCTTTATGTGAGTGTCCTAGTTTTTTCCAGTGGCTGCTTTAACATATTGTCCACACTCTTGGCGGCTTAAAATGATACAAATCTATTCTCTTAATGATTCTGGAGGCCAGAAATCTCAAGTCAGATTCAGTGGGTTAAAGTCAAGGTGTCAGCCAGGTTGTGCTCCCTTGGAAGCCCTATGGGAGAATCCATCTCTTTGTCTTTTCCAGATTCTTCTGCACTCCTTCTGTTCTCACCTCATGAGCCCTTCCTTCATTTCTAGAGACAAATCTTTCTCTGCGTCAGTCACATTGCCTTCTTCTCTTCTGTCTTATAAGGACATTTGTGATTATGTTTAGGGCCCACAAAATTAACCCGGGATAATCTCGCCATCTCAAGATCCTTAACTGAGTTACATCGACAAGTCTATATTGCCATACAAGGTACCAGTCACAGGTTCCAGGGATCAGGACCTGGATCGCTTCAGGAGACATAACTTAGCCTACCACCATGAGCAAGTGAAAGCATGCAAAATCGAATTGATACCCAGGAATCTTATCATACCATAGCCTTTTAAGGGGTTTATTTTGTTTTTACTGCAGCTGATATTTGTGTGTGTGTGTGGCGGGGGGGGGGGGGAATGACCTTCATTCTTATTCAATCATAACTCAGGAACTAAATGGCATTTTACATTAAACATGAATCATCACATTCCAATTTGCCAGGCTTCCGACACTCTCTGCCAGTCTGTCTCCACCTACAGTTCTGTCGTGTGAATTACAGCAAGTAAGTGGGATTGTGGTCTTCATGGTTTGCTCCCTGTCCTATTTGCTCTTGCACCCTTCAACTCTCTAAGCAGCATAAAGAATGCAGGGTGGCTCACAGTAGATGTTTCCAAGATTTGAATCTTGTCTGAGCTAATCACCTGTTGAATGACGTTTATCCAGTTACTGACCTCTAAATTTCAGTTTGGCACATGCATACGTCGGAGATACTGCAGATTTCGTTCTAGACCACCTCAATAAAGCAAATCAAGTGAATTTTTTGGCTTTCTAGTGCATATGAAAGTTATGTTTATACTATACTGTGGTCTATTAAATGTGCAATAGCATTATGTCTTAAAAAACAACATACATACCTTAATTTAAAAATGCATTGTTGCTAAGAAGTGCTAACCATCATCTGAGCTTCCAGTGAGTCATCATCTCTTTGCTGGTGGAGGGTCTTGCCTTGATACCCAGGTGGTAATTGCCATCTTATATAGGTGTGGTTCATGGTGCGCCCAAACAATTACAGTAGTAACATCAAGGATTACTGATCACCATAATACAGATATAAGAATAATGAAAAGGTATGAGATATTTCAAGAATTGCCAAAATGTGACACAGAGACACAAAGTGAGCAAGTGCTGTTGGAAAAATGGCGCCGATAGACTTGCTTGATGGGAGATTGCCCCAAACCTTCCATTTGCAAAACAATGCAGTATCTGCAAAGCATGATAAAGTGAAGCGCAAAAAATCGAGGTATGGCTATATATGATAATACTACCTATTTCACAGGACTGTTAGAACAATTAGATTTAAAACTACACGTAAAAAGAGCTGCCAGATTGACCACTCAATAAACAGTAACTTTGTCATTGGCGTGAGATGTCTTTCTGATTCGGTGTACACCGTATAGTCATGAGAGTGAAGTTGCATTTTCAGAAATTTCACATCAAGGCTATTTGTGGAGGTGATTAATTTCAGTTCAGCCCATTTTTATTAGGTACCTAATATACGCTACGACCCGGGCACTGTAGGGGATACATTGACAAACAGAATCAACCCTTCTTAATAAGCTCATGGTCTGGTGGGGAAAGCAAGTGTGTTAAAGAGGTGATGGTAATCCACAGTGATTAGAGCCATAAAATTAAGGAAATTTGAATATGGCATTTGGTATTAAGAAATGGTTAACTTTGCGGAGTCTGATAATACCACAATGATTATATTAAAAATCATTATTTATTAGAAATATGTCCGCTACCAGTTACCTATTGCTATTGTAACAAATTACCACAAATTTAGTGACTTGACACAACACGAATTTATTCTCTTAAAGTTCTGGAGATCAGAAGTCTGAAATGAGTCTTCTGGAGCAAGGTGTTGGCATGGCTGATTCCTTCTGGAGGTTCCAGCTTCTAGGGCTGCTGACATTCCTGGCCATATCACTTCAATCTGTTTCTGCTGTCACATTGCCTTTTCTGACTTTGCTCTTCCTTCTCCCTCTTATGAGGCTCCTTGTGATTACACTGGGTTGACCTGGATAATTCAGGATCATCCCGCCATCTGAAGATCCTTAATTTAATTACATCTGCAAAGTCCCATTTGCCATGTCAGTTCTCATAGTCACAAGCACTGCATCCTAGAGAGGAGCGATGGTGAGGATGCTTTTTGAACAGTAAAGCTGAAATGCTTAGCGGACTTAATGGTTTTCAGGGCTATAATTACCTTAGAGTTTCTCTAGAACAATCCGTATTTTATAGGACAAACTGGAGGCCCAGAGAAATCCCACATCGCAGTAACCTATCCTGGCTTCTAGAAAAAAAAATTTTTTTTTTTTCTCATAAGGGCTTATGTTAAAACACGGTGGGAAGAATTTAGACATGCCAAGGAAGATTTTGTTTCTAAAGGACCAAGCCCCAGAGTAAATGAGACTTGAGAATTTTCTAGGGAGTCAGAAATCTTATTGTTAATTTAAAATTCTCTAAAAAAGGGTTTCACCTCACCAATGGAACTTTCATCTTTTCATTTTGGGTAAGGCTCAGAATGTCCACATGGGGGCGCCCCTCACCATTGTTCGGTTCCTTCAGGATTCAGGTGTATTCACTTCCAGCCTTTTCCTAGGCTTGCTTAGAATTCTCACTATAGGTGAGAGTTCATGTTTTGTCATTTTTGCAGGAAAATGAAGAGATTTTTATGGCCTACAGAGATATTTTTTATTTTATTATGAAAGACATAAAATGTTCCCACACAATTTTCTCTGTTAAAGCAATGCAAAGCAAGAAGGGAAAAAGTCCCTCAAGATTTCATTTTCACGGATGCAACTGTAATTATTCATACTGCCAGCAGATGGCATTGCACCATTAATAATAGCTGAGCATACAATTAGAGCAAGGTGGGTTCAATCTTTGGGGATTGGTTTTAAGGAGGGCAGGTGTGGTGATGAGCACTGGGTGTTATATGCAACTAATGAATTGTTGCACACTACATCAAAAACAAATGATTACTATATGCTGGCTAATTGAACATAATAAATTAAAAAAATTTTTTTTGTAGAATTAAAAAAAAAATCTTTGGGGATTGCTAGATCTATATACTCAGATGTTTTTGGATCTCCTACTGTGTGCAAGGTTCTTATTCAATGAGTCTGGGTTGCCACTGGTCAATAAACAGTCAAAAAATGCTGTGATGGGGAGTGTTTCTAGTGAAGTAGCGTGTGTAAGCAGGAAGAAAGAATTGTCCCAAGCTTCTCTCTAAATTTCCTTTCATTCTTCCTCACCTTATTGAAAGCCACATTTCCCAGACAAAATGGTGGAAAGAAGGAAAACAAAGACAACTAAAATCCTCTTGTGTATAAGGAGACTTAATAATGGGAAAATGATTTGTCTAGACCCACAACCAGTGATAATTAGATACATGTCAGTTGACCCAACATTTTCTCTAACGTTTCACCACACTGAGTCTCAGGGTCACAAATATTCAGGGTTAAAGAGTTCTAGCCCTTGGGGCTCCTGGCTGGCTCAGTCATATAGAGCATGGGACTCTTGATCTCCCCATGGTGAGTTCAAGCCCCACACTGGGTGGAGAGCTTACTTAAAAAAAAAGAGAGAGAGAGTGTTCTAGTCCTTGTCTTGTCACCAACTCTGTGGGTTCCTGAGCAAGTTATTTAATCTCTCTGGGCCTTAATTTATTTTTCTGTAAAACTGAAGGCATTGGATTAGGTAATTAAGTTCAAATATTTTTACCAGTGGAATCTTTAAAAAAAATCTTATCCAAAGTTCAATATATAAAATAAGAGAAAGTGCTTGAGTTGAAGGAGACTTTCCTCTTGAGCTTCCGTATTTCTCTCTTTGAACTTTCTTTCCTTGAATCTTGAGCTACCTCAGAGCACAATCGGATATACCAGCCCGAGTGATCTTGCAAATACCTTCTACCTCTAAATAGTCATTATACACCAAATTCACTGAATTAAGTGTGAGATAGTAATAATCTCAAAAAATGCTTGCTGCTTGGTAAAAACAAAATCCTAAATCCTGATGATGACAAACTGGTGCCATTAGAACAAAGGAACACTTTGATTTAGAGTATTTTTTGATATTTTCAATACAGTATCTTCTGAATAATGACATTATCTTCCTGTTTTACCATGCTCTCAAATACACTCAGCCAGATTTCAGCTGAACACCCTCTGGCACATGCTCTCAGAGGGGAGAAGGTTGCCTATGGAGAACACTGACTCCCCTGCATTTTGGCATCAAGCACACAGGCTTTTGGCTGAAATAAGTGCCAAAAGCCAGAGGTGTCCGGTTGGCTGCTGAACCATAGTGGACTGAGCCAAAGTGTTCTGAAAACCACGCGACCACATAGCCACAGGCAGTGGTGGGAAGGGTGACCTAAGGTCGAAGGACGTCGGGAGAGTGGCGAACACAGACTTGAGAATTAGTCTTCCTGGGTTTATATTCCAGCTCCATCAACTACTTCATAGGAATTATAAGACCTGATAGGGCAAATTATAATAGTCAAATACTAGTAGGATATGGCTACCAAGTAAAAGACTCAACTGTATCCCAGGATTCTTGCTGCCGTCTCCAGGCTTGGGTCCTCACTGCTCCTCTTCTCATCTTCCGATCTGTTCTCCACGTGATAGATTGCAGGACCTTTAAATTATATGTCAGGTCACATGACTCTATTTTTAAAACCCTGTAGCGACTCTCCTTTGCACTTGAGAGAAAACCTAAATTCCTCACGCTGACCTATGAGCCCTGGATGGTCTATCTTGACCACTCCCCAACCTTAACTTGCCACTTGCTGACCACACTCCAGCCAAACCAGCCTTCCACCAGCTCCTGGAACAGCCCACACCTCTCCCACCTCTTAGGACTCTTACACTTACTACTTCTTTTCCCAGAACACACTGGCATTTCTTAAAGCCTCAGCTAAAATATTTCTCCTCAGAGAGGTCTTTTCTGGCCATTCTGTCTAGAGTATTAAGAATAAAGTATGTTTGATTCCCTAGCACAGGGGTTGGAAAATGTTGACCCATGTGCCAAACTAGCCCACCATCCTTTTTTTTTTTTTTTTTGGATAAAGTTTTATTGGAACACAACCATGCTCATTCATTTATGTATCATCTATGGCTACTTTGGTGCTAGAGTGGCCAAGTTTAATAGTTGCAAAGTCTAAAATAAATTACTATCTGACGCTTTACATAAAAAGTTGATCAACTCCTAGTTTAGTGGACTATCATATTTATTCTCTTCATCACACCAATTACATTGGTGATGTTTTACCTATTTGTGTACTTGCTCATTGTCAGTCACCTCTTTTTCTTTCCATGAGGCTGAAGAACTTCTCTGTCTTATTCTCTGTTAGGTGTCCAGGACAGCGCCTAACACAATTTCTAAATCTATTAATATTGTCAATTCCATTGCTTGAAGAAAGCAATACTTGTTGGAGAAAAATAATAGAATCTAGAATCTTCATAATTTACCATATTCAGGATACAATCTGAAGGACCAAGAAAAAATATTATATATATATGTATATATATATAATGTATATATGTATATATATGAATATATACATATATATATATATTCTTACGAGAGATACTTATTTCTTCCATAAGAAACTTATTAATGAAAAAGGTTAAAAATAGTAACTTTACAGTGAAGAAATCTGGAAGATACCACCTAAATCTGGTAATTATGGTTAATATCACCAGTAATAGGATAGTTATTATGTCTCTCCTAATATGATATACTGAGAAAGATGCAATATTTTATGGTATTTTTGCCAAAAATGTAAAGCTTCAATCTAGCTATAAGGAAACATCAAACTAACTTAAACTGAAGGACATTCTACAAAATAAATGGCTCTCCAAAAATGGCATGACCAAAAAAGTAAGGCTGAGAAGTTTTCCATATTAAAGGAAACTAAAAAAGCATAGGAATTAAATTAGATGTGTAGTCCTAGATTGGGTTCCAAATCAGAAACATGAAATATGCACACACACACACACACACACGCAATCTCTTTTTGCCATAAAGGATGTTCGTGGGATAACTGGAAATATTTGAAAAAGGTCTGTAGATTAGATAATATTTCTGTATCAATGTTAATTTCCTGATTTTGATACATGCATATGGTTATATAAAAGAATGCTCTTATTTTTAGGAAATACACACTGAGGTATTCATCAGTAAATGGGTACTAGGTCTGAAACTTGCAACTTACTCTCAAATAGTTTAGAAAAAATCTATCTACCCATCTATCTACCCACCTACCTATCTATTTATTATCTGTCATCCATGGAAGAGAACGTAAGACACATTGAATGATAAAGCAAATGTGGTAAGATATTAACATTTGGGGATGTGGGTTCAGTGTGAACAGAAATACTTCATACTATTTTTTCTTGTTTATGAAACTAAAATTGTTATAAAATATTATGCTAAAATATGAAGAATATAGGTGTTAGGGTGGCCAATGGGAAATATTATAATTCAGTCCTCACACTTCAACATCATTTCATGGTAAATTATATTTACCTTTGCAAGATGAAGCACAATAATTCTTAGAAAGGTTTGATAATTTCACGCCTTCCTCCGCCTCCCACACATAGTAGAAATGAGCTGGGAGGCTGTATAAAAATGTATTAATAGCGTTTATTTGTAAACTGTATGATTTCCTGGTGCCATTTATTTTCTTCTTTAAACGTTTCCATCTTTCTGAGCACTTGCTACTCTTATTATTGAATCCTTGAATTTCTTCATATTTGCCAGAGTCTGAGAAAAGAAAGAAGGAGAGAAAGGGAAAGAGAGGCAAGAGGGAGAAAGAGAGGGGAGAGAGGGAGAGAGATCCTGACGTCTTCCCTGGCTGCCTGGGAGCCATGAAATGCTCCTGGATGGGAACATTCCTAAGGTTGCAAAGTGTTGGCTAATGCTTGCAAACTGGTACCTGAAGCCTTATCATGATCCGGCTGCCTAGGAGGGAATGCAGCCGCTCGACTCTCCAGGCTTGACAACTGGGGCGTCATTGACATCTGTCTGGTGGCTAAACTCTAGTTCTATTCCTCTTGTCCTCATACCACCCTAAAGAAAGAAGCTCGACTCCAAAAACAGGAAGCAATAAGATCAACACAGAAAGGCAGTGATGCTACTGCCAACTGGAGCCCGATCCAAAGAAGGAGGCGGGAAGAATTAATACTGGCACAATGCTGGACCGGGACGCAGGACTCTGTGCAAACTCCTGGACTGATTCAGATATTGCTTGGTGGATATCTGTTCAGTGTTAAAACCCTGGAAGAGTACCCAGTACCACAAAATTCACAATTTCCTTTTCTAGGGACAATTTCTCGATTAAGGAGCAGCAATGACAAGCTAAAGTAAAGCCTTTTATCCACTAGCTATTTGACTTCTCTCTTCCTGAGTTACTCAAAGGCACAGAGAGGTTTCTTCCTCCATGCCTGTCTCCTACTCCTTAGATAGATTTACACCACACGCCTGGCACCACTAAGCACGTTACAGTGCTGCATGTTCCCATTAAGGAGCCACGTGCGAGGGTGGGAGGAGGTGTGGGAGAAGGGATGTCACGCAGTTTAATTACTTGGTAGGGGGAATAACTCAGTGCGCTCTGGTCTAAAGGGATTGTCATGACATATGGTTAGGAAATGCCTGGACTCATTAGGCACTAAGCTCTCTGAGTCTCGCCATTCTAGAAGACACCTGTTCTGAAGATGTTTTATAGACTGTGGGGTGGGAGGAGGGCATTACATCACTTCTGAGAGGCCACACTGCTTCCTGGTTCCACTTTCCTTCTTAGCTACATTTCACTCATTCATTCACTGGCCGTTTGGAGCTATGGTGTCAGGAGCACACACATCATAAAAATTATTTTTCTTGTCATGGCTCACCGATAGACAAAAAAGCCAGCGTGCAACACCTCCTTAGATTCAGTGAAACCAAATACTTCAGGGAATCAACCATTTGGTCTTGAGTTAAATAGTTCTTTCTACAATCTCTCCATTTTAAACAGCAAATCTACCCCAAGCCTTCCTCTGGGTTTTCAGGACGGACTGCATGAGAAAGAAACATGGATTTTGCCTCCATGTGCACCTCACTTCCGATCCCAGCTCTAATCCAAGGTCACTGTGTGACCTTCAGCAAGTTCCTTACTTGTGAGTGCTTCACTCTCCTCATCTATAAAATGAGATTAACCACAACTACTTGTTAGTGTTTGTGTTAGGAATAGAAACAGTGGCTATAAAGTATCTTGCACACATTACTCTTATAACTATTACTATATGAGAATGTGGCTTAGTCTTTGACAATTCCCAGGAAAAGAGGTTTTAATTTTGTTTTGTTTTGTTTTTGTTTTTTAACATTCTCTAATCCAACTGGCAAAAAGAGTTGAGAGGAAATGTTAGAGAAGGAGGGAGGGAGGGAGGGAAAAAGGAAGGAGGAAGGAAGGAAGGAAGGAAAGGAGGGAGGGAGGGAGAAGATTGATTCAAGGAAGAGTCTATTAGGATATTTTGGAGACCAGAGGTCTGTTCCCCGCGGAAATTCAGACATAGCTCCTCAGGCTGTCAATTTTGCTATTTACAAAATGAGCGCATCTCTTGAGGGATGCAGTTTGTGAGGAAGCAGTTCCTGGGTGTCTGCTCAAGGAAAAGAGTATGTTGCCCCTACGGGCTGAACAGCCAGCACTCTCTCCTCTCCCCATCCCCAGTGGGAACTCTGCACAATTTACCTGAAGGTACTTATTTCTCAGGGTGAGATTTCTCCCACAAGAAATTTTCAGCTGAGGATTCTACTCCCCAGAAGCCCTCACCTGTAGCCTCTTGATAAGAAGCACTCCTTGCACTTAAATCTGTGTCAACACTTACTTCTTTCTTTGAGAGTTTAAAAATTTTTATTCAAAGGAACTTGCGGTAGTTTTGTGCTATTGGATTTTTGTTTAGGCCGGTAAAATTGTACTCTTTTATCTCATCTTCCTATCTGGAAATGCTTTAGATTGTTTTGTTACCTATCTATTTTTAAATAAGGTCTAGGAAATGGCCACATGGAGCGAATAATCTTGAGAAAGGTCCATGCTTTAACATGGATGTGTCTTCTTTCTGGTTTGCTTTGCACAGACCTAACCCAGCCTGCAGAGCAGCACTGAGTTGCCCACCATTGATAAGACCCTAAAGGAAAGATGTTAAGTTTAGAATTGTTTTTCAGGTGATTTCAGGAGAACAAGAGCCCATACCACCGCCTAAGAAGAAAGGCTATGGCCACTCCAAGGAGAGCACTGGGCTGGAACAGCATGAAGGTTTTGTTTTCTGTTATGCCCCAGCTCAGTAAAGGGCAGTATAGTGTGGGGGATCGGAGTATGGATTTGGCTCTAGGCTGCTGCATTTGAACCCCAGCCCTGCTATTTACCAGCTGTGGGAACTGAGGTCTGTAAGTGACGTATATGTTCTGCACTCTGTGGCCTCAGCTGTGAAATAATATCACCCCCTCAATTGTTAAGAGGATAAATGAGCTAATTTATAAAACCCTAAGAACTGGGCCTGACACGTAGAAAGTACTATATTTAAATATTGGTTAGATAAAAGCCACTATCTCTAATAAGCTTAATTAGAGTGTGGATGTTCCTCATGAGTTGCCTACTCCATGGAGGATAAAGGAAGTAAGTCGGGATCTTTGTTTTTTCTTTTCCTTCTGTGCCCATGTGTATGCGTGTCTCCACTGCTACATCCATGGCTTTACTGCTCTCCAGTGATTTGCATATCAACCATGTATGATTGGCATTGTCACCAATGGGCAGATAAGGGTCACAGAGGTCAACTGATCGCTCAGGTCACAGCACTTGTAAAGAACCAAGACGGTTTCACAACCCTGTTGCAAATATCCAGGGCTTGCTCCCTCTCCATTTGCCCCAACCTCCAAAGATACACATATACACCTGGAGCTGATCCTCAAATTCCACTTTATAAGGACAGTTTTGGGGAATAACAAGATACCTTTTTTTTTTTCTTTTTTTAGAAAGAGAGAGAGAGAGATAGAGAGAGAGACTGGAGGAGCAGAGAGAGAGAGGGAGAGAGAGAATCTTAAGCAGGCTCCATGCTCAGTGTGGAGCCCAACTTGGGACTCGATCTCACAACTCTGAGATCGTGACCTGAGCTGAAATCAAGAGTTGGACACTTAACCAACTGAGCCCCCCAGGTACTCCCCAGCCAGATGCCTTTTAACAGCAGAGGCTGTGTGACAGAAAATAGGCCAAAAGGCTCAAAGTGGTTTTATTAGAATGGTGGGATAATAAACTTATCCATTATTTCTATTTTTTTTTCAAAATTCTGTTTTATTAAATTACATTCCTTTTACATAAAACCATGTTTATTTTTAAAGCATCAATAATTGGTAAAATTATTTTTATGTTCTCCATTTAGACTAAATCTGGGTAAACTGATTTAAGGAAGAGATTCAAAGACTTCCTCCTCCCTGCCCCCAAACATGGGAACCCAAGAGTCTGGGCTATGGCTTGGAGGCAGTAGGGTAGGGGAATAATGCCTAAACTTAGTGGGTGTCTCCTTTTTCCAAATCAAAAACCCTATACTATCTTCTCCCTTTCAACCCGGGAAGAATTGTTTCACATCAAGAGCAGGGAAACTGCTTTAATTCACAAACAGGTCAACCCCCAGCTTTTCCCATAAGCATTCAGAGAGCTCACGGAGATAGCTGGGGGGCTGTCATGGAGATAGGCCAGATGTCTTCCAGAACAGAATGACCAAAAAGGGGCCTCAGGCACTAGATAACTCAGTCAGTTTAACTGTTGAACTTCCCAACCTACAACCTAAGCATGGATCGTTTTGCAGAATGACTCACACAAGTACCTTTTGTTCTGAAATAAACCTGACGTTGCTCCTATCCACTTACAGGGGACAAAGCATTTAGGCTGGTCAGCATGTCATTTTCCTTCCTGTACTTGGGTTTTTCCACCCTATAAGTCACAGTGGGTAGAACTGACTCCCATTTAGAAAGTGAAAAGGTGTGCCTGCGCTTCTGGGCCATTTCACCGATCAGAACCATCTATTCAAAACTCTGAATTTAAAGACTATGATTCAAACGAGGAGGCAAAGTGAGAATTTATGCCTCCCAGGAACGGCAGCAACACCAGGCACTTTGAAGGGTCGGCAAAGGCAGGGGGTGTCCAGGCTGTGTCTGGTGGCATCACCAGGAGAATTCTGGGCAATGACTTTGGAGCCTTCCACCTGGGCTCTCCATGTCCCTGCTGGCTGCATCTCCATCAGCTCCATGAGGAGTTGACCTCACTTGCACCTCATCCCCAGTTCCAATTACACCACCAGTCAATACATGCTCTGACCCTTTGTAGTTGGATGATTCCTTCCATCCTCAGTGATCTGTCTTAGAAACCTCATCAATTCTTCCAACACAAGTAACGGTCATAATCATGGCTACTGTTTATATTGGGTGTACTATTTGTTAGATACTTTCTGGTATTACATAAGATAATATTTTGGAAAAATACTTCTTATTGCAATACCAACTTTACTGATCAAGAAATGTGCCCAGAGTGATTACCTAAGTGTCCAGTGTGCACAAGCCAGTGCATGACAGAGATGAGGACTGATTCCACATCTGTCCAGTTCCAGCACCTGAATTCAAACCACTTCACTATCACATCTCTGGGGAACCTGACACACTGTGTTCTACTTCAGCCCAGAGAACTGGGTCAGGCTACAAATCAATCACTATAGAATCATTTCATATAAATTTCAAAAGGCAAAAAATTAAGTTATGTGAATCTGAGAGATTTGTTGAATCATATTCTATAATGATTAAAATATTTTCTCTTTTCTTAAAGAGGGAGGGAAACATTGAAATAAGTGACATTCTTTTGTAGTTTCAAAATTCAAGAAAAAAGAATTTAGAGAAAAAAAATTTTCTCTTGCTCTAGGTGTCAGGTCCTCTTTCAATATTTCCACTGGGCAATGTGACTTTGTCAGAACACAGGGCAGTGTGAGCACACCAATTGCTGTCAATTCAAAATTCAAAGCAATTCTAATAAGCACATTTTTTTTTTAGTGCCAATTGCAGGCATTATGGGTCAGGCAGCTTAACCCAAAAGACTATTTCTGATCTAAATGACTTGAACAGTAAAAAAATATATATATATTCTTCCTCTTTTCAATGGGACCCTGATAAAATAGACATGGAACTACCGGTGTAAAAATCCTTTCCTAGTAAGAAAGACATTGATGGATTCCTCCTTCAGAGTTGTTTAATTCATATTTGGAGAAATCTTTAGTTGACAAGAAAAATCAATGTCAAGCTCAGAAGTGGTACTACTTGAGTCTCGTTCATGGATGTTGATCTCCTTAAAGACTATCTTTAAATTTTCTTCTCTTATCTTTTTGGTATATGACCACTACTTTCGAGGTGTACTAATTTTTAATGATGATGATAATTCAAAACAATGGTGACGTGTTGCTCCAGGGCAGCTAAGCACCAGAAACCACAGTAAACTGCACTGTCTTTCCTGGCAGGAGGGAAACATACTAAGTCCAACTAGTAACTGACAGCACATGGGTTGGGAGACCTATGTCTTTCTGTTACAAACCCATATAAGGCTTTGGCTAAATAACTTGGTTATATCATCTAAATTTTCCCAACCAAAAGCTGGGAATGGTACCCTTGTGTCCTACAACTCAAAAGTATTTTTCAAATTAGGTGAATATATGAAGTGTTGAGAGTACATTTATAAAAGAGGAGATTTATAAACTTGTCGAATTGCTTCCCTCATGTTTTTCTTTCTTGAAAAAATTTACTATGCCATTTATGCTTGCCTTACTGTAAAACGATGATGTATCAGCTATGGCAGGAGAACAAGTTTGATAATGTATTCTGCAAGAAGAACATTACCACTGACTTATGCTGTAACCAGCCTTCACAGGGCAAACCAATCCATATTCCATTAGAAGCTCAGGGGAGCTAATGAAACATATCATTGACCTTCAACCCTTATGTTCTCTGCCTGTTACTTTTTTTTTTTTTCAAATTACAATACCCTTCTAATGAGTCTCTTCTCCACTGATTGCCTTTCTACCTTTTCCACTCTGCCTTTCCAGAGTAGAACCACAGAGGCTTCAAAGTGGCCACGATGATATGAACAGCCCCCAGGGAGTTCATGTGTGGCCCTGACAATTCTTTCACACAGGTCTGCTCCAACATTTACTAGAGCTTCCCTGTGGGTAACAAGAAGCAGAGAGATGAGCCACCTCTGCTCCCTCATTAGGGTCAACATTACTTCTGAACTAAACTTTGTTTCTCTGAAACTAGCTTTAATTCCTCCTGCCTTTGAGGAGAACAGACTCAAGGTAGGAAGGGTGTTAACACAAGTAGACAGCAGCAACTTTCCCAAGATGAGAATCCTCTTTTCACTCCAGTAACTTTAGTGAGGAACATTAAAATAGGCACAGCTGGGATCAAATAATCCAGATTGTGCTACTTGCAATGTGACAATTCCCTTCATTTCTCAGAGCCTCGATTTTTCTAGTATCTCTTACAAGATTGCTCATACTATGCAAAATCCTCACGTACATAGTAGGCACTTATGACATGTTGGGTCTTTCCCCCACAATATTTTTGGAAAATTCGATTTTTAAAAATTAATATACCAATATCAACTAAAGAATATTTTAATAACAAGCACAAATCATACACACACACACCACTCACCAAGCTATTATCACATAAAATATTTAAAAGTTTAGTTATACTCTGAATTTTTTTCATGGTTTCTCTAGGATGGGAGTGGGATGTGGAATGCAATGCAAATGAGAAGAAGAAAAAAGGATTTTTTTAGGGGTGCCTGGGTAGCTCAGATGCTTAAGCATCTGCCTTGGGCTCAGGTCTTGATCTCCAGGTCCTGGGATCCAACCACACGTAGGGCTCCCAGCTCAGCATAGGGCTCCCAGCTCAGTGGGGAGTCTGCTTCTCCCTCTCACTCTGCCTCTCCCCCAGCTTGTGTTCTCTCTGTCTCTGTCTCTCTCTCTCTCAAATGAAATAAATAAAATCTTTTTAAAAATGTAAAGATCATTTTTTAAAGGATTTATTTATTTTGGGGGGGGAGGCAGAGGGAGAGAGAGAGTCCCAAACAGACTCCCCGCTGAGTGCGGAGTCCCACATGGGGCTCCATCTCAGGACCCTGAGATCATGACCTGAGCCAAAAATCAAGAGTCAGATGCCTAACTGACTGAGCCACCCAGGGGTCCCTTAAAGATTATTTTTTTGAGAAATTTTAGGCTTATAACAAAATTGAGAGGAAGGAAGAAGGATTTTTTACTTCTAATGTTTGTGAAAGGGAAATGTAAGCACAAGGCTGAAGTTTTACAGAATAAGATCTTCAGGCCAAAATATTTCATCAACAACTGCTCTCTTCCCCCAACAGAATTAGTATTGTTTGAATCATAAAGGAATAAATATTATGAGTCCCAACTGACCAATTAATAGCATGCACAATACAACTACTGAACAAATATAGATCAAAAAAGAGCATCTGGCTTTTGGCAAGTGGTGGGGGGATACATAGCGAATGCAGTGGGAAATTACTCAGGGAACTGCAGAGAAATTAAACTGCATTGCCTTTTGTTAAGGAAGCCACATACAAGGTCATGTTAGGCAAAATAAATATTGGCATGCAACCATCCCCTCTTCCTGATACAAGCTTCAATTCTATTCAATTCCAGAAATACTGAGCACCTACTATGAGAATCTACTATGTGTTTCAACATACAGTGAGGCAGGCAGAGGGGGCTTGAAACCCAAGCTACATCACTTCCTAGTTTTTGTGTTTGTTTCTGCTTTAGGAAGTTTGATAGTTTTCTCTGTCTGGAAACAGACACCGAGGAGGGTGAGGCTCATAGCCAGACAGACAGATGGACATTCATCAGGACCCAATGATAAAGAGGTAACAATAATAAAGACTATTGGTTGCAAGATGCTTGGCAATTTGCTAAGTATATTTTATACGCTATTTTTCATTTTGTTAGAATACCGAGTCTAAAGAGATCTGACTTTCCTTTCTTGTTTCTACATCATGAATGATTAAAGACGATCCAACCATAAAGAAGCTATTATAAAGTTTAAAAGGGTGTCTTTGGATCATTGGCAATGAGTGAGGACTTTTACAGTGGCTGACACATAGCATGACTTCATGTCACTTGGCTCTACTTGACTCTGAGCAGAGTCGTAAGAAGCAGTAACATTTTAGCAAGAATCAAAGGTGAAGAAGCAATAAAGCTTTTAACAATATGTGGGAGTATATGGGAAATTAGCCTAAATACAACTTATTGTGAATAAACTGTGGAGGTGTATGCCTGGATCCAGCTATCTTAGAAGGCAAAGACACTTACCCAGGAAGTAGTGGGATGACCAGGTCCTCTTAGAATTTTATTTTGAGAAAATAATTCTTTTTATTTCACCTATTAATTTAAAAAAAATAAAATAAACACAATTATAAAACAAGCTTTTTAATAGTCACTTTTGGTTTTAAAATTCTAAAATGCTTTATTTGATTCTAACAGGCACACGTACCTCAGATTTGTTTGAGGTATAATTGGCAGGCAATCAACTGCACATATTGAAAATGGATAATTTAAAATTTTTGTATAATTTTGTACAAAAATAAGTACGATTTAAAAAGTTTTGGCATATGTATACAAACTGTGAAGTCATTACCACAAACAAGACCATGAATGGATCCCTCATCCCCAAAAGCTTCCTGGCATTCTTTATAATCCATCCCACCCTCTCCATCCTCTACTTCCATCCCCAGGCAACTACTAACTTACTTTCTGTCAACATAGGTTAATTTGCATTTTTAAAAAATTTTATATAAATGACATCATACAGTATGGATTCTTTTATGTCTAGCTTCTTTCACTCAACATTATTCTGATTCACCAATGTCACTGCATATGTTAGTAGTTCATTTCTTTTTTATTACTGAGTGGTTTTCTATATTATGGATAAACCACAATTTATTTATCTATTCATCTGTAGATGACATATGAATTATGTCCAGCTTGGGGCTATCTTTAATGGGGCTGCTGTGAACATTTGTATATAATTCTTCATGTGGGCAGATGCTTTTGATCCAGGAATGGCTGGATCCTATAGAAGGTGAAGGTTTATCTTTTAAGAAACCAATGAACTTTTCCAAAAGGTCACACCATTTTATACTCCCAGCAGCAGTGAATGAGAGTGCCAATTCTTTCATACTTTTGCCAGTGTTTGGCATGATTAATCTTTTTCATTTTAGCCATTCTAACAGGTATCTAATTGTGGTTTTAATTTGTGTTTCCCTAATGACTAAAGATCCTGAGCATCTTTTCATATGCTCATTTGCCATCCCTATGTCTTCTTCAGTGAAATGCCTAGTCAAATATTTTGATCATTTTTTTAAAGTAAGCTCCACGCCCAACTTGGGGCTTGAACCCACAATGCCGAGATCAAGAGTCGCATGCTCTACGACTGAGCCAGCCAGGCACCCTGATCATTTTTTTTAATTGTTTTTTTTTCCCTTATTACTGAGTTTTGAGAATTTTATATATACTGGACACAAGTTCCTTATCATAGATATCTTCCAAATATTTTCTCAGTTTGTCTTTTTAGTCTCTTAACAGCATCTTTTGAAGAGCTAAGGGTTTTAATTTTGATGAAGTCTTGTTATCATTTTTTTTCTTTTATGTTTGGTGTGTCTAGTGTGGAATCTAAGAAATCTTTGCCTAACCCAAGTTCATGATAATTTCACCTATGTTTTCTTCAGAAAATGTTATCATTTCAGGTTTGACATTTACTTCTATGATTCCCTTTGATCTAATTTTTGTCTATGGTGTGATATATAGCTCAAAGTTCATTTTGGGGGAGAGGGCATGTGGATATACAATTTTTCCAAAGCCATTTGTTGCTTTGAGTTCTCCGTTGAGTTGCTTTGTACCTTGTCAGATATCAGTTGTCCATATATGTGCAGTCTATTTCCAGATTCTCTATTCTGTTCCCTTTATCTATCTATTTTTATGTTGATACCACACTGTGTTGATTACCATCACTTTATAAACAATCTTAAAATATTATCCAAATTTGCTCTTCTTTTTCAAATTTGTTTTATCTGTTCTTGGTTCTTGGCACTTGCATATGAATTTTAGAATCAGATTATCAGTCTTTACAAAATAGACTGCTAGAATTTTGATTGGGTTTGTTTGCAACCTGTAGATCAATTTTGAGAGAATTAGTGTCTTAATATTGACTCTTCTAACCCATGAACAAGGTATATCTCTACATTTGTTTAGATATCCTTTAATTTCATTAATTTCTCTCAGGAATATTTATAGTTTTCGGTGTACAAGTCTTACACATTTTTTGTCAGATTTATCACTAAGTTCATAATTTTTATATTATTGTGAACAGTATTCTTTAAAATTTCAATTTCTGATTGTTCATTGCTTGTGCATAAAGATAAATTGGCTTTGTATGCGGAGCTCATATTCTACAACTGTGAAAAACTCAGTTCTTGTTCTAGTGGTGAGAGTAGATATCAAGTATGGTTTTTCTGAGGAATACAAGACTGGTTAACATTTGAAAATCAATCAATGTAATCACCATTTTCATAAACTAAAAAAATATGTATATTATCTCAAAAGATGAAGAAAAAAATTTTGACAAAGTCTAATATCTATTCCTGAAAAAAATCTCTCAATAATCTAGAACTAGAAGGGAACTTCCTCAGTTTGATAAAGAACAACTATGAAAAACAAAGAGCTAATACCACAGTTAATTGTGAAAGATTGAATACATTCTCCCTAAAATCAGAAGTAAAATAAAGATGCTATCATCTTCCTACCTGAAGCTACTACGACCTTTCACATGGACGGCTTCAGACAAAGTTTTGAATAGTTTTATAGTTTTGAATAACAGTTGCTTTCTACAGCCTTATTATTTGCCTCTATCACTGGATTTGCCAGAAGGGAAGGAAGGAAGAGAGGGAGGGTAGGGGGGAAGAAAAGAGGAAAGGAGAAAAGGAAGGAAGGGAAAGGAAGGGAAGTGAAAGGAAGGGAAGGACTTTCCCGATGATAGGTATAAACATTCATTTATTTTAAAGATCAGAACATTTTGTCCATCTTCTTCAGGATAAAATCAGGCCTTCCAATCACTTCCTGGGCTCAAAAGTCTTTTGGTAATCTCTTTAGGGTTTTAGGCATAGAATATAGAATAGCAACCTGAACATATTATAAAACACCTCAGTTGGGATCATTCTGGAAATATACACTTAATGTGATGGTGTCATGCTCAGCTGCTAGGAAATAGGAGGTTTAAAATATATTGGAATAATATAACTATAGAAAATTTCAAAATACTGTGTTCAAATGTTCGCTTAAAAAAAGAAAGAAAACCTGGACAGAGATTCATTTATTTTTTTGTTTTTATTTAAATTCCAGTTAGTTAACATAAGTGTAATATTAGTTTCAGGTGTACAATTTAGTGATTCAATATTTCCATACAACACCCTGTGCTCATCACAAGTGCCCCCCTTTACCCCATCATCTGTTTAACCCACCTCCCTGCCCACCTCCCCTCCAGTGACCATCAGTTTGTTCTCTATAGTTAAGAGTCTGTTTCTTGGTTTGCCTCCCGTTTTCCCTCTGCTCCTTTGTTTTGTTTCTTAAATTCTACATATGAGTGAAATCACATGGTGTTTGTCTTTCTCTGAGTGACTTACTTTGTTCAGCGTAATACTCCTTACCTCCATTCATGTCATTGCAGATGGCAAGATTTCATTCTTTTTATGGCTCAGTAATATCATTATATGTGTGTGTGTGTGTGTACACTCATACACACCCCACATCTTCTTTATCCATTTATCAGTTGATGGATATTTCGGCTGTTTCCATACTTTGGTTATTGTAGATAATGCTGCTATAATCATCGGGGTGCATGTATCCCTTTGAATTAGTATTTTTGTATTCTTTGGGTAAATATCTAGTAGTTCAATTGCTGGATCATAGGGTAGTTCTATTTTTAACTTTTTGAGGAACCTCCATACTGTTTTCCAGAGTGGCTGCACCAGCTTGCATTGCTACCAACAGTGCAAGAGGATTTCTCTTTCTCCACATCCTCACCGACACCTGGTACTTCTTGTATTGTTGATCTAAAGAGATGAACTTTAATTAAGATTATTTCTTATCCTTTCATTTATAGTTAATGTCATCCATTTATTTCCTAAAATCACCATATAAACTCATCAGCACTCTGGGGTGCTTGTGCATTCTTTAAGGCATTTCTCATTTTTAATAGTTAGAAATTGCTACCTTTGAAAGGAAACTGGACTAAAGCTTGCCTGATTTTTTAGTTCTAATGTAGCAATTCTTTATTCATGTACTGAAATGAAAAGATGCTGTGAGAACTCCCTTTACGTTGGTAAAATTATGCTTTCTCTTCTTCTAAATTTATATGCATATTTCTAAGATTTTTTACGTCCATAGACAAAGAAAAAAGGCAGCTTTTTTGTTCTTTCATTCATTACTCAACCAAGCATTCAAGTACACACGTTGAGCGTCTCCTATGTTATAGACATAAGACCTAAGTCTTTCCCTTGTAAACTTAGAATCCAGGACAGTTCAGGCTTGCACACGGCATGGCAATGACTATGACAGAATTATGGATGAATTATTCTGGAAAGTCAGGAAAACAAGCGGAGCTAACTGAGGCTGGGGAAGTAGGGAAGCCATCAGAGGTAGATTGGAGCTGACACAACGATGTATGTTCGTCAGAGGGGAATATGAGTGAAGAGTTGTTCTGACTGACACAGCATATGAAAACGGATAAGAAAGGGCAGTCAGTGGTGCTGCCAATCTTATTGACATTAGAGAATGAATAGACCGAAAGACTTGAAACATGTCAGTTAATCTCCAAATAGTTATTTAACGCCCACTAATTGAAAGCTCTGGGCGAAGTGCTGGGTGTGGGAAGAGAGAATTAAACTGTCCTCCAGTTTATATTCTAAATGGGAAAAGAGGACCTAAGTACATTACATGTAAGTAATGGTACAAGGCTATAATAAATGCTAAAAATTTTAGGAAAATGGGGAACTTACTGATTAAAGCAGTTGGTTCTCAATGTCTTCATAACCCATTCCTACCAGTAAAAAATGTTTGAGGGTGCATGCCTCTATTGTATATTTATTTACTTAGAAACAACACACTTGGGGTGCCTGGGTGGCTCAGTTGGTTAGGTGTCTGACTCTTGGTTTCGGCTCAGGTCATGATCCCAGGGTTGTGGGATCGAGCCCCACGTCAGGCTCCGCACTCAGCACAGAGTGTGCTTGAGATTCCCAATCCATTTCCCTCTGCCCCTCCCCTGGCTCTCTCTCTCTTTCTCTGTCAAATAAATTAATAAATCTTAAAAAAAAGAAACAACACACTTATACTATTGCCCCAATCTAATGAGATTAATAAAGTTTAATTTTTCTTTTTAGATAAAAGCAAATAGAAATAGAAATGCTATTTTTTTTTCCTTCTCCAATGGATCTCCTTGTGCAAATCTTAGGGTGCACACACCTACTTGGAAGACCACTAACTCTGAGCATTTAAACAGTTTCACAGAGAGAGTATTTTTCTTTTTCACAGCATGGCAAAGATTTGGCCCAGAAATGAGTGGCATTTTTAAGAAAGAGTGAAAATGGGAACAGGATGCGTTATAGAAACTGCAGGAAGAAAGAACTTACTAATCTTTGATTAAAGGAGG